>NC_134884.1:22598554-22688554 GCF_041734735.1 Babylonia areolata
ACAAAAGAAGTTTTTTGGGGAAAAAACTGTCAAGAAAGGCAGTGTATTCACCCTCAGTTCAAGAACAAAGAACGTAAGGCACAACACAAATCGGTACTAAACAGCCACACGTTCCGTTTGCATGTAAATCATTACCTTTACACTTTTACACTCAGTCGGGCTCCGCGAACAGGACGATTATTGTCATTGCCCTGGGGTTACAATGTGGTGTCTTGTGTGTGTTGAATCAGAACAGAAACTACTGGACACCACCAAAGTGACTCAGCAGCAGCGCAGGATCTCCTCTAGGATGTGGCCTCCTGAAGACCTAAAATCGATGGTTCCCTGTGCTCTGCCGGTGCTGGTACAGACGAACCAAGGTGTGGCAGTGTATGGGGGGACTCGGAATAAGCGGCGTGGGAGTAATGCCACTGAAACAGTAGTGTAAATGGTGGGGCTGCAAGGACAAAAATAGACTTAACTTACAGACAAAGACGAAACAAATAAATGCACGCCTCAAGACACACTGGGAAAATTGCTGCGTCAGACGATAGAAAAAAAAATGAAAGTGATTGGTGAAGGTGTGTGTGGGTGAAAGTGACGTGACGCTCGAAAGGTGAATAGGAAACACTAGTAGAAGAAAAGAAAAAGATGTGGGGGAAAATAGGATGGATATCCCACAAAAAAAAGGTGAGGGGAGAAAGGGGGGGGGCAGAAATACGTGGGAAAAAAGAGGTTGGAGCCCACCAACCCCCCTCCCCCCCCCCCTCCCCACCCCCCCAAAAAAAGAACTTGACAATGCAGCACTACGCTTCTTGATTTGCAAGGAGTTTCGTTTAATGTCTTGGTCACACATACTGGTGATAGCAGGCATTTGAAAGAAGAGGAAGGAGCATTGGGGTTATCTTTCCTCATTTGCTCGATGGTGTACGTTGTATGTGTATGTATATATATATATATATATATATATATATATATATATATATATATATATATATATATATATATATATATATGGAGCTGGATGAAGTCCGGCAAAAGGAGCAAGGGCAGAGAGATATAATAAAGGTGGAGAAGGGGAACGTTTGGACAGGATGGGTAGAAAGGGACTGTCAATCCGTGATCAGAGTGAAAGGGAGTGAAGGAAATGAATTCGTGTTGTTTATAGTCCAGCAATTTAAGGCTGGGGGGGGAGAGGATAGATAAAAAATGTATGATAATTATGTATATAAACATACTTATCACTTCTGCTAACAAAAGAGGGCGTCTTGAAAAGTGTTGATCCCCTCGGAGAGGAAATGTTTTGTGTGTGTATGACCTTCAGTTACTCGAAGATGCTGAGCCTCGTGTTTACGAAAGAGTGCCAGGCGTGATTATCAGTATCGGTATCAGCCAGTAGTCTGGTAGAGGACCTTGTCCTTCATGAACTGCTTCCCCTGTCTCCATTCCATCATCCATCCTCTCTGCACTTATTCACCCCTTCACCTTCCAGACAATGATCTTCGTTGATGGCATGGCTTGGGGTTGTGACGAGGATGGTAGGGGAGGGGGGTTGTAGGAGGGGGTGAGGATAAGGGTCTCTGCTTCAAGGGGGTGAGTTGTGTTGGGGGCGGGGGAAGAGGGGAGGGGGGGGAGTGTGGATAGACGGGCTGCAGCATGGATGGAGGAATACATTTAATGAGTCTGGCACTTGATTTATTGATGTCACTCAGATAGAACTGTCACGCATTGACGAGAGCGTTGCAGCCAACAAAACGGCTTTACAGGCGAAGAAGCAGTTTGTGATTAAAGGCTTTCCCCAGAGAGTTGAATTGAACAGATTTTAATCTCTGAAGGTAACGGAATAAGCAAGAGAATGCTTGTTGTTGTTATTTGTTGTTGGTTTTTTTTTGGGTTTTTTTTAATCCAGCCCTCAAAAGGGGAAAAAATATAGTAAAATAACATGCACATTAGACGTCATGAATACATGATTTATTAATCGACATGCGCAACACGACATAACGAAAGAATGAGAAGAGAATCGGAGACAGTGAGACAGACAGACAGACAGAAGTAACAACAGAATAAAAGGGTAAGGGAACTCGGAAAAAAAAAAAAAAAAAGACGGGGTGTGAGTGGGGACGAGTGGAAGAGGGATGGAGGGGGGGGGTGTGGAAAGAGATAGATAAAAGAAAAGGAGGAGAGCCGGTGTGTGGAAAGAGATAGATAAAAGAAAAGGAGGAGACCCGGTGTGTGGAAAGAGACAGATAAAAGAAAAGGAGGAGACCCGGTGTGTGGAAAGAGATAGATAAAAGAAAAGGAGGAGAGCCGGTGTGTGGAAAGAGATAGATAAAAGAAAAGGAGGAGACCCGGTGTGTGGAAAGAGATAGATAAAAGAAAAGGAGGAGAGCCGAACAAAGATAACGAGAGATAAAGACAGAGAGAAAAGTTAATGATAACATGTTACAAGAAAAGAAAGGGCAAGTCATACAAATTCATAATTATACCTACACGTTACATAATGATTAACAATTGTGTGTGTGTGTGTGTGTGTGTGTGTGTGTGTGTGTGTGTGTGTGTGTGTGTGTTTCTATGTCTGTGTGTGTGTGTGTGTGTGTGTGTGTGTGTGTGTTTCTATGTCTGTGTGTGTCCTTGTGTGTGTGTGTGTGTCTGTGTGTCTGTGTGTGTGTGTGTGTGTGTGTGTGTGTGTGTGTGTGTAGAACAAGAGCACGAAGTCACCTCCTTCCTTGTCTTATTTGAAAGGACGACACATCGTGCTGGAGGAAAACGACTGTAATGTATACCTACAATTTCCACTCCATGCCGTGCCTTGCGAAATGAAGAAGTTCACATCAAGCAGAATGAGGAGGAGAACAGGATAACCTGACATTTTCCACCGTGTGCGCGCGTGTCTCTTGAGTTATCTTTGGCTCCGTGCTAGAGATGAAGAGCAACATTACAGACACTGCCACTCTATCTTCTCTTTTTTGTCCTTTAATTCAAAACGGGAAACATATGGGATTTTTTTTCCTTCTATATCTGTATGTCTGTTGTTCGTCTGAGTGTAGTGAAATGTTGCTGGGTATTTTTTTTATGAGGGCAAGGGTATTTGTTTCTTCATTTCATTTTATTTTACCCCTTGCGGACAAGGATCTTTTCCTTGTATAACTCAACAGAATAATGTATCATACTGCAGATACATATCACACACTATATCGATATTTCGCAATAATCTTACAGAGACTGCGTTATAATTTAAAGTAAAAAGAACAACATGCAAAACCAAGCAAGCAAAGCGTCCCATTATCTACGTCGATTCAGTGGCACTACTCCCAAGCCGCTCATTCCGAGTCCCCCATAACAGCCACACCTAGGTTCGTTGTCGCAGTCCCAGTGCCGGCAGTCCACAGGGAACCATCGAGGTTAGATCGCCAGAAGGCCACACACCAGAGGAGACCCTGCACTGCTGCCGAGTCACTTTGGTGACGTTCATTAGTGCCTGTTCTGATTAATTGTACTTAGGACACTACCTACTGAGCCTTCCTACTGACAGCAGTAATTGTTTAGTCGCTGAGCCAGACTGAGTGAGCGTCCTACACAGAGTGGAGACCGCCACCATGTCCCTCCACTCCAACGACAGTCCCCCAGGAATCCGCCAGCACCGAAGACCTTGACAGAACTCACCTCAAGAACGGAAGTAGAGGAGGGCCGAAACTGAGGTCACCATGAGAGCAGGATATGAAAGGCCACAGACTTTGTGACATTTTTTTTTCTTCGTTATTATAGATGATGAAGGAGGTGGTTGGTGATGATGACGATGTTGCTGTGGAGATACATTAGATTTTGGACCACTTCACAAGGCTACACTCAACGCTTCCTTTCATTATATCCCGGCGTTAACCAGGACCGAGAAATACAGATACTTGCAGGTGTTGGTCAGGAAATTTGAGCACCACACCAAAAGACACATTCGTGAAGTGGATGACACTCGACTGTGTGGTCCCAGTCTTCTCGTCCGTTTAAGCCCATAGCACACTCAACTCTGGACAGGAGCCGGTCGCAGGGCCGAAAAAAAATCCACCTCCACTGGGAATCGAACTTTCGTCCTCCCAGCCGTTAGTCCGCGACGCTAACCACTTCGCCATGGCGGCTGGTGTGTATCTAATGTTCTTTTCTCCTTTGTTTTATGGTTTGTTCGTGACTTGCACAGGAGACAGAGCTGAGATGCTGTTGGTTCCTACCTGGTATTGTTGTTGTTGTTTTTTAGAAGGACATTGTGAAACTAATCTTTGATTTCAACTTCCTTTTTTTTTTTTTTTTTTTTTTTTTTTTTTTTTTTTTTTTTTGGTTTGTTTGTTTGTTTCCTTCGCTGCCTTTATATAGTTCTGGAGTTTGATATCACGCAAAATAACCTTCAGAATACACTCAAAACAGCATGGAGAATTTCTTCGAACAAAGGAAACGAATGGTGATTTAATGAACAAAAACCAGCATCAGAATCTATACTGATTCCAAGGGCAGAAATAGCCTTTGCCTCTTTAAAACAAAAAGTGGTTTTGTTTTTCACCTCAGTCGCGGTATAAAGCGGAAGAAGAAAAAGAAAAGGGAGATGGAGAAGAATATATTAACGACAGAAGTTATACATATATAGCGAATATGATATCTTTAATAGCTTGTTTCTATTTCCCGCTTTCTTCACCATCCACAATCTTTTTACAGTGCTGTATCTATACAGTGTATTATATTTGACATTTGAATTGTTTTCTTATTCAGAAAAAAGTACGGATTTGGCTTCTTACGTTGTCAGAATTGGGAACGATCGTATCGAGCTTGATCATGTGATGTATTCGACATTTTCTAATGTGTGTGTGAGTGGGTGGGAGGGTGGATGGGTGTGGGTGTGCGGGTGTTGATGTGAGCATGTGTGGGTATGTGTGTGTGGGGGGGGGGGGGTTGTGCGTGTGTGTATGCGTGTGTGTGTGTGTGTGCGTTTGTGTGTTCGTGTTTGTGTGTGTGTGTTGGTGGGAGTGTGTGCAGTGTATGTGAACGCGCGCATGTGCGTACGTGTGTGTGTGCATGCATACGTGAGTGTGTATGTACGCGCGACCGTGCGGATGGAAGAAAAAGACGAGAAAAAAGGAGCCTGGTTGGGACAGCTGTTCGGAGCTGTGTCTTAAGTTCCCGATCTTGTGAATCAGATTGCCTTCAAGTGTGTGGAGGAGCTGTAATCGCTGACTGCCATTAGCCAAGGAGCTTCTGAAGAACAAGTATAACTGAGTGCTTTTTGGGAGTGGTGGTGGTGGGTGATTGTCGTGGTGGTGGTGGTAGAAGAGTAGTGGTGGTGGTGTGTGATGGTGGTGGTGGTGGTACAAGGGAAATGGTGGTGGTGGGTGATGGTGGTGGTGGTTCACGTGTAATGGTGGTGGTGGGTGATGGTGGTGGTGGTGGGTGGTGGTGGTGGTACAAGGGTAATGGTGGTGCTGGGTGATGGTGGTGGTGGTGGGTGGTGGTGGTGGTGGTGGTGGTACAAGGGTAATGGTGGTGGTGGTTCACGTGTAATGGTGGTGGTGGGTGATGGTGGTGGTGGTGGGTGGTGGTGGTGGTGGTACAAGGGTAATGGTGGTGGTGGGTGATGGTGGTGCTGGTAGATGGGTACTAGTGGTGGTGATGGTGGTAGGGTAGTGGTGGTGGTGGATGATTGTGGTGGTGGTGATGGTGGTGCTGGTACAAGGGTAGTGGTGGTGGTGGTGATGGTGGTGGTGGTAGATGGGTAGTGGAGGTGGTGGCGGAGGGGATGGACGGGGAAGTGGATACGTTGTGACGGTTGTAACGGTTTGAAAGCGCGGTGATATGTTTATGTGGGTATGTGAGTGTGTGTGTGTGTGTGTGTGTGTGTGTGTGTGTGTGTGTGTGTGGTGGGAAGGGGGATTGTTCTGTTTAAAGAGGGGAAAGAAGAAAGTGGAAGAGACTAATTCAAAGGAAGAGAGGGGAAAGAGAAAAAGAAAGAGAAAGAGGGACGGGTGGGCGGTGGGTTGGGGGGGGGGGGCGAGAACCGATGGAGACAGACAGACAGACGGACCGACAGATAGATGGACAGATGAAATATTTATAAATTTTGTTTCGGTAGATCTCTCTCTCTCTCTCTCTCTCTCTCTCTCTCTCTCTCTCTCTCTCTCTCTCTCTCTCTCTCTCTCTCTCTCTCTCTTTTGAAAAGGTCAGGTTCCTGTCTTTGCACAAAGTTTTTGCCAGTGTAACCTTTGAAATTATTGTCTGTATTATCACTGGAAAACTTAGCCTCGTCCAAGCTGGCAAAGGGATTTGTTGCAAGCTTAAACATAAGGTTTCCTTCCCTCTTTCTTTCTTTCTTCCTGTCTTTCATTCTTTCTTCTTTCGTTTAGTCTTTCTTTCTTTCTGTCTGTCTTTCTTTCTTTCTTTCCTTCCTTCCTTCCTCCTTTCATTCATTCATTCTTCATTCGTTCAGTCTTTCTTTTTTCGTTTCTTTCGTTTGTGATTGAATCAAACAATGAACGTTGCGTTTCAGTTTCAGTTTCAGTTTCAAGGAGGCTGGCTTCAAAGTACGTGGAACGATTCATGTACATTGCAGTGCATTTAAAAAAATAAATAAATAAATAAAATTTAAAAAAAAGATTAACTCATTGAGCCCTGCTGTCTGAGCATTGCTCTGGCGTCAAAATTCGTCTAATTAAAATCGTTTTCGCGTTCCTACATCATGCTTCATTTTTCTTCTTCTCTGTGTTCGTGGGCTGCAACTCACGTTCATTCGCATGTACACGAGTGGGCTTTTACGTGCATGACCGTTTTTACCCCGCCATGTAGGCAGCTATACTCCGTTTTCGAAGGTGTACATGCTGGGTATGTTCTTGTTTCTATAACCCACCGAACGCTGACATGGATTACAGGATCTTTAACGTGCGTATTTGATCTTCTGCTTGCGTATACACACGAAGGGGGTTCAGGCACTAGCAGCTCTACACATAAGTTGACCTGGGAGAACGAAAAAATCTCCACCCTTTACCCACCGGGCGCCTTTATCGAGATTCGAACCCGGGTCCCTCAGATTGAAAGTCTAACGCTTTAACCACTCGGCTATTGCGCCCGTCCTTCATAATGCTTGAACCGCAAAGAAAGGGAACTAACTTGTACAGTACTTCTGGATGTGTCCGCACGAAATGTGGAGTAAAAAAACAGTAGATTTTCTTCGTTACTTTTCTGCATCAATGTGACATGGAAGCCTTCCAAGGCTGTAAACCCCGCAGGGTTGAATGGGTTAAGGGGGACCTGGGGGGTGGGGGTGGGGTGCGGAGGGGCTTTGGGCGGCAGGTGCTTGACCTACGCCTTGCTCCGATGCGCTGCTTAGGTTCTGGGATCTTTCTTTCCAACAGTTACAAGGAGTTAAAGAAATGAGAAACTCTCTCTCTCTCTCTCTCTCTCTCTCTCTCTCTCTCTCTCTCATCTCATCTCATTTATATCAGATGTCTTTAAGATAAAAAACAAATCTAGATTGAGAAAAGAAAATATATTGCAAATAATTATGATAATGATGGTGGTGGTGGTAGATGGGTAGTGGTGGTGGTGGGTGATGGTGGTGGTGGTAGATGGGTAGTGGTGGTGGTGGGTGATGGTGGTGGTGGTAGATGGGTGGTTGTTGTTGTTTTGTTGTTGTTGTTGTTTTTGGGGGGGTTGGGACGGGTTAGTGCTGCTGTTTTTTTCTTCAGTGGGTGCATGCTAAATGCGTTCGTATTACCATACCCAACACAACATGGATTACGGGGTCATTAACGTGCGTGCTTCATCCTGTGTTTGAGACAATAACTCGAGCTGAATACATGTCAAAATAACACACTTAACACAACCTTATTAATTCCCCCAAGAATATCTAGAAATAAAAGACTATTGAATTTAAAAGATTTCGGTTAAAACAATCCCAAAATGCCAGCAAATGTCACAAGTTACGACACTAACACCACGAGGACAAACTATACAACTCCCCCCTCACCTGTCACCAGGAATCAAGCACACCACTGGCCCAGGAGAGAACACAGAACACAGACCCACACAGAGGCAGAAGGGGGTCACATAAGAATCGAACCCCACGACTGTCCAAGAGGGCACCCAACAGCTCGCTTGCTGGCTTGGCGACCCTTCTCCTTCCAAATCTCGGCACCAAAGGCAAAGCAAAACCCTTCCTTCAAAACGACGGTGAAGGCACTACTAGCAGATCTGCACATTACATTGACCCTGGACACTGAGAAAAAAAAATGATAAATCTTCTCATTTTAACCCGTCATACGCAGATGGCATCTGCACCTCAGAACCTCGCAGACACGCGAGACAGATGTTGAGCATTCTAACCACTCAAATCTCTCTCGTCTCTGGCGAACTTTTAAGTGGAAGCTTTCATCTTCTACGTAGAGTTACGTTTTTCGTGCTTGGATCTTAAGTGTTGTGAAGGTTTAGTTTTCGATGGGGGTGGTGTCCTAAAATGTCATTTTCTCATCAAAGAATGTTGAGGAATGCCTGTTGATGACTTACTGCCCTGCTGTCTGTACGAACAGTGTTATTTGAGGACACACATCTGCCGCGAAAGTCAGTCTGTCAGGACAAATTTGAGCTTGGGAATTTGTGCCAGAGTAGTGGTAGTAGTAGTAGTAGTGTTCTTATTTTACTGTGAACTGTATAGGTCTCCGTCGGTCTATGTCACTGTTCCTGTCCCTGTCTCTGTCTCTGTGTCTCATCCGCTTTCTCTCTCTCTCTCTCTCTCTCTCTCTCTCTCTCTCTCTCTCTCTCTCTCTCTCTTTCTCTGTGTTTCTGTCTGTCTGTCTGTCTGTCATTCTCTCTCCTTGCTTTATCTTTGTGTGTGCGTGTGCACGCGTGTCCGTACATCCTTGTGTGTATGTGAGTGTGAAGTGTATGCGCATGTGCGTGTACACGCGTGTGTGTGCGCGCGCGAATGTAAGCGCATGTTCGTGCGCATGTGTATGAGCTGTGTGTGTGCAAGGTGGGTGAGTGGGAAACGAGGAGGGTTAGGGGGCGAGGGGTAAAGGGGCAGTCGGCGTGTAAGCGGAGGGGGGAGGGGGGTATAATTCTGTGTGTTGATTATGTGCGTGGTTTCAGTTACAGTTTCTCAAGGAATCGTCACGGCGTTCGGATGAATCCATATACGCTGCACCACATCTTCTTCTAGTCAGATGCGTGACAGCAGCATAACCCAACGTGCTTGCTTTGTCGGACCGTGAGTGCACGTATAATATATATTTGTGAACCAATCGATAGGATTTCTTTTACAGAATGTTCCCACAAAGGACAACACTTTCGTTGTCATAGATTCTTTTTCAGTGCGCCAAGTGTGTGCCGCTCATGGGACCACGGTTTATCTCTCTCCATACGAACGGCGAAAGAGACGACGTTAACTGCGTTTCACCCAAATTACCACCATCAAAATATTGCAAGCGGAAGGCTCTTATACTGAAGAGGTGAATGTTGACAAACAATACCACAGTTCTGATGACGGAAGCTAAAGGTTGGGTCATTGAGACACCCACTGGACATCCGAGGGGTCTGTGAAGAGGAGAAGAGAGGACTGGCCGTACTGAGTGAGTTATTGTCTCTTCTGAATGACCAGACGCCTCGGTTTGGGATTAAGGGTGAGAGTGGAATGAATTCGAACCCAGACCTTCACGGACACTGTATTGGCAGATAAGCTACCTTGCCCCTGTGAATGGGTGTCTTCATATCAGCATGCCTGCTTGATGAGGAGGGGAATGTGAGATTAGGACGGACACTATGTGGAGTGATGGCCAAGAGTTAATGCGTCCGCCTAGTTTCAGTTTCAGTAGCTCAAGGAGGCGTCACTGCGTTCGGACAAAACCATATACGCTACACCACATCTGCCAAGCAGATGCCTGACCAGCAGCGTAACCCAACGCGCTAAAAAGGTTGCCAACAGCACCCGGTGTTCCCAGGCGGTCACCCATCCAAGTACTAACCGGGCCCGACGTTGCTTAACTTCGGTGATCGGACGAGAACCGGTGTTTTCAACGTGGTATGGCCGTTGGCAAAACCCGTATTCTGCGTGCCCCCGGGAGACGGTTGCAGCGCCAGTTGGGACCGCTGCTCACAGAAACGAGGGCTGAGCTCTTTCCGTGGGCGGTCCGCCTAGGAAGCGAGAGAATCTGAGCGTGCTGGTTCGAATCACGGCTCAGTAGCCAGTATTTTCTCCCCCTCCACTAGACCTTGAGTGGTGGTCTGGACGCTAGTCATTCGGATGAGACGATAAACCGAGGTCCAGTGTGCAGCATGCACTTAGCGCACGTAATAGAACCCACGGCAACAAAAGGGTTGTTCCTCGCAAAATTCTGTTGAAAAATCCACTTCGATAGGGAAAAACATAAAATTGCACGCAGGAAAAAATACAAAAAAATGGGTGGCGCTCTCAGTGTAGCGACACGCTCTCCCTGGGGAGAGCAGCTCGAATTTCACACGGAGAAATCTGTTGTGATAAAAAGAAATACAAATACAAAATACAAATACAAATTATATTTCTACTAATGATAATGATGATAATAATCATAATAATAACGGATACTTGTTGCTCCCCCTAAAGAGAACATAAAACACACACACACACACACACACACACACACACACACACACACACACACACACACACACACACACACACACACACATACATACATACACACGCGCGCGCGCGCGCAATATCTTACAAAGGGAAGAAGAAAAAATGATGTCACGCATAAAAGCATAAGACAGATTCAAAGACTACGCGTATTGCATAGCTTAAACACACACACACACACACACACACACACACACACACACACACACACACACACACACACACACACACCTATGTTAAAAAAATGGGAAAGGATTTAGATGGTTATATATGTGAGTTGTGGAATATGAGTAAGTTGATATGAATCAATTTATCAGTTATGAATACACTTGCCAGTATTGGTTTGTTCAACTGGGAAGGTAATGTCCGTTTATTTCCTGTATTTATGATGCGACTTGCATGTTACAGATATCCTCAGCTGAAGGCAGTAAAATTGTCAACTGTCAAGTATCAAGTATCTCTCTGTATGTCTGTCTGCCTGCCTGTCTGCTTGCCTCTCTCTCTCTCTCTCTCTCTCTCTCTCTCTCTCTCTCTCTCTCCACCCCCTTTCTCTCTCTCCTTCTCTCTCTCTCTATTTCTTCTTCACCCCTCTGCCTCCCGTGTTTCTCACAGAACTTCTGTACCCCCCTCCGCCTCCAGCCCCCCCCCCCCCCCCCCCCCCCCTACACACACACACACACACACACACACACACACACACACACACACACACACCTCCCCATCCCCGTCTTTCCATCTCGTTCGCTCGCTCGTCACCCCCAACCCCACCCCCACTACCCCTTTCTACCTATCTTCTTCCCCGAGATTTTCTCAGACTGGCCATAATTTTCTTTCCACCATCTTTCTTTTCTTTTCTTTTTTTTTCTTTATTATTTCTTTTTCTACCAGCTCTATAAACGATCCTATGATGGCAGTTGTTGGTTTGGTTTGTTGTTTTTTTAACCCTTTCACCGCCAAGCTCGCATTTATGCACAGGCGTGGTAGAGGACCCATGTCACTGAAAGGTGACCATTCATTGGTCTGTTATCCATGAACCTACTGCTATTAATGTTCGGTGGTAGGATAGGCCATATTTTCTATACATCACAGGGGGAATCCCCAGCTATTCTTAGTCACTGTCTTTTCTGTGTTTTTCCACAAGTCAATTTTGTACTCTAAATTGACTGGCGGTGAAAGGGTTAAAGGGAGATGAGTTATGTCTTAACGCTGTGGCGTGGCATGCAGTCAAAATGACTGTAGTGTGAAGGAACAGCTATCATCGGAGAGTTTTACTGTCTCTTCTCTGTGTCCTCTTTTTATGACGGTAAAGGGAACATAAACCTTGGTTATTCTAGTTCTTGACGTCTTCTGGATTTCTTTATTCGGATAAAAAAAACAAAATTAAAAAAACGTATGCATATTTCGCTCGGGCTGTTTTGCAATAGTTAGGAAAATAAACCCACCTACAATATTTCTTACTCAGTGAATAGAATAATGAAGTCGTATATTTCTTTTATTAGAAACAAAAATACTGAAATATTATGTGTATATATATATATATATGTGTGTGTGTGTGTGTGTGTGTGTGTGTGTGTGTGTGTGTGTGTGTGTGTGTGTGTGTGTGTGTGTGTGTGTGTGATGTTGGGTCTTTTGGAGATCGTTCCAGAATTAAAAAAACTGATTTGTTTCGTTGAATGCTAAATTCAGTTTCAACGTTTATACGAACAGAATGTCACACTTACAAAACTTACAATTGTTGTCCATTTTTAACACTCACTGGGCGGTGGGGGGAGGAAGTGAGTGAGGGAGTGATGGAGACGATGGTGGCTTTTAAGTGTCTATATATATATATATATATATATATATATATATATATATATATATATATATATATGATAGCCAGTCGTGTCTGACTATGACCATCAGAACAACAGAGGAGGCAACTGCTGTTCCGACTATTTGGGCTAGAATCTGATTATAGTGGAGAGTGTCTTGCCCAAGTACATCCCCACTCTCTCGGCCAAGAGGGTTTTAGGACAGTCGGCGTTGGGATGGTTCCCAAAGGCCAACTAGCCCACAAGGCTGCAGCACTAAGAGCCAGTGCAATTTTGCCTCCTAGTTTGAGAGTCACAAAAGACTAAGCTGTAAATGGTTTCCCATTGACTGGAGAAACCATTGATAATACAGCTCTCAGTTTGCTGTTGGCCCAAATGTAAACTTATGTCAATCTGTGATATAAGCCGAGTGTTGGGCCAGACAACAATATATGTTGTAAACAACGTCAGTTCTATTGCTGATGCACTCTTCTTTTTACTTCTTCCACCTCCTCCTCCTCCTCCTCCTCTTCTTCTTCTTCCTCCTCTTCTTCTTCCACGGCTGCAATTTCCACATTCACTCGTATGTGCGAGTGGACTTCTGTGTGTTTGGCCGTTTTTACCCCACTATGCAGGCAACCATCAGTCGTTTTCGGAAGTATATTCTTGTTTCTATAACCCACTGAACGCTGACACGGATTGCAGGATCTTTAACGTGCGCATTTCATCTTCTGCATGCGCACCTATACACACGAAGGGGGTTCAGGCACTAGCAGGTAGGTCTACATATAGCCAATGTTGACCTGGAAGATGGGAAAAATCTCCACCCTTCACTCGGGGATCGAACTCGAGACACTCGGGCGAGAATCAAGCGCTGTGAACACTCGGCCATTGCACATGTCTGATGCACTCTCTAAGTACAACCTGGTCTTGCGTTTCGACCCCGCCTCTTCACCCCCCCCCCCCCCCCCCCCCCCCCCCCCCCCCCACTCCCCCACTCCCCCTCTCCCCCACCCCCACCCCCACCCCGCCTCTTCACCATCTCCCCCCCCACCACCCTCACCCTGCCTCTTCAGCTCCTACCCCGCATCTTTCACCCCGCCTCTTCACCACCTCCCCCCACCCCCACCCCCACCCCGCCTCTTCACCACCTCCCCCCACCCCCACCCCCACCCCGCCTCTTCACCACCTCCCCCCACCCCCACCCCCACCCCGCCTCTTCACCACCTCCCCCCACCCCCACCCCCACCCCGCCTCTTCACCACCTCCCCCCACCCCCACCCCCACCCCGCCTCTTCACCACCTCCCCCCACCCCCACCCTCACCCCGCCTCTTCACCCCCTGCCCCCACCCCCACCCCGCCTCTTCACCCCCTGCCCCCACCCCCACCCCGCCTCTTCACCACCTCCCCCCACCCCCACCCTCACCCCGCCTCTTCACCCCCTGACCCCACCCCCACCCCGCCTTTTCACCCCTAACCCCCTCTTTCACCCCGCCTCTTCACCCCATCCCCCCACCCCCACCCCGCCTCTTCACCCCCTGACCCCACCCCCACCCCGCCTTTTCACCCCTAACCCCCTCTTTCACCCCGCCTCTTCACCCCATCCCCCCACCCCCACCCCGCCTCTTCGCCCCCTCCCCCCACCCCCACCCCGCCTCTTCACCCCTCCCCCCCACTCCCACCCTGCTTCTTCACCCCCTCACCCCCCATTCTCTTTAACCCCTCCTCAACCCCTCCCCCTCCCCCATCCCACCCTCACCCCGCCTCTTTACCCCCTTACGCACCCCCTCTTTCACCCCACCCCCTTCTCTCTCTCTCTCTCTCTCTCTCTCTCTCTCTCTTTCCCTCTCTCCTCTCCGCGCCCTGGTCTTCATTCTCGCTGTTTTCCGTTTCCTCCGCTATTTCCCATTTCTTTTCTCTCCTCCTCTTCTTTCATATCATCACCACCTCACGCAGCATATCTTTGTAAAGAAAACGGAAGAAAAAAAAACCATGACGTCAATGCCGTCTGAGACAGTGAATGCCATGACGTCAAAGCTATCGTGTGACAAGTGATCATTTTGTTACTCCGCAGCTCAGCTGCCTACCAATGTTGCCACCCACCCACACACACACACACACACACACACCACTCCTCCCCCCACGAACGGAAATTGCGGTTCATCTTGTGTGGTTTCTGCCTTCGAGTCAGAGGGTGTTTTTTTTACCTGGCGTCATACAACTAACTGGCAATCTGATTCGCCACAGTCTGAATAAGTAAACGAAACGTTCAGGAACAAACCAGTCATTCGATGATGTTGACCGCTAAACTGAACGCGAAGGCTCTCTCAGCTTTGTAAAATTCGGGATTGTCTGTAAACTTGGGGCAGAAGCCCCCAATCAGATTATTTCAGGCGCGCATACATACGCACTCAGACAGACATGTAACATTTTACGTGTATGACCGTTTCGTTTATTTACCCCGCCATGTAGGCAGCCATACTGCGTTTTCAGGTGTGTTTATTGAGTGTGTTCTTATTTCCAAAACCCACCGAACGCTGACGTGGATTACAGGATCTTTAACGTGCGTATTTGATCTTCTGCGTGCGTATACACGCGAATGGGGTTCAGGCAGAAGCAGGTCTGTACATATGTTGACCTGGGAGATCGGAAAAATCTCCGCCCTTTACCCACCAGGCGCCGCTACGGAGATTCGAACCGGGACCCTCGGATTGAAAGTCCAACGCTTTAATTAGCCACTCGGCTATTGCATCCGTTCAAATCATGAAATGCGAGCATCCACGACGAGACAGTCCATGTTTCTTCCCGTTAAAAAAAAAAAAAAAAAAAATAAAATTAAAAAAATTACAAAAAAAACGGGCGCAATAGCCAAGTGGTTAAAGCGTTGGGTGGGTTATGGAAACAAGAACATACCCAGCATACACCTCCCCGAAAGCGGAGTATGGCTGCCTACATGGCGGGGTAAAAAAGGTCATGCACGTAAAAGCCCACTCGTGTACATACGAGTGAACGTGGGATTTGCAGCTCACGAACACAGAAGAAGAAGAAGAAGAAGAAGCAAAACAAAAAACAAAAAAAACAAAAATCAAAGGTAGGTATAGGATTCAGACAAACAAAAGGAGGATGTTTTCAAAGGAGCAGACATAAGGTTTTTGAATCATGTAATTGAAATAAGAGCCGCTTACCTGAAAGAGAAACAGACAGACAAACAGACAGACATGCAGAGAATGGAAGGGGAGGAGGGGGGGTTGAGACAAGAGTTCGAAACGGAGAGACAATGGACAAACAAGACAGAGATCATGGAGTCTTGTTGTTGTTGTTGTTCTTCTTCTTCTTCTTCTTCTTCTTTGTCGTTGTTGTTGTCGTCGTCGTCATCTTTTCTTCTTCTTCTTTTTTCTTCATCTTCATCTTCTTCTTCTTACGTTGTTGCCTATATCCAGTCTCGTCTCAGCTATTGCTCGATTACTTGGGGTAAATGTCCTCCTCCATTAAAGCCACTTTGCTCTCTGCGAAAACGTGCCATTAAGATGATCAGCCATGCAAATACCACTGGCGGATCTGTGCACAATATGTACAAAGAACTTCAGGCAAAGTAAAACACACGTGTGTAAGTACGTACTTACATGATAATGTACCCAAAAAATTGTTCTTTTCGTTGCTTTGTTGCTTTTAACAGACTATTCCAGTTACTATTCTTATTCGTTGTTCTTTTTTTATGTTTTGTACCGTTCTTTATTTTCATGTTTTGTGTCGTCAAATGGGCAGAATTGCAAAAAGGCCTTTACTGCGCCTAATTCTTTCCCCATTAAAGATTCACTCGTTCGTTCTTCTTCTTCCTCTTCGCCTTTCACTCTCCCAAACAGCGTTGTTTCGGACCCACCCTCCTGCCCCCCACCCCCACCCCCACACCCCCTATACCCGATTACCATCATCCACCCCCTTGTTTTGCAGCCATCATCGCCATCACCAACACCCATCTACCCCTCCTTGTTCCAAATTTGTCAGCATTTTATCGCCGGCACTGTTGTGGTGGTAAGAGATACCACACGTCTGAAATATCGGTAACTTTCTTCGCGTGTTTTTTTTTTGTTTTTTTTTTTGTTTGTTTGTTTTTTGTTTGTTTGTTTGTTTGTTTGTTGGTTGGTTGGTTTTTTGTTGTTGTTGTTTTTTGTCGGTTTAGGGTGTTTGTTTTTTTCGGGGGTTGCTTAGCTTTCCTTTTGTTTGTATTGTGGGAGGTACTGCCCTTGCGTATGCACACACACACACACACACACACACACACACACACACACACACACACTGACGGACAATAAAGACTCACACACTGACAGAAACCCTACTGATTTATCTTCATCATCATCATCATCTATTTATTGTCAAACTGACGTGCAGCACTGACCCCAACACAAGCACATCCGTCCATAGCCGTGAATTAACCTATGTGATTTCAATCTTCTGTAACAGATCTCACCACAACACTACCTGTCTGCCACCACCAGATACAGGAAAGCCATCAGCCGGCTGCACCCTCACCGACTCCACACCCTGCCCCCCCCCCCACCAACCCGTCCCCACTGACCCTCCACCCACCCCCTCCTACCCCCCCAACCCCCATCTCGCCAACCCTCCACCCCCCACACCCTCCCACCACCTCCGGGGAACGAGGGGTGTTCTTTTTGCAGCAGCAGCACAAGCCAAGGCGTGTGTATTTCTCAAAGTAAATTACAAGTGTGCTGCCGTACTGGCCACAGGAGATTCTGCAGACTGCGGCCTTCGTGACAATTCTGATTACTTGCTTACCTCGGCTGCGCATCGATCTGATTTATCTCTGTGTGTGTTTGTGTCTGGCCGATAGCTCTACACCCTGGGGAGACAGAACTAAAAGTGGCTGGATGTATATGCTATAAAGTGGTAACAAGTGATTTCTTGTTGTTGTTGTTGTTGTTTTTATTCTGACGCTCTCGGAAAATTTGCCTGT
The DNA here is from genome assembly GCF_041734735.1 of Babylonia areolata. Classification (NCBI taxonomy): domain Eukaryota; kingdom Metazoa; phylum Mollusca; class Gastropoda; order Neogastropoda; family Buccinidae; genus Babylonia; species Babylonia areolata. Next base: position 22,615,945 of record NC_134884.1, read on the forward strand.
GTTTTTATTTTTTTGTGTGTGTTTTTTTGTTTTTGTTTTTGTTTTGTTGTTTTGGGGGGGGTTGGGGGGGGGGGGGGTAAACACTTGTGCTGTGTGTCGTCTGGGCGACACAATGCGTTAAGGTTTCTCAAGAGAGAGAGTGTGGGTGTGGGAGAGATAGAGAGAGAGGGAGACATTGAGAGGGAGACAGAGAGAGAGAGAGAGGTGTGAGGGAAATCAGAAGGCGGAGAAGGGAGAGAATCAACCTGCTTCCAGACTCTATAACCACGTTGTGGGCTCTGGGTGGGTGTTGATTCGAAGTGGTCACGCGAATATCGCTGCGGCTGCCGATGCTTCTGCGTGTTTCTGTTTAAAACTCTGCGGCGACAGTGGCAAGGCAGGTTGTGTGACTTGTGTATAATGAGGCAGACTGTAAGACTTGTGAATAAAACGGTTGAATATGTGACTTGTAAATAATGAGGCTGAATGTGTGAGTTGTGAATACTAAGGTTTATTGTGTGACTTGTAAATAATAAAGCAGATTAGAAGTGACTTTGTATATTTTGGTGGACTGTGTTACTTGTGTGTGATAAGACAGATTGTGCAGCTTGTGTATTATAAGGCAGACTGCTTGACTTGTGAATGATAAGGCAGACTGTGAGATTTGTGTATGACAAGGCGGACTGTGTGTATGTACGTCAGATTCCGTGACTTGTAAATAGCAAGGCAGACGGTGTGACTTGTGTATTATAAGAAGATTGTGTGACTTGTGTGTGCAATAAGGCAGTTCTTGAGACTTGTGATTTGTGTATGATGAGGAAGATTATGTAACTTGTGGTTTGTATACGATAATTTGTGTATAATAACGCAGTTTGTGAGCCTTGTGACTTGTGTATTATAAGGCAAATTGTGACATGTGTATAATAGGCCAACAGCATCATCGTAACAGAATTAACAAAGAATGCTGAAAATTATCTAATAGATAAATCTACAAATAAATATATATGTACAAATGTATGAATAAAGACCAATATCATTTGGCTAGTGGAGTGAAACATAACAATGATAAAACGCTTCTTGGTATAAAAACTTTCACGCTCATCCAACAGCGCCCAACAAAACGAAGAGGATTTATTTCAACGAACTTTTTAACAAAGTCTTGGCTCAAAGTCGTCGAACTCTAGATGCGAACAACTCTGGCATTCTCACTTTCCATTACTCAACGGGACAACGTGGATCTAAAACACCGTGTTTGTTGGGAATAACGCGTCTCAGTGATGGAAGCCAAAACGTTCGGTGATGACGTCACCGGAAACATGACGTCAAATGGCAGGTCTGGCGGTGACGTGTTTGTGACCAACGGTTCACACTCTAACTGGACGTGGGAGGATGCTAACCTCCCTTGGATCGCCACTACCACGCGGGAATTCCGATTGGCTACTGCTGGAGTGGGAGTCTTCGGCCTGATTGGTTAGTAACGTTCTTTTAATTAGTATTCTTATTCTCATTATCAATATAATTATTACTATTGTTATTGTTGCTATTATTGCTATCATTAATATTAGTATTATTATTACCATCATCAAAAAGAATGACAGCAAACGTGGGAAGAGATCTTATATATGTGTGCTCTGATTTTCATGTCCGTTGTTGCTTGTGGTTGATATGCCCTTGGTGCCAGTTGCATTGCTCGGTTCTAACTTTTTGACAGTTACACGTGACTAAATGCCTACGTTGACCGAACTATGCCATTGGTCAGTTCCATACTACACACAGTTAACGGGTTACGACCATACTAGGCTCTTCCGCTCGAGCAATGCAACTGGCTCCTGATGTAGATATTCCTCATGTTCCAGAACTGGCATGGTTGTTCTGTCTTGTCCTGTTTTGTTGTATTTTGTTTTGTTTCACTTTTAAGTCTGATTCTCACGTTCCCGTCGTCCGCCATTACTTTTATTTCTTGACTCTGTGTTGTTGTTGTTGTTGTTGTTGTTGTTGTTGTTGTTGTTATTGTTGTCGTTGTTGTTGTTGTTGTTGCTGTTGTTGTTGTTGCTGCTGCTGCTGTTGCTGTTTTAAGATAGAATCGAGATGGAGGCAGTGCCAGTGGCGGATTCTTCACAGATGTCGATTTTTCTTTGCTCTGCTTTTCAGGTGATGATGATGATGATGATGATATCAACAACAACAATAATGATAATAATAGTAATAATAACAATAGGCCTAGTGATGATGATAACAATGGTGATGGTGACAATGATAATCATGATGATAATGGTGACGATTATGGCGATGATGATATAATGATTAACAATAACGATACATTCCCTTCCAGCATTCCTCCAGTATGATTTAGATCTATGTCAGCTTCACAAAACAAAGATGAATTACACCGGTAAAAGGGTACACGAAGGAATTCGCACACACACACACACACACACACACACACACACACACACACACAGATTGTGTGTGTTGTGCTTCAAAACCCAGAGGACAGAAGGGCTGCTCTTCCCAGGGAGAGCGCGTCGACACGATGCAACGCCATCTTTTTTTTTCTTTCCTTTTTCTCTAATTTTTTCTGTCTGCAGATCTTTTTAGCCAAGGACAATGTGTTTGTTGCAGTGGTTTGTTTTGTGTGTGCTGTATACGGGACCTTGGTCTATCATTTCATCTGAATGACAAGCACCACTCAAGCTGTAGTGGCGGGGGAAGTGGGGAGGGGGGGGGGAAGTAAAAATCGTGGTCCGTATATTTGGAACTCCCCCCCCCCTTTCACCCCCCACCCCCGAAAATGGTGCATGACTGCCAACATGGCGGGAGTAAATACGGTTATACACGTAAAAGCCCACTTGTGTTTACGAGAGAACGTGGGTGTCGCAGCCCACGAACGAACAAGAAGATGAAGAGATGCGGGAGTCGAAATAGTGGACCCTCTCTTCCCAGTTGGGCGCAGTACCACAAGGGAACCACTCCACGTCCATCCACAAAATGTAATCAGACGTGAAATAAGGACAAAATTATAAACAATTTATTGGTAACGATGAAGTGTGTTTTTGCCCGGTGCAGGAAACACACTGGCCATCTTTGTGCTGTGTCACCGCCGGATGTGGTGCTCTACCGCTTACTTCCTGGTAATCCTGGCGCTCTACGATGACGTCATCCTCATCCTGCATATCTACAAGGTCTTCGACAACTCCAAGCTTACTCCAGGCGTCAAGGTAGGCTAAATCATCGAAGACACGGTCTGTGTCTGTGTCTGTGTCTGTGCGGCTTTACTGTGTATCTCTGTCTGTGTGTGATGGTGTGTTATCTCAACCGTCTTCTCACAGCATCACATACCTTATAAGCACCTCAGAATTTTGTTCCCAGTCTTTCATTGACTGCTGGTTGAAAAATGTTGTATAAAAAATGAAAGAAAAGTGAATACATAAATTTTTTAAAAGCCAGTAGGCAGCAAACTTGTGACACAATAATTCATCAGTGTGGACAACGACGTGAACGTTTACATGTGGGTTCAGGTGGTGTGAAGATTCACTGGCCGAATCGGTGAGGCTTTGGATTTCTCCTGGTCCGGTGATAACCAGTGATCAGAGTTCGAGGCCACGTTTCGGCCAAATCTTCTGTCCTTGCCAAAGGCGCTTACTCCGATTTTCCTCACTCCATCCAGGTGCGATTTGGGTTCGCTACCTGACTTCGATCGAGGGGAAGGCTAAAGAGGCAGAAGATTCGGCTCCGCCTGCCTGTGGAGCCTTTGAACGCCTTGATGCAATGAATATGAATTCACTATCCGTTATGATAACTTAAATTTACCCTTACGTGTGTGTGTGTGTGTGTGTGGTCTGGTAGGAGGAGGATGACGATGATGAGGGGTTGACTTTTTTTTTTTTTTAATCGAACTTCTTTCGTCAATCCATGCTGGTCATGCCTCAAACATAGAATGTCGCGTCATTTCCGAGTTTTGAAATTAACGTCATTCCCATCGCGGGCTGGTCTCCGACATTGAGCCAAAAAATAGACTGTATTTAAAAGCCGAATGGTTCCCCCCATAGTTTAAACTAACGGCTACCGTTGCAAAAATCCCGTCAGTCTCAACAGTCATCTGGTTTGAAAACAAGTGGATACACTATTGCTTACGATAGTGATGATGATGGTGATGATGATTACTACTACTACTGCTACTACTACTACTACTGCTGCTACTACTACTACTACTACTACTATATTGAAAACAACAATGACAATGATAATGACAATAATAACAATAAAAAGAATAGACTATCACGACTACTTATACTATTTTATTATCATGACAATAATGATTATAATGATGATGATGATAAAAAGAAGAAGAATGATAACAGCAACAAGAACAACAATAGTAACCATCCTCCTGCCTTCATCTCACAACAACAACAACAACAACGATAGTAACCATCCACCTGCCTTCATCTCACAACAACAACAACAACGATAGTAACCATCCTCCTGCCTTCATCTCACAACAACAACAACGATAGTAACCATCCTCCTGCCTTCATCTCACAACAACAACAACAACGATAGTAACCATCCTCCTGCCTTCATCTCACAACAACAACAACAACAGTAACCATCCTCCTGCCTTCATCTCACAACAACAACAACAACGATAGTAACCATCCACCTGCCTTCATCTCACAACAACAACAACAACGATAGTAACCATCCTCCTGCCTTCATCTCACAACAACAACAACAACAACGATAGTAACCATCCTCCTGCCTTCATCTCACAACAACAACAACGATAGTAACCATCCTCCTGCCTTCATCTCACAACAACAACAACAACGATAGTAACCATCCTCCTGCCTTCATCTCACAACAACAACAGTAACCATCCTCCTGCCTTCATCTCACAACAACAACAACAACGATAGTAACCATCCACCTGCCTTCATCTCACAACAACAACAACAACGATAGTAACCATCCTCCTGCCTTCATCTCACAACAACAACAACAACGATAGTAACCATCCTCCTGCCTTCATCTCGCAACAACAACAACAACAACAACAACGATGGTAACCATCCTTCTGCCTTCATCTCACAACAACAACAACAACAACAACGATAGTAACCATCCTCCTGCCTTCATCTCACAACAACAACAACAACGATAGTAACCATCCTCCTGCCTTCATCTCACAACAACAACAACAACAGTAACCATCCACCTGCCTTCATCTCACAACAACAACAACAACAATAGTAACCATCCTCCTGCCTTCATCTCACAACAACAACAACAATAGTAACCATCCTCCTGCCTTCATCTCACAACAACAACAACAATAGTAACCATCCTGCTGCCTTCATCTCACAACAACAACAACAATAGTAACCATCCTCCTGCCTTCATCTCACAACAACAACAACAACAACAATAGTAACCATCCTCCTGCCTTCATCTCACAACAACAACAACAACAACAATAGTAACCATCCTGCTGCCTTCATCTCACAACAACAACAACAATAGTAACCATCCTGCTGCCTTCATCTCACAACAACAACAATAGTAACCATCCTCCTGCCTTCATCTCACAACAACAACGATAGTAACCATCCTCCTGCCTTCATCTCACAACAACAACAACAACAACGATAGTAACCATCCACCTGCCTTCATCTCACAACAACAACAACAACAACAATAGTAACCATCCTGCTGCCTTCATCTCACAACAACAACAACAACAATAGTAACCATCCTGCTGCCTTCATCTCACAACAACAACAACAACAATAGTAACCATCCTGCTGCTTTCATCTCACAACAACAACAACAATAGTAACCATCCACCTGCCTTCATCTCACAACAACAACAACAACGATAGTAACCATCCTCCTGCCTTCATCTCACAACAACAACGATAGTAACCATCCTCCTGCCTTCATCTCACAACAACAACAACAACAACGATAGTAACCATCCTCCTGCCTTCATCTCACAACAACAACAACAACAGTAACCATCCTCCTGCCTTCATCTCACAACAACGATAGTCACATCTCACAGCAATGACAACAACAATGATGGTCACCACCCTCACGCCTTCACCTCTCCAGGTGTTCCAGATCATCGCCCACGCGCCCATCAAGTGGACGGCGACGACGGGCACCATCTACATGACCCTGATGGTGACGGTGGAGCGGTTCGTGGCTGTCACCTCCCCGCTCCGCTCTCGCATCATCTTCTCCCTGCGGGCCGCCCGCTGGATCTCCCTCTTCGTCTTCCTCGGCTCCGTCCTCTACAACCTCCCTCACTGGTTCGCCTACGTCTACACTCCGCAGGTGAGAGGAAGGGGGGGGGGGGTGAGGATGAACGGGGAATAGGGGGGTGTGGGTGGAAGGGGCGGACGGCATGTGAGAGGGGAGGGGAGGTATAATTTTGTGTCCTGGCTATGTGTTCGTGGTTTCATTTGCAGTTTTTCGAAGAGGTGTCACTGCGTTCAGGCGAAATCCTTGTACGCTGCACTACATAAATTTTGCTGGGCAAGATGCTTGTCCAGGCAGCAGCATAAGTCACACCGTGTTTCGTCAGGCGTTGAGTGCATGCTTGTACATTTGTATGTCTGTCAGAGGGGGTTTATTCTGCAGACTGTATATCTGTGTACCTATCAGAGTGGATTTCTTCTACATAATTTTTCCGGAGGACAAAACTTTTGTTGCCATGCCTTCTTTTACAAGGCGCCAAGCGCGCGTGACCTCGGTTTATCGACTCATCCGAATGACAAGACGCTCAGATTGATTTTCCAGTCAAACTCGGGAGAAATGGCGACACAGGGGTTCGAATCCCAGACCCTCACGCACACTCTATTGGCAGATAAGCCTCCAGAGCATTCTGCAGCCTTGCTCCTTCCTGCTGGGGAAGTTTGTGGATTAGGACAACAGGTGAGGGGTTGGAGGTCGTGAGGATAATGACAACAGGTGAGGGGTTGGGAAGTGAGATTAATGACAACAGGTGAGGGGTTGGAGGTCGTGAGGATAATGACAACAGGTGAGGGGTTGGGAAGTGAGATTAATGACAACAGGTGAGGGGTTAGGGTCGTAGTGAGGATAATAACAACAGGTGAGGGGTTGGAGGTCGTGAGGATAATGACAACAGGTGAGGGGTTGGGAAATGAGATTAATGACAACAGGTGAGGGGTTAGGGTCGTAGTGAGGATAATAACAACAGGTGAGGGGTTGGAGGTCGTGAGGATAATGACAACAGGTGAGGGGTTGGGAAGTGAGATTAATGACAACAGGTGAGGGGTTAGGGTCGTACTGAGGATAATGACAACAGGTGAGAGGTTGGGAAATGAGATTAATGACAACAGGTGAGGGGTTAGGGTCGTAGTGAGGATAATGACAACAGGTGAGGGGTTGGAGGTCGTGAGGATAATGACAACAGGTGAGGGACTGTGGGTCGTGAGGATAATGACAGCAGGTGAGGGGTTGGGGTTGTGGGGATAATGACAACAGGTGAGGGGTTGGGAAGTTAGGATAATGACAACAGGTGAGGGGTTAGGGTCGTTGTGAGGATAATGACAACATGTGAGGGTTAGGGTCGTTGTGGAGATAATGACAGCAGTTGAGAGGTTGGGAAGTTAGGATAATGACAACAGATGAGGGTTAGGGTCATAGTGAGGATAATGACAACAGGTGAGGGTTATGGCCGTTGTGAGGATAATGACAACAGGTGAGGGGTTGGGAAGTTAGGATAATGACAACAGGTGAGGGGTTGGAATGTTAGGATAATGACAACAGATGAGGGGTTGGAATGTTAGGATAATGACAACAGGTGAGGGGTTAGGGTCATAGTGAGCATAATGACAACAGGTGAGGGTTATGGTTGTGAGGATAATGACAACAGGTGAGGGGTTAGGAAGTTAGGATAATGACAATAGGTGAGGGGTTGGGAAGTTAGGATAATGACAACAGGTGAGGGGTAGGGAAGTTAGGATAATGACAACAGGTGAGGGGTTAGGGTCATAGTGAGCATAATGACAACAGGTGAGGGTTATGGTTGTGAGGATAATGACAACAGGTGAGGGGTTAGGAAGTTAGGATAATGACAATAGGTGAGGGGTTGGGAAGTTACGATAATGACAACAGGTGAGGGGTAGGGAAGTTAGGATAATGACAATAGGTGAAGGGTTACGGTCATTGTGAGGATAATGACAACAGTTGCGGGTTGGAGGTCGTGAGGATAATGACAACAGGTAAGGGGTTGGGAAGTGAGGATAATGACAACAGGTGAGGGGTAGGGAAGTTAGGATAATGATAATAGGTGAGGGGTTAAGGTCATAATGAGGATGATGACAACAGGTGAGGGGTTAGGTACGTAGTGAGGATAATGACAGGTGAGGGGTTGGGAAGTTAGGATAATGACAGGTGAGGAGTTGGGAAGTTAGGATAATGACAACAGGTGAGGAGTTGGGAAGTGAGGATAATGACAACAGGTGAGGGGTTGGGGAGTAAGGATAATGACAACAGGTGAGGGGTTGGGGAGTAAGGATAATGACAACAGATGAGGGGTTGGGGAGTAAGGATAATGACAACAGATGAGGGGTTGGGGAGTAAGGATAATGACAACAGGTAAGGGGTTGGGAAGTGAGGATAATGACAACAGATGAGGGGTTGGGGAGTAAGGATAATGACAACAGGTAAGGGGTTGGGAAGTGAGGATAATGACAACAGGTAAGGGGTTGGGAAGTGAGGATAATGACAACAGGTAAGGGGTTGGGAAGTGAGGATAATGACAACAGGTAAGGGGTTGGGAAGTGAGGATAATGACAACAGGTGAGGGTTCGGGAAGTGAGGATAATGACAACAGGTAAGGGGTTGGGAAGTGATGATAATGACAACAGGTGAAGGTTCGGGAAGTGAGGATAATGACAACAGAAGAGGGTTCGGGAGTAAGGATAATGACAACAGATGAGGGGTTGGGAAGTGAGGATAATGACAACAGGTAAGGGGTTGGGAAGTGAGGATTATGACAACAGGTAAGGGGTTGGGAAGTGAGGGTAATGATTATTTTTTTTTATTGGCCATTACGGTGATGTGGTGACCTTGTGGTAGGTAATGCGCGCATGTGTGTGTGTTTGTCTGTGTGTGTGTGCGTGTGTGTGCGCGCGTATGCTTGTCTGCATGTGTGCATCGCAAGGTGAAGAAGGAAAGCAACTGTACTGAGGTCATGACCATTGATAAAGGGAGATAAAATTATGCACAAATACACATTGTAGCCTCCCTTCGTGGTTTTCAGTCACATTCCGCAGTCACACACGAGTGAGCACGCGCGCGCGCGTACACACACACACACACACACGCGAGCACACACACACACACACACACACACACACACACAACATGATAAGATATGACATAATCATTGTTTTGATATGACTGCAACTGTAGGGTTCTGTTTTCATATTTTAACGGGATCAGTGAAATGAATGCATGGTGCTCTTTGTGTGTGTGTGTGTGTGTGTGATGGCGGTGGGAGAAATCTGTAGTGATTTATCTATTTCAGTTTTTTTTTTTCTTTTCTATTTTTGATGCTTTCCTTTTCTTTTGCTCCGCATTTTTTACCTTTTCTTTTTAGTATGATAATGTGTCTATGGGCAGACGCAACAATACCCCCAATATTGTTTTCCATTGAATAGTACTGCACTGCATTGCACTGTATTATATTGCATGGGACCCCTCTGACCGAGTTCGGGGCATCGCCTTCAGTTCTGTTCTGTTCTAGTCCAGTCTAGTCTGTTCTGCTTTGTTATATTCCAAAATGTTTCATTGTAATCCATTCCATTCTATACTGTTTTATTCTATCCTGTTCTATTCTGTTCTATTTCGTTCCACTTATGACATTACAATACATTCATACATATTATTAGTAGTGGTAGTAGTTTTGTTTGGGTTTTTTTCACCTTTTTTTTTTGATGTATTTATCTATTATTTAGTCACCTTTTTTTTCTCAAGGCCTGACTAAGCGCGTTGGGTTACGCTGCTAGTCAGGCATCTGCTTGGCAGATGGGGTGTAGCGTATATGGATTTGTCCGAACGCAGTGACGCCTCCTTGAGCTACTGAAACTGAAACTCATTCCACAACTGACCCCCCACCCCCACCCCCCCAACCCGTACAGGGCAACGGGAGCTCCCCCATTCCCCACCCCCATCCCTCTGAGCAAGTTCAGGGCGTCGTATTCTGTTTCATTACATTCTCTTCCTTTCTGCTCTACTCTGCTCTAGTCCATTCTGTTGGGGTTTTTTTTCTATTCATTTCTATTCTACTGTTGTATATTCTATTGTATGCTCCTTACTGGTCTATTCTGCTCTATCAAATTCAGCACCGCTGCACCTGACCGCCTTCTCCCTCCTCCCACCCCTCACAGAGCAACTACAGCATGGGCCCCACTCTGAGCGAGTTCGGGGCGTCGCCTTCTGTTCTATTCTGTTCTATTCTGATCTGTTCAAGTCTGGTCTTTGTCTAGTCTGTTCTGTTCTGGTCTTTATATTCCATTATGTTCCACTATGATCCATACCATTCTGTCCTGTTTAACACTAACCTGTTCTGTTCTGTACTATTCCATTCCGCTACTCTCGCCCCCCTCCCACTCCCCACCATCTACAGGGCAACGGGAGCGTCCCGCACACCCCACCCCTCTGAGCGAGTTCAAGGTGTCCCCCTCTATCATATTCCATTCTGCTCTATCGAACTCTACTCCACTACTGACCGCCTGCACCCCTCTGTGTGTGTATGTGTGAAGGGCAGCTGCTATGTACATTATGTTAAAATGTATGTATGCACTCTCTGTGTGTGTGTGTGTGTGTGTGTGTGTGTGTGTTAAGTTTGTTAATCACATTTGGGTGTGTGTACGTAACACTGGTGTAATTTGTTATGTAAACAAAAGTGTTCCTTAAAGCACCTGGAGCAGATTTCTGGACAGTGCGCTATGTAAGTATCCATTATCATCATCATTATTATTTGTATTATCATTAGTATTATTATCATTATACTCCCTCCCCCTCACAGGGCAACGACAGCCCCCTTAGTAGTAGTAGTTGTTGTTGTTGCAGCAGTAGTAATATTATCTTTGTTATCATTATTATTATCAGTATTATTAATATACTCCCCCTCTCTCACAGGGCAACGACAGCATGGGCCCCCCTCTGAGCGAGTTCGGGGCGTCACGGGCGTACGGTGCCGTGTACAAGCAGTACTGCCAGCTGGCCCTGATGTACTCCCTGCCCTGGATCACTATGGTGGTCCTCAACATCATCCTCATCCGCACCATCCGCCAGAAGAGGGCCTTCCGGGAGGCCTCCTGGAGAATGGTGAGTGAGTTAGGGAGTGGAGGAGAGGTGGGGAGGGATTTTGGAGGTAGTGTGATGGTGTGAAGGGGGAAAATCCCCCCGGGAACATTCTCATCTGCCCGAAGAGGGTCTGTAGGGAGACCTCTAGAAGAATGGTGAGTTTAATGGGGATGGAGGAGAGGTGGGAGGGATTTGGGAGGTAGCGCGAAGGTATGGAGGGGGAATTCCCTGGGAACATTGTTCTCATTCGCTCTAAGAGGGCCCACCGGGAAGCCTCCAGGAGAATGGTGAGTTAACTGAGGATAGTGGGAGAAGGGTGGGGGGATTGGGAGGCAGCGTGGAGATATGAAGAGGGTATTCTCCCAGGAACATTCTCCTCATCTGCCCAATGAGGGCTTCCCGAATAGCCTTCAGGAGATTGGTCAGTAAGCTGGGGATGGGGGACAGGAGGGTGGAGGGGGGGATTGGGAGGTAGGATGGTGGTATGGAGTGGTGAGTTTCTCCAGGAACATTGTTCTCATCCGCCCCAAGAGTGAGTTGACTGGGGATGGAGGAGAAGGGGGGAGGTAGTGTGGTGGTATGAAGGGGTGAAATCCCCCGGGAACATTCTCATCTGCCCGAAGAGGGTCTTTTGGGAGACCTCCAGGAGAATGGTGAGTTTAATGGGGATGGAGGAGAGGTGGGAGGGATTTGGGAGGTAGTGCGAAGGTATGGAGGGGGGATTCCTTGAGAACGTCCTTCTCATCCATTCTAAGAGGGCGGAAGGTCTTCAAGAGAATGGTGAGTTGACTATGGATAGAGAAGGGGGTGGGAGGAGGGGGGGATGGGTGGTTTGGGGATTTGAAAGGTAGTGTGAACGTATGGAGGAGGGATTCCCCGGGAACATTTCCCTCATCCACCCTAAGAAAGCCCTCTGGGAAACCCCTAAGAGAATGGTGAATTAACTGGGGATGGAGGAGGGGTGGGAGGAGGAGGAGGGATTTAGGGATTTGGTTGGTAGTATGGAGTGGGACCCCCCGGGAACATTCTCCTCATCCGCCCAAAGAGGGCCTTCTTTGAAACCTCCAAAAGAATGGTGAGTGTGACTTGGGGGAAGATGTCGTGGTGAGTTGGGGAGAGGGGGGGGTTAGGATTCTTCTTCTTTCTCTTTAGTGACCACACTCATCATTCTGATCATTCTGTTGGTTTCTGGGGTATGGTTTGAGGGGTAGGGGCATTGTGTGTCAGTGCAGGATGGGGATGGCAGGGGCTGGGAGGGGGGTGGGTAAACGAAGAGGTCCATTCTTCAGGAAAGACTCCAAAGAGTTGGTGATTGAACTGTGGGGTAGGGAGAGGGTAAGCAGGAGGGTAGTGAGTAGAGGAACATCCTCATCATCCGCAACATTCGTCAGAACAGAACCTTTCGGGGGACCTCCAGGAACCAGGGATGGATGAGGGGTGGGAGGAGGTAGGGTTGCGGTTGTGGGGTATGGGGTGGAGGTAAGGTAGGGGGGTAGGTTTGGTAGGTATTTAGGTTAGGTCAAACTGTGGGTAGAGGGTGGGTGAATTGGGTTTCGGGGGTGGGGAAGGGGATTGTGGAATTGGATTGTGGTGTAGGAGGTTGAGAAAAGTAGGGTGGTGGGTTGAGGGTGGGGGGGGCGCGTGGGGGGGCATCCTCTTCATTGGCACCACCCACCAGAAGGCCTGGCCTCCATTATGGTGAGTGACCTGGGGGGGAGGGGTGGTGTGGGGTTTAGGGGGTAAGGGGTGAGGACAGGGGAAGGAAGGGAGAGGTTGTGTGTGTAGGAAAGAGAAGGGAGGGAAGAAGGGAGAGAGGAGGGTCTGACTTGTATCAGGGGATGTGAAGCAAAGTGGAATCCAAAAGAATCATTCGGATTCCCTGGCCAAAGAAAATCAGAAACGAAGAACTGTGTGAGTGAACAGTACAGCAGCCTGCACAAGAAGAGATTTCTCCAAAGATGCTGGAGATGGATCAGCCACATGCTTCACAAGCCTAAATCCAACACTGCAATGCAAGTCATTGCCTGGAACCCGCAAGGGAAACGGAAAAGAGGACGTGGATGAAATACGTAGCGCCGCGGCCTGAAGGCAGATATGAAGAGGACAGGCCACACCTGGGGACAGCTGGAGTGACTGGCACAGGACCAGGACGGTCAAAAAGTGTCTGTTGGTGGCCTGTCGCAGGTGAGGTGAGGTGAGGAAAAGCGGACCTTCAGCCAGGGGACTGGTGAATGAACTGGAGAAGCAGAAGACTTGATGACTGGAAATCGTCACGTTGTGGTTCAAACCCCAGAATGACTACAGATTTTCTTTCCCCTCTGTCCTTTCCCTAGATCGGTGGTATGAGAACTAGTCTTTCAGATGAGCAAAACATCAGCTTCCCTGTGCAAAATGCATTTCACACTCGTTAAGAAAATAAACAGGCCAGGGATGAGGTTTCACACACTGCACAGTATCACATATCAATGGTAGGGAGAATGTATCAGTCGGGATATTAGCTCGCTCATTGTGTGTTTTTCAATTAAGTTAGTTGTTGGTTTGTACATTCATTTGAGAGTTCCTGTTTTGAAGGTGCTTCAGTAAAGATGCATTCATTCATTGCATTCATATTTGATGTGTAGAGCAGTCAAAATATTGATGTGTTCATTCCTTTTCCACAGCCAGGTAACAAGGACCTGGGGTCACGTCTCACTGCTCCTGTCATTGCTGTTACCTTCGTCTTCTTCTTTGCCTACCCCTTCCTCGCCATCGAAGACTCGCTGTGCATCCAACTGAACTGCGAGATCAAGCTCATCACCATCTTCACCCTCATCAGCGAGATCGCTAAGGTCTTCAACTCTACCTCCAATTTCCTCTTCTACTGTTTCTTTGGTCGTCGCTTCCGCCGAACGTTCTTCTACATGGCCGTGTCGTGGCGCCACCGTCTGTCACGTGTCGTGACCTCCAAGTCGAGTGACTTCCGCTACTCTACCGCTGAAGGGAATTCGTTATTCAAACTGGAGCATAGGACAAAGAACAGCCATTCTCCAACCATCGTCAACAACCATTCCCCGTTCCACATCAACAGTCATTCCCCAACCAGAATGACCAGCGTGGCGTAGAGATGTGAGTTTGAGTTGGAGGTGGAGTTGGTGAGTTGTTGGTTGAACGGGTAGGTGTAAATTGGGTGGGGTGTTGATTGTGGACAAATGTTAGTTATGTCCGTCTCATGCTAAATTGAATGCGAGTCCGTGCTCGCTCACCATGGAATACTTTTCCATGCCGACCTATCATCGAATCACAGTTTTGACATAAGTAGTCTGTACTATCAGCATGATTCTTATGTTCCTTCCCTTGGTTTCCTTCCTGACCACAGATTATAAAGCTTCAGGCTGTATACTACATATAAACTATGGGTGAGCTGTAACAAATTTGCATTATTTTTAATCAGAAGACTGATGTTTTGGATATCCTCAGTTAATGCCTGTCACATTTCAACGAATGCTTATAAAATATCTGTAGAACTCTCACTCGTCTTGCTGACTTAATTATCTTCAGTCATCTGTGTTGCAAAAGGAAGAAACCATGCCATTCAGAGTCGGTTTCTCTTTATATGTTGACCTCTGTCTTGGAGCCTTTTACACAGTATACATCGAGGGGTGGAAATTAAGAACGTGAAGGGAAAGGAAATAATGAATAAGCCTTGTTGTCCATGTGAGCTTTGCTGAGGGGAAGGTCTGTAGACATGGTTGTTATGCTCAATTTATAACAGAGCCAGATTTACAGCTAGTGTTAATCATCTGGTCTCTTAAGCAAGCAGAGTGGTCTTAAAAAAAATTCAAAACAGATATAGACTCGACTATGGAAAAAACAGCTATGAGTTATGTGCGCCTTCATTAGTCTTTTCCCTGTCTAAGGACTGAGACTTAATCAGTGTCTCTGTTTTCTTGAGGCTTCACGCCCATTCCTTGGCTCATCCTGCCTGAAGTTTCCGAGGTGGTGTCTGCAGCTACAGACGCTGCACAAGATTGTTATTTTTTTCACTCCTGTGTGTGGTGTTTGAATTCAATGATGTAGGTGGTCTTCATCCACCTGTGTTGGGGCTTGTTGGCTGAAAGACATCGTTGACTCTTGTCTACCCTTCACATACCTGATCTCTTGTCGTCTAGGTTGATGCAAATTTCACTGATAAGAATCTAACAGCGCAGCTAAGAGACCACAGTGTGGGAACTACTCTGAATGTGTCACTTCCATATGCCAAGCACATCGGAAGTTACACATGTTGAGTAAATAATAAGTCGGCACAATTGATAATTAGGAGGATGCAGGTTTGAGCACCATCACAGGTTGATGTTTTTCAGGGAGTTGAGTGGTCTGTGGTCTTGAACGGGAAGACTGGGACCACACAGTCTGTAGTCATTCTCATCAAGGAATCGTTTTCAGGAGTGTTGCTCAGATTTCCTTACCAACACTGCAGGTGTCTCTATCTCTCAAGCGTGGTTGCCGCCGGGATCTATTATGAACAAAAGCGTGGGAAAAGCCTTGTCACGTAGTCCCAGGTCTTCAAAGCAGGATCGACATCATCCTCAACAACGGTCATCATCAGATTTTATTTTGAAAAATCACTTCCATGATGACCTCAATTTCAATGTCCCCTACACTTGCATGCTTGTGAGTTCCTGCCAAAGTCTTTGGTGCTGGTAGGACCGCGGGAGACTGTCACAAAGTCTTTGGTGATGGTAGGATTGCGGGAGACTGTCACAAAGTCTTTGGTGCTGGTAGGATCGCGGGAGACTGTCACAAAGTCTTTGGTGCTGGTAGGACCGCGGGAGACTGTCACAAAGTCTTAGGTGCTGGTAGGATCGCGGGAGACTGTCACTGGAGAAAGATGGTGGCGATCTCCACTCCTGGGGAGACGCTCACTCAGTCTAGCTCTACAGTTGATTAAGGGATAGTTGCCATCAATAGAAGGCTTTTGTGGGTGGTGTCCCGCGCATGTTGAATCAAAATAGGCGTTTCTGAACACCACCGAAGTGACTCACTAGCAGTGCAGGGTTTTCTCTGGTGTCAGTGACCAATCCTCCATAGCGCTCTGTGCACCTTTTGAACTTCATGTTGGAAAATTATATACATATGTATGTGTGTAATTATGCATGTGTGTATGTGTGTGTGTGTGTCTGTGTGTGTTTTCTTGAATGAAATTTGCCAGGTTACTGAACGACATAGCATGCAAAAGGTGTTCACCATTGTCGAGTTTTGAGCGCAAGAACACTTTCCTCCACTAGTAATTCAGCCAGGGCACAAGTGGCAAAACGTCTCCATCTAACGCAAAGCCAGAGAACATTGACATTGGATAAGACCAGATATACTGACACTAAGGGTGTGGGCGACATGCGGTGGAATACGTGTTCTTTTCTGTTTCACTGTCTTGTGTATTTTTTAATTGTGTTCCAGCTCCGTAGCCCGTAGTGTAGACATGTCCTAGCCGTGTATAAGAAATCAACGGCAGGTAGGCTATCACTTTCTTGTGTGACTTTAGATGTTGTCGAGCTCCGTAGCACTTGGAGTAGACATGCCTTAGCCATGTAATTCGTGGAGTACCGTTCTGACAAACTGGACTCTCCTTGGATTCAGAAGGCATTGTCCATGCCCTGTCTTGCTTTACATTGATATTTTCGTGAGACTTTTGTTTTGTTTTTTAAATTAAAAAAAAGAAAAAAGGTCATTATTGCATTGCCCGCGTTTTGTGCATGCATACTGTTAAGGACTGAATTGAGAGAGAGAGAGAGAAGAAATGTGATTGCCTTGTCCTGTTTCAGCACTGTTTTCAGTTCAGAGCCAAAGTGATGCGCTCTTGATTTAATGAAGGTGTCCCATGGGGAAAGTATTATTTTGATTGTTGTGTGATGTGTAATTGATGTTGTGGCGTTGTATGTTTCCTACACGATGTTGTTGCATTTTTCTATGGTATGGGTGATATCGTTGAGTTCTGCGTCATACATGATTTCATGATTGTATGATTTCCGGTGTTAACATTGACGTCATTGCTGCACTGTGGTTACAATTGCATATCGTTTTTAAATACAAACTTAACTGCTTTTTATCTGAATATTTTGTTGTCAAAACTGATGTCAGTATTTTGTTGATTTTTGCCTTTGATTTAGCATATTCGAGTTCCAGTGCCCTGTGTTCTAGACAGTAGTAATTATATGTCACATCCGGTGTTACAAAAACGTCATTTCAAATGTCCGATGTTGTGACGAAATAAACAGTTTTGATCTTCGCTTGACACTGTCACATTGCCGCCTTTCTGCCAAAGGCCACGTTGCATAAAAAAAATATATAAATAAATAAATAGAAACCGCATGTGTACTGTTATGCATTTCCTCGTGTGTTTTGGGTGCATTTTCCTTAGTTGATTAGAATTTAGCTGTTGGCATATTTATTGTCCTGCATTATATGTACGTGTTATACGTAATATTTTGACATTGTGCGGTGCGGGTGGTATTATTAATGTAATGTATGGTGTTTAGGGTGGTGTTAATAGTACATTATCGTCTCTTAAATGTTGTCATAGATCGTGTCTTCATGTAGTGTGAGCGATTTTTTTTTTTTTTTTTTTTTTTAATGAGTAACAAAAGCATGAAGTATGACACAAACAATGATTATTTACAAGTACGTTTTGTGATCATAGTCTATTCAAGTGTTCTTTTGTGGGTGATATATGCCTACTAACAGAACACATACAAGGATGCTCACAAGTGTTGATATTCACATCATGTTTGATTGTGTGGATGCACGCCCATGCACATGCATACACAATACGCAAACACACACACGCGCGCGCGCACGCACGCAAACACACACACACGCACGCACGCACGCACGCAAACACACACACACACACACACACACACACACCTTTTGTTTGTGGTCTGATAGGACTACATTATTATGTAATTAGATTTAGTGCGAAGTTCGTTTACTCCAATACTGATGAAAACATAATACACATTGTGTTGGTTCGTGAATTAAACTCAATGCAAACTGACCTTTTGCATTTATCACCTCTCGTTCACTGTGTGAATGCCGTGGGCTCTTTTAGTGTAAAAGGTATCCCTCACCCTACCCCCCCACCCCCACCCCACCTTCTGCAAATTTTGTGCAAGAAATTTCCTCATTTCTTGCCTTTTGCATTTTATTTCTGTTGTCTCTTCCTTTCTTATTTTCTGCCTTCTTGGTTCATCCGTTTACGTAGTTATTCTAGAAAGCCTTGATTGTGTGGTGTTGTGTTGTCGCTGTTGTTTTTGTTTGTTTTTGTTTTTTGTTGTCTTTTTCTGGACTTGATAATTGGACACACTTACTGTGTTGTATACTTTTCTGCAACTAAGGACATGTGAAGTCTGTGCAAGAGACCAAGTGTTCCTTAACATTTTGTGAAATGTGTATGCCACAGGGACTGTTTATGACTCAAAGCTGCGTGCGATATAAAAATGGTAATTAGGCCTACCGTAACAGAAAAAGGGAGATTTAAAAAATGGATATGTCAGGTGGCGTTTGCCAATTATTTGGTTTTGTGCCTGTATTACTATCATTTTGCGTATTATGTATAATTATGTTCTGGTCAGTTTATTTAGATTACCTGGTGAAAAACTGATGATTTGGTCAGTCAGAATTAAAACAAGCCCAAGAGTTTATGTGCATAAATGTGATTGTACTTATGTCTAATTTTCTTTTGCATGTGTGTGTATATGTTTGTTGCTTTGTTTTGTTTTTCAGTTTCAAAAGGATCAATATTTGCAGATTTTCAGTTCTGATACAGCACTATGCGTTTGGCTGGGTTCTATAAAGATATACCATCTCTTTCTCTCATTCCCTCTCCTATAACATGTGTACAGACTGTGCGTGTGAGTGCTCTATAAATACATGAGTGTGTGTAGGTGTGCGTGTGCACATATATATATATATATATATGTGTGTGTGTGTGTGTGTGTGTGTACCTGTCTTGCCTGCCTATATGTAGTAAATTTTTAAACTGGCATTTTCGCTGTGACAAAACATAAGCACTATGGAACAAAACTTCACTGAAAAATTGGTAAAGCAAACAAATACTTCAGCAAAATTTTCACATTTTAAGTCAGATGTAACCAGAAAATTAGCACCCTTCCAATTTGTAGTATGAATCGTGAAATAGAGTTGTTGTTTTTTTTTTGTTTTTGTTTTTTTGTCAGATCAGACATTTTCAGGGACTGATTTCAAGGTAACTATTCCTCATCATTTCATTTCTTTTCTTTTAATTCTTATTTATTCATTCATCACAAAAAGGACACACCAAAAGATGTCAGGACTATGGACAAAATATTCCAATGAATTGGTCATATACAATTCTCTTTCATGCCCACTCTTTCACTTATGCAGTGGAATTGCAAGCATGCACACACACACACATCCACACATGCACACACACACATACATACATGTACATGCTTTCCACAACCACTGACACACACCACTTTATGTACTATGTTCAAGCCTTTGTCTCTTTCAAGCTGATGATCATTGAATAATAGGCTACTCTTCCATATCTATGTATCTATATAGATTGACAGATAGATAGATAAGTATTTGCACATACTTAAACATGTATATCGGCATACACATACAAACATGCATTTCTAATCAATTGTAGCAAAATGTATTTTTCAAAGCCCAATAGGAACACACCAGTAGTTGCTTTTACTGCAGCTTGCTTAGAAAAGGCAAAAGTAAAAACAAAAGATTAAAAAATCATAGCAAACTGACTTTCCTTCCAAACTGGTTAGTTTACTACAGGTAAAAAAAAAAGTCATGCACGTAAAAGCTCACTCACGTACATACAAGTGAAAAAAAAAACATGATCATGTCACTGGCATCACAGTTTTTTCCTTTTCAAGGAGTCATCAGAGCACACAGACTGATTCTTATTTGCTACACAACATCTGCTTGAAAAAAAAAAGTTAATAATAATAATTATTATTATATTTATATAGCGCTGAATCTTGTGCAGAGACAAATCAAAGTGCTTTTGCACCAGTCATTCACACACATGCATAACTCTAAGACTGGAAAAACTTAAGACAAGGAAGAGGCTGGGAAGGGAGGCTATCTTGGGAAGAGGTGGGTTTTCAGGCCAGACTTGAAAGAGCTGAGTGCGGAGACCTGACGAAGCGAAAGACGAAATTCATATTCAAATTGCAAGGTCCAGAGACAGAGAAAGAACAGCAGTCAACAGTCGAGTGTTTGAATCTGGGTATTCGTAAACAGAGTGGATCCGAAGCCAATCATAGAGAGCAAGATGAAGTGTAGAGGTGATGGCAGCCACAGAGATAGGAATCTAATAAAAAATAAAATTGAATAAAATCTAAAATAAGGAGCAGATGCCTGATCTTCGCATAAAACCAATGTCCTTATCAGGCTTTAGCATCACAAATCAAACAAAGAACAAAGGTGCTTTCAAAAAATTGTTTTGAAAGAAATGGGAGGAAAAAATCAGCATGAACAAACGACCTGGCCATCACATCATTACCAGACACAAAGTCGTGACTACAACCGAAGAAGCAACCACAGCTTCTGATAAGTGGAAAATTCTGGGGATCCCAAAGACTCTTCTACCATAATCCTTGGGGGTCTCATACATCCTTCATGCATAAAAACTGACAAAAATTAAACAATGCTCATTATCTCTAAAGCACAAGGACACACACACACACAGCCCCATCTGTGAATACCCACAGGCACACACATACACACATGCATGCAAAGTTCAAACACACACATGCCTGCACACACAGATATATACACATGCACACAAACACACAAACACACATACGCACGCACATGCACAGACAGACATGCATGTGCACAAGTGCGCTTGCACACAGACACGCGCTTATATACATAATCATATATATTCATATACATACACATATTCAGGTCTGAGGGCCTACCATCACAAACAGGCCTGACAGGTGTACTGTCACAGACAGGTCTACCCCTTGCGCAGTTCATCTGCCAAATCGCCCCGGCCAATGTCCGCCAAAGCTCTGGCCAGCATGTGCAGCGTCACAGGACCCTTGACCTCTTTCCACTTGGCCAGCATGCGATAGTTGACCTCGTGCTGCCCCTCCACCTGGTAGTCTATGTTTATCTGATCCAGCAGGGCGTTATCCAGGCGAAGATGTCTCCCCAGGGTTTTCCAGTCGGTGGTCAGTCCCGCGCTAATCACGTCCAGGTGTTGGATCATCGGTTCAGCCCTGCTCTCTGTGGGACAGTGAGGAATGTTTTCCCATCATTACCGTGTGTTCTTCCTTCACAACAGTTTCCCTAATTGAGAGAACTCCAGAGAAATACTATTGGTACATTTATAAAGCACTTCTCAAAACTTCTCAAAGCACTTTCCAATAATACGTCTATCGGTCACAAAACACAAAAGAATACACACACACATATGCAACAGGTACCCATGCACACAACACACACACACACACACACACACACACACACACACACACATGTATGTGC
Organism: Babylonia areolata; assembly: GCF_041734735.1. Lineage (NCBI taxonomy): Eukaryota > Metazoa > Mollusca > Gastropoda > Neogastropoda > Buccinidae > Babylonia > Babylonia areolata. The sequence goes on from NC_134884.1 coordinate 22,637,809, forward strand.
ATATGCACACACACACATGCACACACACACACACACACACAATTATGGACTGTAAGTCAGTATATTTCTTCCTCAACTTCAACCCTGGCACCTTAAAATACAGGGCATCTAAAGCATAGCTAAAATCTGCTGAAACCTTGTTATGAACCAGAATCATATCAAGATCGATCTCTATGCCTGTAATTATGACGTTTATGGTGTAGAAATTGAAGGGCATTCCCCACACCCGATGCTTTACATCACTCCCACGAATAACATTTGTGGGAGCAGATGAAGTCTGAAGGAAAACACTCTTTCATAAAACTTTCAAGTTTCCATGTCAAAGACCACAGACAGATTAAAGAAGACAGAGATGGACAAAGCAACGAACCATCAATGCCAAAGGAAAGACAGATCGACTTAGAGGTAGAGAAAAACGAACGAATCGAGGGGGCCGAGTCGAATCGAGTACACAGAATGTAAGAATACAATACAGACAAGCCGCATGCTGCAAAATAAGGCCAAATGAATACGCTTAATAGCCAAAAAAAACGTAAGACGAGACAGAGCGTAAACCTGACAAGATGGCGTGGAGAGCCTTGGCCAAAGGAATGATTCAGCGCTTATAGCTATTAGAGGCGTTTGATTGGCTAAGAGTGGACCGGGCAAGACTGCTTGTCTTTTCACTGTTAGCCGCGCGAAATTTGGCCAAGCAGAGCAAACCGATAGGCCTAGTTTGCATCAGTTTGACATGGTACAGTATATGACACCAAACTTGCAAGTTTTCATGACAATGACCACAGAGAGATTAACGAAGACAAATGTGATCTTTTCACTTTGGTTTATACTTTTGGTATGTGCCTTATAGAAAGTTGCACTTCACATTTGTTAAAATCTTCTTTTTCTTTCTGTGTAAAGGGTGTACCTTATAATCCTAAGCACCTTTCAGTCAGTAAAGCACAGTAACTACTAGCAACTATCAACACGATCAAGCAGCTGTCTGGATATGTTGACTTTAACCTGATTTGAAGTGTATGTATGGGGTGTGATGCAGGTATATCGGAAAACAGAACTCACTTCATTCTTCATATGTATCTGCAAGTCAAGGGGTTAATCTCTCTCTCTCTCTTTCTCTCTCCCTCTCCACTTCCCTCCCTCTATCTCTATTTTTCTCTCTATCTCTCTCTACCTCTCTATTGTCGTTGTCACAGGACAAATCAGAAGTGTAGGCAATGCCTAAAATCCTTATCCTTGGGTAATATCTTTTTTAATAATTTCATTTTATTCATTTTCTCCTTTTTTTTTTTCTTTTTTTTTTTTTACATTTGTGGTCTGCGACTCTCAGGTACACTTGTATACACAAGTAGGCTTTTTATTTATATGATGGTTTTTATCCCCAACCATGTAGGCAGTCATACTCCATTGAATCTCTTCTCCTTCCTCAACCTGTCTCTCTGAAATCCTATTCTCACCCCTACAGAATCAGACAGACTGACATACCTGTCAACTGGTATCTATTTTTTATCTTGGCTGGTCTCTCTTGCTTAGGTCCATGGTAAACAGTCGTATGAGTCTCATTGGCCATCCTGAAGGTAGTGTTGGGTTCCATCACTGATACTATATTTTCTATGAGCATTTTCCCTCCTGATTTACCTGGAAAATATAAAGAAGGTGGCAAAACATCATCGTTTTCATCATCACCACTGTCATCATCATAGCAATTACAATACTGATAAAGAGATGATGATGACAACTAGAGTATTAAAAAAAAAAGAAGACAATGATCATGATCATGACAGAATATTTGCATAATTATCATCCATAACCCCCTGAATGTAAAGAACAAAAATAGATCCATGTGGTTGTTAGCAACAGAATGAAAAGAGTTTAAAATTTTTTTTTTTTTTTAAGTATTTCAACTTTGACAGAAACTACTTCCTTATCCTGAGGAAAAACTGGTGCAGGTTAAATTTATTTCCTCTGTCACAAAGAAAATTAATTTGCAATTTTTTTTTTTTAAATAATAACAGAATGGAATAATTATTCAACTCTGCTGCGTGTAGCCAAGCCAATCACAAACAGCGACAGAAAGGCTGAAAAAGTGTAAACGCTGATCCTCTAGACCATAAAAAAGGGGCAACTAGAAGAAAAGAAAAAAGAGCAAAATTTCAGTCATATTCATATACATGAACAGGACATGCCTCTTGCAGACCATCTTGTCAGAGGACTGGAAAAAAAATTTAAAAACAACAACACACACACATACCTGAACATGAATACAATCATAATATGGAGTGATGACCAAGAGGTAATGTGTCCACCTAGGAAGCGAGAGAATCTAAGCACGCTGGTTCGAATCACAGCTCAGCCGCCGATATTTTCTCCCCCTCCACTAGACCTTGAGTGGTGGTCTGGACGCTATTTATTCGAATGAGACAATAAACCGAGGTCCCATGTGCAGCATGCACTTAGCGCATGTAAAAGAACCCATGGCAACAAAAGGGTTGTTCCTGGCAAAATTCTGTAGAAAATTCCACTTCGATAGGAAAGACAAATCAAACTGCATGCAGTAAAAAATACCAAAAAAAAAATGGGTGGCGCTGTAGAGTAGCAACGCGCTCTCCCTGGGGAGAGCAGCCCAAATTTCACACAGAGAAATCTGTTACAATACAATACAATACAATAATACACAAAACTGCAGACAATAACGGGCATATGAATCCAAAATTTGCCAACAGGAACCTCAACTCATCCAATGCACAAAAAATGATATAGCATAGTAAAAAAAATAATTAATAAATAAAAGTGCCCAGAAACAAGACAAAAATTATTCAAGCCCTTCCAGAAAATATACATAAGTGGACGAGCGAGGCAGAAAATAATAAAAGAATAGATAACAGAAAGAAAAGGAAGAGGCTAGAAAGAGAGTGATAGAAAAAAGGAAATTTCTAGCACAGAATTTGATGGGGATACTGTTTAAACTGGCAGGACGAATACTGACTGATGTTAAAACATACAACAAAGATCACCCTAACAGAGTCAGTTGGGCATCACCAAGGATTACTGAGACAACAAAGGACATATTCTGAAGGTGAAACACTGGATGATGAACACCTCCATGCCAAAAGGGTTTCCTAGACAGCAGTTATGGAACTTAAAGGTTCTTTTTTGTTTCAGGGAACTTTAATGCACATTTTTTAATCAGTTATGAAAATTTCATTAATGCACATTCTGTTTATCAGTTGTGAAACTTTTAATGTTTATTCCTTTTATCAGTAACAGAACTTAACTTTAATGCACATTTTTTTAATCAGTTATGAAAATTTAATTAATGCACATTCTGTTTATCTGTTATGGAGCTTTTAATGTTCATTCCTTTTATCAGTAACAGAACTTCAGTGTTCAGTTTTTGTATCAGTTATGCACCTTTAACCCGTTCACTGCCAGGGAAATATAACTCCAGCTGCAGGGCGCCTGGCAGGGAATTTTCAGTGAAAGTGGGTATGAATTAACAAGCAATTCTACAGGCTATATTTTTTTGTCAAAGTAAACAAATGTGTTTTTCTGATAGGAAACTGACTGTGCTTTCTGTTGTCACTTTTGAAATTATGGGATGAACAGACTATAATTTTGAACAGGTTGAAGAACAAAGTATATTTCAGCTATGTAATTATATCTTTCTTGAAGCATAAAACATTGCTATGTCACTGCAATTTCTTCAACAAAAAACAAATTAACAACACATACAAACACGCAAACAAATAAAATCCACCAAATGAAGTCACAGCATCCAAGGTGGTGTGACTGAACTAACATAATCAAAACTATTAAGACTACACTACTATTTCGAAACAATTCCAAAACATGTGATATCAAAGTCCCGAATCCCCCCACCCCCTCCCCTCCTTTCTCCTCCTCCTCTCACTTCCTCATCCACTTCCTTTCTTTGACATGCCTTTGATGTTTTCCTGGCACTCAACGTTTCTCTTTCCCATGCCCACTCCACTGACCATGATCTCCCCGTCCCTCCTCCTCCCACCCTTCCCCATTTTCCACACAAAGTCTTTCAACGATCAGGCTTGTGCAATGCCACTTTAGCTGTAAACCTCACAATGACAACTGTCTGTGATATAATCTAGGCATTCATATCCCCAGTACACTTTCCTGAAGTCAGCCACAACTGCTGATGTTGTCAGCTATATGTATGCCAGTTGGTTTCACTTGCTTATCGGAATGGCTATTTGGTCAACGCTTTGAGCTTCAGATCACATCATACACAATGTTAGAACTGTGTTAATGTTTATTCATGACTGAGATACAGTCTTCTTCTGGGCTGAACAACAGTTATGGTGCTATTCCTATTTCTGGCTGCAGAAAAATTCAAGAAAGTCTGATGATGGGTTAAATCCCATCACGCAGGCAATAAGGCCGCAATGACAGTTTGATGGTTTAGCCCATCATATCGGCAGTGAACACATTAATGTACAATCTTTAATTTATTAATATATATGTACATATGTATAAAAATATAACTACTATAATCTATCCACAAAAAAAATTATAAGCATAAATTACACTGTACACACAGAGAAGATAAAAAAAAAAAAAAAGACACACGTGTGCAGTTTTAAACAAAAAAACATAGGACAGAAACATGAATTTGTACCAGACAACTCGATGGTATGCTGAGGCTGGCTTGTAGGAGGCACGTTATATTCTGCTGCAGCAGAAGCCCCTGCTGGTGGGCTTTTCTTCGCACTGGGTCGCTCTGCTGTTACGGCTGGCTTCATAATCTCAGCGTCAAGCTGAACATCTGGGGCCGATACGACCCGGCCTGTTGGAAACGATGGTGGCTGCCCCTTTGGCAAGCCATCAGAACACTGCATGGGTTTGGACAAGTCCTGGACAGAAGGCAGGTGATTTGAGTGTTTGTAAGTTTTGTTTAAATACCACTCTTTTCAGACTGTAAGAAGGCTGTACACATCCCACAAACCATTTTTCTTGGTAATATACAATGCAAAGGTAAACATGAGATGTGTTTTAAAAAGGGGGTAGAGAAGAAAAGAAACACAAATGGGAAAGGAAACTATCAACTGTCCTTTCTCATCTGCAATGGTAAAAGGTAAAAAGGTGGTAAAAAAATAAACATAAAATTTTTTTTTAAAGGAGTTCAGAATATCTGTCTGTAGTAAAGATGGAAGCAAATTAATGCTCCAAGCTTATTGTGAATTTTGAAGGGCTTTCAGATCAACTGATAGGTACAACACAGATGTGCAACACTAAAACTCTAAACAGTAATATAACATTTCCAATAAAATTTACAACCATTGATAAAGCAGTTAACAATAACCATTAAATATCCCAAATAACTTTCTTTTTTTTTTTTAACCTGATGCCAAAAGCATCCCCCTGAAACACAGCATGAACAGAAGATGAATGCAAAATACTCTGAACATCAATTCCTTTTTCCAGTTTTATACTACTATATTAAAACACTTAGCTTGCAAATGAATCTTAATTCAAAAGAAAACAAAAATGTGCACAGCTTGAAAGTTGTAACTTAAAACAGCTCCATAGTTATGTAAATAGTGCAAAGGACACATAAGGTTGCTATAGATTAATTACATTCAGTTAAGAATCTTTCCTCTATCATTGTGCAAATTCCTAATCTGCTTTATTCACTTGACTAAAACTACTCCCAATCACTTGTAGTGGTGAAATAAGTCTTAAATGAGTTTAATCTCAAAATATTTATCACCACATATACTTTTTATTCACACACAGACACATACAAACAGACACATAGACACAGACACACACAGACACAGACACACACACACACACACACACACACACACACACACACACACACACACACACACCAGTGGAAGTGATCAACCATAACCATCAAAAGTCTGGTTTCCATGGACTGTGGTTGTTCCCACCAAGCTGATAATCATTAGTATCTCCCCAGCAAACTACCGTCCCATCTCCTTGACATCCGTCTGTGACAAACTGATGGAACACATGATTCGAAATGCCAGTACATCCCACCTTGAAAAGCATAAGATCATTGTTGACGCCCAGCATGGATTCACAAAAAAGATTCTGTGAGTCACAACTGATCCCCACAGTAGATGACCTGGCAGCAGCATTCAATGAAGGAAGACAGATACCATCCTGCTGGACTTCTTGAAGGCCTTTGACAAGGTGCCTCACCATCACCTCCTTCTCAAGCTCTGTCACTATGGAATCCATGGACAAACACTTTGCTGGATTGAAGGGTTCCTCACCAACAGAACATAGCAAGTGAATGTTGAAGGACAGATCTCTACCATCAGCTAAGTGACCTCCGGGGTTCCTCAGGGATCTGTCCTTGGCCATGCTTACATCAACGACATCAACAAAAAAATCAAATTCATGGTCCAACTGTTTGCTGATGACACCATTCTATACCAGCAGATTAGGTCCCAAGCAGATACCAACGCCCCAAAAAATATTTAATTAAACCAACTCGAGCGTTGGGAGAAGACCTGGCAGATGTCATTGAATGCAAGCAAGCGTCATGTCCTCTCAGTCACAAGGAAGAAAAAGCCCTTCCCTACCACCTACAGTCTGCATGATGAGGAACTACAGAAGGTGGAGAAAGCCAAATACCTGGGTGTATAGTTGACTGAAGACCTACACTGGGGAGCACATGTCCAGGCCACAACAGCAAAGGCAGACAAGACCAGCACCTTCATGTATAGGAACCTGAGAGAATGCCCCTACACCACCCAGACAACATGCTACAAGTACAAGGGGTTTGTGAGGCCTATCCTGGAGTATGATGCGCCAGTCTGGGACTCCCACAACAGTATCTCACAACCAACCTGGAGATGGTGCAACACAGATCAGCTCGGCATATTATGCAAGACTTCCACCCCACACTAGTGCAACTGAGCTTGTTTCCAGGCTGGAGCTTGATCCCCTCAAACTGCACTGCACTGCAGCCAAGGCCACATGATGTATGAGATCATGGGTGGCTTGGTTGAGGCAGCACCCTGGGAAGGTAATCTGGTGTGAATAAGTAGAACTGTCCGAGGCCATCCAAAGAAATTTCAAGTCCCCTGCTCCCGCACCAACTCCCACAGGCACTCCTTCTTCCAGACCAAATCATCCCTCACTGCCATTTCTCCTCAGGTCTTCAAGACCAGGGCTGAAGCCTGGCTGCAAGCCTCTGGCTCAGTATAGCTACAGCCGTGTACAGGTCAAATTTTTATTTGACTGATCCTGAGTGGAGCCCGGGTTCCCTGGATGAACTAGGGGCTTAACTGTCGTACATTGGGATCAGTATCCTAGAGCGCAACCCCCACTGTGGATTATTGCCCTGTACAGGGATTACCACAGGAACATAAACAAGACAAAAAGACGGGCGCAATAGCCGAGTGGTTTAGGTGTTGGACTTTCAATCTGAGGGTCCCGGGTTCGAATCACGGTGACGGCGCCTGGTGGGTAAAGGGTGGAGATTTTTACGATCTCCCAGGTCAACATATGTGCAGACCTGCTAGTGCCTGAACCCCCTTCGTGTGTATACGCACGCAGAAGATCAAATACGCACGTTAAAGATCCTGTAATCCATGTCAGTGTTCGGTGGGTTATGGAGACACGAAAATACCCAGCATGCATGAACCACGACAGAGTCATCGGCAAGTCGATGTTGGTCGTGTAACGGAAAGAAGAAGAAGAAGACAAGAACCTGTTCCAATGTCAACAACGTAAAACCCAATAGACATCCGAATACCTTTTCCAAAGTATCAGTGTTCCCCCTTCACCCACTGATAGTGCAAAACAGCAATACAATTTCACAGTGCAATTTAGCAGACACTTACCATGCTGTACATTGGTATTTAATGATAGGACATCCAGGAACTCAGTTGGTTTCGGTTTTCAATGAGCATATAAGCTTTACCTCCCTTGTATCGTGGTACTTTCTACATGACCCGGAAGCTAACCTCTGTGTTCTGTTGTTCACGTGTTGCTACAAACCAGTCTGGAAGCAGAAGCAAATATTTTGAATGATGTTTGTGGCAAAATCCATTGCGGTTGACCACAAAGATCTGATTCACGATGTTGCATACGACTTTCATGGTCGTCACATGGCAACATGCTCCAGTGACCAGACTGTGAAGGTGACTGCTACAGCAGTACACTGGAGTGTTTTATGATGGTTTTAATTAAAGAGAAAAATAACCTGTGTGCATTGTATCTCTCCCCTCGCTATTTTGTGGTTGTTGGGGTTTTTTTTCAGTTTTTCTTGTTCGTAAAATGATAATATTAGCAGACCACGAGGGTTTCTCACGGCTGTGTCAGTTGGATTCTAGGTGGCAAAGCGTGTGGAATGACCCATAGGTACACGTTACATGTCAGCTGTTGTAGTTTTTTGGGGAAAAAATGAAGCAGAGAGAGAGAGGGGAACTGATGCCTGACCAATACATGAAAAGTCAGTCCTTGAGACCAGGTCAACCTGTGTCCGATACAGTGCTGTGTTTGTTTTCTGGATTATCTTCATATGATTAATTTGGTATACGCACATGTGCACAGCACCTGGCAGTGCTAAAATAATCATGACATTGACAGTAATAATGGTGATGATGACAGATAGCTCTGTTCAGACCAAGATTACAGCTTTGTCTTCAGATACATGATTATACTGTTTGCGTCTGTAACGTTTGCAAGTTAAAATGCAAATAACACAATGTGTGCCTCCAATTCAAATTCATTAGTTGTGTTTTTATAAGTAATATTATTTAATTAATCATATTATTCAATGATATATGGGGGGTTGTGCAGCATTTGATAGGCTGACCAAGGTGTTGGCACTGTAAGTAGTTCAGGCATCTGCTTTTTTGTTTTTTTTCAAGACGTAGTGTAAGGTATTTGGATTAGTCTACACGCATTGATGCCTCCTTAAAACTGAAGCTGTGTGAAGCATGAAAGGATTGATGAACCCCGTTTTTACTTTCATAATGATACACATCCACTCTGACTTTATCATCATGAATATGGGCAAACTTTAGTATCCATGTGTGTGTGTGTTCAGATTCTTTGATCAAGAAAGGAGCCTCATTCATTTTTACCACATTTGTGTGCTGTTACTTTTTTTGTTTTTTGGGTTTTTTTTTTTTGTTTTGTTTGTTGTTGTTTTTTGTTTTTTCCCTTTTCCTTCTGATGGGTTTGGGGATTTTTTTTAAACCACTTATTTATCTTATGTGCAGGTATGGGAGCAACAACAAGAGGATGGGACCTGGCACTGCACAGCAAGCTGGAAGGTTGGTAGTTAACAGTTCTGTAAAATAAAAAAAAATTAAATTAAAAAAAAATCCTGTTAAAGAGTGGGGCTGGTTTGCACATTGTGATCTTCACTTAAAACTTATACAGCACAAGTTGAAGGAAAGACTTACAGCAACGGAGAAAAGGCGAAATGACAGGTACTATACTGCACTGGGATTCACATTCTCAACTCTGCATGTGGATGATTCAGATATGTGTTGCCTGTCTGCTGACCCGAGACGCCATGACTGGGACCAGCTGGTACATGACAAGAACAGCTGGAGAGCAACAATCAGGAGTGCTGTGATCAACTTTGAAGAGCCCAGGAGGGGGAAGCTGTGGAGGAAAAGCAAAGAAGAAGAAAGGAAGCTGGTTGCCTTGCAGCATCCTATCGGTCCAGTCCATACCTGCCATTCTTGTTAAGAGCCATCATCGTCAAAGTCATATTGGAAAAGTAAAGCGCTTCAGTGCAATACCATGACCATATTTCAGAGAAGAGGAATCATAATGATGAACCCCATGGAGAAAAATGAGAGAAGTGTGTGTTTATATCTTTCATGCATTAACAACTCCCATGCAAGGTCACAATGTTTCACACAGTTCCTTAAGATCATTGTTTGTCAGTATGTAAAACATTTGTTGCCAGTATAAAGATAAGAATTTTCTGTGCTTATCCTTTGTGATTGTTCTGTACTGTATCATGTATGTTCTAGTTCTTTTGCTGTGTAATGACAGCAAGATAAAACTTGTCATACGCAAAATAAATAGATTTAAATGATGTTGACAAAAGTGATTCAAATGAATTATGATTATTAATTTTGTTCCCAATAACAAAGTGTACTTTCTTCTGCAGGTGGGAAAAAAAAAGTGTCTGACCGTGTGCACTGTTCACACATTTTCTGAAGACATGAAAGAGCTATGTCTGTTGCCAGAGTTAATTTTATTTGAATAAGGCTCTTATGAATGGTTACACATTCATTATCATAATGAGTTTGGTTTTTTTAATTAAAGTGCATCAGCCTGCCTGCTTCTTTCCCATATACATGTTAAAATGACCACATGTGAAAGACATTGAATGAAAATATTGCTGCTTTTTACACACGTACACACACACAAACACATGCATGTGCGCGCGCACACACACACACACACACACACACAAAGAAACAATGCAGTGTCATTATTGCTCATTTCAGTGTATGTATGCAAGTGTGTGTATGCCTTAAGTGAGAGAGATTTATCTCATTTCATTGTCAAAATGCAATGACAATATACCAATTATACACACATATGACATAATTTTGGTACATTCCTGCACCGTTACCAAAAACAAAAAAAAGACTTTCCAAATGTTCTCTGCTCTTTCAGACGCACAGTGGGTCAGTGTGGAGAGTGTCATGGGCACACCCAGAGTTTGGCCAGGTGTTAGCCACCTGCTCCTTCGATCGCACGGCGGCAGTGTGGGAGAAGGAGGCTGGCCAGAACCACTGGCTGAAACGCACCAGCCTGGTGGACAGTCGGACCTCTGTCACGGATGTCAAGTTCGCACCGAAGCATCTGGGACTGCAGCTGGTAAACCGGGTGGATGCAATAATTATGCTAGTGCTCTATCCAAGAAAATGGCTCTAGGTGTTTTACAGAACATATAATATTCTACGTAATATAGGTTTCTATCCAGAAAACTGCTCGCAGTGCTTTACAAAAACACAAATGTTCAACAGACACATCAGTGTTACATATCCTCACTAAAATGCACAGTTATGCAAACTATATGCCCACATAAACAATACATGTATTGAATATAAGCATACATTCAACATACATACATACATACCTGCCACCCCCCTTCCCACACATTTGTACATATACACACATAACATAAACACACATTGGTACATACATGCATATGTGTACACATGTATACACACCTGTATACACAAATATTAGTAATGGACAGTGTGGACAGTGTAGTGCTTCAAACTAAGAGCACCCAGAATGGTTTGCAAACAGTAATAACGATTTATGATTTAGAATACAGGTTCCATAGTGGACTTAAAACTCACGTGTCATGGGTTTGAATCCCAATTGTGGCTTTTCTAATCACCGAGGATAACAGATGTGCATAACAGCTGTGTTTCGATCCCCTCTGTATGTCCATGCAGTAGATTAGGTATGTGTATCTAGATCCTGTAATCCATGCCAGCGTTCCGTGGGTATAAAAGTTAAAGGCCTCTTTGCCTTTCTGTATTGCTGCAGCTCTGTATTCCACATATATCCCTAAATGTCTGTATTGCCACAGCTCTGTTGTATTCCATACTTCTATATATATCCCTAAATCTCTGTAATGTTACAGTTTTGTATTCCATAGTTCTATAACACTTGCTGCAGTGTTGTGTATAGAATCGGTGCCTCTGCCGCTGCACTGAATAGAATTGGTGTCTCGATCACTAGACTGTGACATTGTCTGCAGCACACGCAGTGCACTGTGTAGAATCTGTGTCTGTGGCATTATATAGAATAGGTGTCTGTGGTGTTATATATAGAATCAATGTCTGTGACAATATGTAGAATCAGTGTCTAACACTTGCAGCAGTGCACTGTATAGAATCTGTCTGTGTCATTTGTATCATATTGTTTTATATTACTCGTTTTTTGTCACAACACATTTCTCTTTCTCTGTCCAGGCTGTTCTCCCCAGGGAGAGCACGTCACTACACTAAGAGTGCCACCCATTTTTTGGTTATTTTTTTCTGCCTGCAATTTTATTTCTTTTCCTATCGAAGTGGATTTTTCTACAGAATTTTGCCATTGACAACCCCTTTGTTGCTGTGGGTTCTTTTACGTGCGCTAAGTGCATGCTGCACACGGGATCTTGGTTTATTGCTTCATCCAAATGACTAGCGTCCAGACCACCACTGAAGGTCTAGTGGAGGGGGAAGAATACTGGCGACTATGGGATTCAAACCAGTGCGCTCAGATTCGTTCAGACACGTTACCTGAAGGCCAACACTCCACTTACAGTAGTGCAGCATGTTTCCCTTTTCCATGCAGGCCACGTCATCAGCGGACGGCATCATTCGCATCTATGAGGCAGTGGACGTGATGAACCTCAGCAACTGGTCGCTGCAGCACGAGTTCAACTGCCGCATCAGCTGCAGCTGTATGACCTGGAACCCATCCAGGTGGGTGGCAACATGACACAGAGATGGAAGTGTTTCTGTCTTGAACTGCAAATTTCCCTGTTGACAGTTTGGTGGGGGTGAGGTGGGGCAGGAATGGTTTCAGTTTTGGGTTGTTGTTTTTTTCCTTTATTTTACCTTTTTGGGGGATTGAGAGACACTTTCTTTTGGTATTAAGACACTTTTTTTTGTGAGGTATGGTTTTTCCATATATGTGTTTTGGTATTGACTCTTTTTAGGGGATGATTTTTTTTTTAATTTACTGTACTTTGTTTTGGTAATAAGACACTTTTGGAGAGGGAGTTGATTTTTTTTTCATTTATTTTGCTTTGTTTTGGTTTTAAGACACACTTCAGCTGAGCAGTTTCTGGACCCACAGCAGCAAACATTTCAGTGTTACAAAATTTCAGTCACTCCCACCCATACTGAACACGCATGTATACACAGAGGTTGGGGTGTTTGGGGTTGTACCTTCCTGTTGGCACCGGCTCAGAGGCATGTGAGTCTAGAGATGTGAGCACGGCTGTGTGTGTAGGCGTGGAGGAGTTGGTGGCGAGGTGGGCAAGGTGGGTGAGGGGGGGATTGGGTATGAGCGGTGTGAAATAAAGCCACTGAAATGACATGGATGATGGGACAGAATAAAAAAACAACAACAAACGTCCATGTGATTGATGATGTGAACTTGTTGTTTTATCTTACGTAAGTGAAGTGATACATATCTCTCTCTCTCTCTCTCTCTCTCTCTCTCTCTCTCTCTCTCTTTCGATATATATAGATATAGATATATCTATCTAGATAGATATATGTATGTATGTATGTATGAACATTACTCTGGCTGTTTGGTTGCAGTGTCCATCCACCAATGATTGCCATGGGCAGTGATGATTCCAATCCCTCCAGTGGGGCAAAGGTCGGAATTTATGAGTACAGTGATGTCAACAGGTGGGTAGGCAAACTGGTAGATAATTATGAATAAATGGATAGCTCTGAGCACTTTACAAACATTGAATCGTTAGCACAGCAGGCTGCCAACCTGGGTAGAACCAACTGACAGCTGCCTTTGGGGCCTCAAAGAGCTCAAAGCACTTCTGATGTATAAAATTTGTTCTACTGTAAATTTGTAGGCGAATATTGAGACAGACTTTGTTTGTTTGAACATGCAATGTCTGTCAGTGTGAATACATGTATGCATGCGCCTATCATTTGAGTGCAAATGTGTGCATGTGCCTGTGTGTGTGTGTTTGATTTTTGTAACCATTTTCTACCTCCCTTGTTGATGTTGATTGTTAGCGTTCTGTGTTCCCATGCTGAGGAGGAAGAGAAACGCTATGAGTATCAGTTGTTGTCCTTGTCATTGTTATTGTCAATTTGCAGGTGTTTGTGCATCTGTGCGTGTGCTTAGTTAGATATCTGAATGTACGCAAATAGGCTAGGAAAGCAGCTGCACTTGCAGGCAGAAAAAAAAGAGAGAGAAGAAAGGGTGGCGTTGCTCTGTAGCAACTAGCTGTCCTTAGGGAGAGCAGCCCGAATTTCACACAGAAATCTGTTTTGACAAAGAACAAAGCAATACAGTACAGTACAATACAATACAGTACAACAGAATGCAACACAACACAACCATACAATGCAGTTTAATGCAATACAATACTATACAATACAGTACACTTTGATGCAGTACATTACAGCACAGTATGATACAATAGAATACAGTACAGCACAGTAGAATACAACACCACCATACAACACAATACGGTGCAGTACAACACAATATAAATGCAATACAAATACAACAGAACACAACACAAAACAATACAGACATGTGTACTTTTGAAGGAAGTGGAACCATACAATACAATACAATACAATACAGCCCAGAGAAATATGTTTTGACAAAGAACAAGGCGATGCAGTACAGTTCAATACAAAACTATACAATACAATAATACAGTACAATACAATAGAATGCAATACAATGCAACACAGCTATACAATACAATGCAGTACAATACAATATGATACAATACAATACAATACAATACAGTGCAACCATAGGATGCAATACAATGCATGACAATATAATACAGTACAATGTGATACAATACATTTTGATGCAATACATTACAGCAGGGCATAACACAATACAATACAATACAGTACAATACAGAAGAGTATGATACCGTACAATACAGAACAGTACAATAGAATACAATACAATACAAATGCAATACAAATACAATACAACACAACACAATACACCACAACACAACACAACACTCCACAACACAACACAACACTCCACAATACACTACAACACAACACAACACAAAGACAAACACAACACTCCACAATACCTACAACACAACACAACACAACACAACACTCCACAATACCTACAACACAACACAACACAAAGACAAACACAACACTCCACAATACCTACAACACAACACAACACAAAGACAAACACAACACTCCACAACACAACACAACACTCCACAATACCTACAACACAACACAACACAAACACAACACTCCACAACACAACACAACACAACACAAAGACAAACACAACACTCCACAATACCTACAACACAACACAACACAAAGACAAACACAACACTCCACAATACCTACAACACAACACAACACAAAGACAAACACAACACTCCACAATACCTGCAACACAACACAAAGACAAACACAACACTCCACAATACCTACAACACAACACAACACAAAGACAAACACAACACTCCACAATACCTACAACACAACACTCCACAATACACTACAACACAACACAACACAAAGACAAACACAACACTCCACAATACACCACAACACAACACAACACAAAGACAAACACAACACTCCACAACACAACACAACACTCCACAACACAACACAACACTCCACAATACACTACAACACAACACAACACAAAGACAAACACAACACTCCACAATACCTACAACACAACACAACACAAAGACAAACACAACACTCCACAATACCTACAACACAACACAACACAACACAACACAAACACAACACAACACAGTACAGATGCGTGCCCTCTAACAGGAAGTGGAACAAGGTGGAGTCCCTGTCAACCATCACAGACCCTGTCCATGACATCTACTTTGCGCCCAACGTGGGTCGGTCCTACCACCTGCTGGCCATCGCCTCCAAGGAGCTCAGCATCATCTCCCTCAAGCCACTCAGGTGGGTCATCATGTGACACCTGCTTGCCCAGGGTCCCCACACAGGTGACCTCAAACCTCTTCTTTGTTTGTGTGGGCTGCAGCTCCCACGTTCATTCATATACAGAAGTAGGCTTTTACCGTATGTGAGATCGTAAATGAAATGTTGAACATGAGCACTTTGAGGCAAAATTGCACTGGCTCTTAGTGCTGCAGCCTTGGGGGCTACTCAGCCTTTGACTACTATTCCAACACTGACTGTCCTAAAACCCTCTTGGCTGAGAGAGTGAGGATGTAACTTTGTGTCAAAGAATGAAGAACAAACGAAACGGTGAATTATTTTTCCTGTCTTTACCATATGAAAGTAAAGAAGAATATAACAGTGAAATCATTTTTCTCTGTTGACATACAATGAAAGAACTGAAAAACGAAAGGAACAAGGAAATACTGTTCCTCTGATTAGAGGATGAAACTGAAGAATGAATAAAGACAAGGAATAAACTTGTCCTGAGACCAAGAAAAAACGCTCCTCTGTTTACAGGAAAGACCCCACTGCAAGCAGCACCGGTCTCAGCAAGTTTGAGATCCGGGTGGTGGGCATGTACAACAACCACGACTCCCAGGTGTGGCGGGTCAGCTGGAACGTCACCGGCACCATCCTCGTCTCCTCCGGCGCTGATGGCTGCGTCCGCATCTGGAAAGGTGTGTCAAGATGTTGAGGACTTTTAACATTCCAGGACTGTTAGCAGGGTTCCCACGGAAGCCTGGAAGTCTGGAAAAGTTGAAGTTGAGTCAAAGGTTTAACTCTTTCACCACCAAATTTCTGTTTGAAAAACACTCCCCAGCACCAAATATTTCAGAAACGATGCTCTCGGTTCATGTCGAAACAACACATTGGACTTTAGCGCTTATATTGGCGGGAAACTGACTGCAGCTGTCGAGCTTTGTTATGGTTTGAAAAATGGTCTTAACAACATGACCCCTTGTTGTCAACAAAAGTCACCTATGGCGGTGCACTGTCTAGTCAACTAAAGTTGCCCATAGCTGTGAAAGAGTTAAGGTCCCATAGCCTTGTATGGCCATCAGGGTAGCGAAGTCACATCCACTGTGTCTAGGGCTTGGCATAGGAAGGCAGGCTCCAGTTCTCTCCTTCCGCCATTTTAACCTTCCCCATCCAGACGGGTACCCATTCACACCTGGGTGGAGTGAGAAAAATCTGAGTAAAATGTCTTTCCTGTGGGCACAGCACGTTGCTTATCGCCACTTCAAAGGTTCTCTTTCATCTTATTTATCTGCTGTCCTTCATGTTTACACACCATCCCGTTCTCTCAGGTCTTCTGGAGAAAAGCTCCTTTGAGTCCCCAAAAGTCTCTTCAAAAACATTTGGTCAAAGGGCTTTTTTAGTTATCATGCACCCGCTGTCTGGAATTCTCTTCCTCTGGTTCTCTGGTTTTCACCAACTCTGTCCTCTTTCAAAAGAAAACTAACTACCTGTTCAGAATGGCCTATGGATGCGATGAAGCGTAGTTCTTTGTCTCCTCCCACCCTCTGCACTCTCCTTGTGTCCCCCCACCATTGGAGTCTTCCTGTAGTGTGTGTGCTTGTGGGTCAGTCAGTGTTTACTCTGTGTGTGTGTGTGTGCATATGTGTGTGTGTGTGTGTGTGTGTAAGGCATACTCTGTGCCTTTTTTGTGATTATTCATATCTGTAGTGTTGTATTAGTGTATAGAGGTTTTGTTTTTTTCACTTCTTTGTCCGTGTGCGCTTTTGTGTGGTATAATGCATTATTGTATATGTATTGTTTCATGTGAGGCACTTAGAATTTGCACAAGATAAGTACAATATGTTGTTATTATTATGAAGCACTGAGAGTTTGCATTTGGAATTTGTACCATATAACTACAATATATTAGTACAGTGTTATTGAATGGTGCTTCTCTGGAAAAGTGTTAGAAAAAATAGGAGGAACATTGATCATGGTTGTGTTTTTGATATGTGGACTGAACAGTGGTGATGGTTGTGTTTTTAATATGTAAGAACTGAACAATGGTGATGGTTGTGTTTTCGGTGTGTTGGGAGGCCATCAATTCAAAAGAAAAACAAAACATACATAAGTTTACAAAATAAACAGAAACAACACATTCAAGAATTGTCAAGCCACAAGTAAGCAAAAGCAATATATTAAAAAAAAGACGCAAGTCACAAATAAACAGAAGTGGTACATACAGAAAATAATATAAGTCACAAATGAATAGAAGTAACACATTCAGAAAAAAAACACAATTAAAGGGAAACGATACATCCACAAGATATGTGTGGAGTGGTGGCCTTGTGGTTAATGCACCTGACTAGGAAGCAAATGTTCATGGGTTTGAGTCCCATGCACGGACCAGGATGTTTTCTCACTCCTCTGATAGACCTTGAGTGGTGGTTTGGGTGCTAGTCTTTTGGATGAGGCAATAAACCGAGGTCCCATGCGCAGCATGCACTTCGCATACATGACAAAACCCACAGCAACAAGAGTACCTGCCAAAGTTTTGTAAAAAAAAAAAAAAAAAAAAAAAAAAAGAAAAAACCTACAAAATCCACTTTGATGATAAAACAAATAACTTTCATACAAAACCACAAAGCAAAAGAGAAAGAAAAAAATGTATGGGTGGCACTGCAATGTGTCCTTACTTTCTGCCTTGGGAGTGCAGCATAAAATTCACACAAAGAAATATGTTGCGACAAAAAAGTAATACAGTACAATACAGTTCGATACAACACAATATAGCACAGTGCAATTCAATATGTTGCAGTTAAATGCCCACAGATGCTCTAATGATGATGTTGCTAATGATTGATATTCAGAACAATATATTGCTGTAACTTCCCAGTGTATGATAATATTCTGTATGTGTAAACCTTTGTCTGAATGAGGAATGTTTGGGGGGGGAAAAATGATGATGTTACTTTTCTTTCCGGCCACAGCCAATTACCTGGGCAGCTGGAGCTGTATCTCCGTCCTGAAGGGTGACGGCACACCAGGCGACGATCGCTTGGCTGTCGCACAGACTGCCATGTCCATGGCGAACACCTCCAACCCTGTGACCATCAGTGACGATGACAATGGCGACCATGGCAATGATGGCAACGACAGCAGAGTGCAGTTCTACAAGGGCAAAGTGATCAGTGAGACTTCGCAAGTCGTGTGGCACTAGGTTCTTCACAACAGACTGTATGTGTGGTTGTGAACATATATCACTTTGCAACCCCCCAAGTCCCATTATTTCTATGTCAAGTTTTTTTTGTTTTGAGAATTTTGGACGTTTTGATTTCTATATTCAGTGATGATGAATGATGATGGAGGCGATGAAGGTGCTGCTATGGGGGTCCATTTAAGTTTGGGACTACTTGACAAGGCTGTACTTTCTGAACTTCGTGACGTATCCCGTCATCAACCAGGCTGAGAGATACAGACACCTGCAGTGTTGGTCAGGAAAGTTGAGCAGCATTTCCAAAGACGCATCCATGAAGTTGATTGCCCTGGACTGTGGGGTACCAGTCTTCCTGTTTGAGCCCACAGCACACTCAGCTGTGGGTAGGAGCCGGCCATAGGAAAACTTCTGAGTCTGATGGGGATCTGACCCATGTTTTCCCAGACATCAGTGTGTGATGTTAACCACTACACCATGAGGGGGGAGGGGAGGGAGGGTGGGGGGGGGGCTGGTATCATTTCTAAATTTATACAGGTGAATTATGATATTATGAAATGTCGATGAGAATTTTTTATACAGAATATTTGGTTTCATGTGTGCATGCCGTATTATGCGTTTTTTGGGTGTGTTTTTTTTTGTTTTGTTTTTTTGGGGGGGCTGATGAGGACAGGGTGCTTTGATGTTTTTTGAATGGAGTGCCTAAAATGTTGGCATATGTATGTTTGGTGTTGTTGGGTGTTTTTTTATTATGTAATATATCATGACTTATTGGCATTTAAAATCCTATGCAGATGACAAGTTTTCATGTGTGTATGTTGAATTACAAGGCCAGTTTTTGTATCATTATATTAATCAGAGTACACTGAATATTGTTATTTCCCACCTGAATTTGTATACAGTTTTATGACTTTGTGGCTGACAAGTTCTAATGAAGAAAGTCTGCCTTTTGGAATGAAGCATGAATTAAAATGCCATTTCATAAGCCTTTTTGACTCACTTGTGTAAACAAACTTAGTCTATGTTATAACCCAGTGTTCGGTTGTCTCTGTGTGTCTGTGGTAAAGTTTAACATTGCCATTTTCTCTGGAAATACCTTTTCTGCCAATACCAAATTTGGCTTAAACATAGTATAAAAAAAATCTTCATAGTCATACCTATAATGGGTTGTGAGTCTCCCAAATCAAGTCATATCCAGGTCATAGATTGTTTATTTCGTTGAGATTTGTTCTGAATTCCGAAAATTCTAAAATTCACTTCCCACTGAGTTGCTAGAAGGTAGGTTGTGTTTGGTAAGAAGATGACATGACCTTGTTTTTCTTGTTCACAATTAAAAGGAAAGAAATATAAATTCCGGACAGAACACATACAGTGATACAAACTACACCATCACCATCAACTTTTTTTTTTTTTTTTTTTTTTACTGCATATAGATATTCTAAAGTGGACACTGAATTAACTGGAATGAACATAAAAGAAAAACTGAATCGATCCTTTCTTTCAGCCCAATGTAAACTGGTTCGTGTAGATCTAGAGATGTACCATGTGTTGTGATGTGCTTGAAGCGATGGCAATGTCTCCTTTACCGCCGAAATAAAAGAATAATCAAGATATGATAAAACACACAAAATCATGATTTAAATGACGTTATTACGTCAGATGCAGTCATGTCTATTTATTGCATGAAGAAGAAAACAACGTTGCTTTAAATATTAGATGTAGTCAAATGACGTCAGGTGCGCAGCAGCAGTGGGGATTAGTCTGCTTGCTTCGGAACTGAACATGCCTGGTTTGATCCCACTCGAATGCCTTTTTTTTTTTCTACCATTATTATTCTATTTAATACAGAACACTTTTTTACAATTTTTTTTTTATCTCTTTTTTTTTTTCTCTCCTCATGATTCCTTTACTGGATAAAGCGTGAAACACAAGTGAGTCTTGAAGGCTTTGCCTCTTGTACTTTGGGGTTTTGTTTTGCTTTTTTTAGGAGAATCTAGAGGGTTTTTTGATTGATATATAGTTCATATGAAGTGTATTTCAACTTAGTGACTGAGAATTATGATACAAATTTTAAGTGCACTTACTTTTCCATGACCCAAGTACATCAGCATTTCAAATACAACCACTGCTTATCTTGCCCATTCTCAAACAGCTTTTTGTTAAAGATGTAATGCAGACCTAAGTGGATAGGGAAATTACCAATCAGAAATACAACTATTATTCATCTTGCCCATTCACAAATAGCTTTCTGTTCAAGGCATAGCATAGACTGCAAGTGAACAGGAAGAAGTACCAATCAGAAATAAAACTATTACTTATCTTGCCCGGAGTCTGCACTGGTGGGTCACGGTAAGTATGTTACTTAAACGTAATTTTAGGAAGAAAATTTCCTTTCAAGGCATAGCATAGATTGCAAGTGGATAGGGAGAAATACTAATCAGAAACCTATCCCCTTCATGCACACCCACTTAACCTCCTCTTTCCGAAGTAGTGATTTTGTTTCATGACCTCACGCCTCATCTCAGCTGAAGTTTTATCCACTTCTCTGCTTTCCCACAGATCAGTCAGTTGTATTCTCTATTGCCTTTGATCAGGTCTCCTACAGGAGCTGCAGTGTGTTACTTAACCCCTTACTTTGTGAAATGATTTGGATCTGAATTCAAACCATGCTGGGTTTGCGCGCATTGTCTGCTTCTACCTTAACGTTTTGGAGTGTGGACTCGACGGGCACAATAGCTGAGTGGTTAAAGCGTTGGACTTTCAATCTGAGGGTCCCAGGTTCGAATCACGGTGACGGCGCCTGGTGGGTAAAGGGTGGAGATTTTTACGATCTCCCAGGTCAACATATGTGCAGACCTGCTTAGTGCCTGAACCCCCTTCGTGTGTATATGCAAGCAGAAGATCAAATACGCACGTTAAAGATCCTGTAATCCATGTCAGCGTTCGGTGGGTTATGGAAACAAGAACATACCCAGCATGCACACCCCCGAAAACGGAGTATGGCTGCCTACATGGCGGGGTAAAAACGGTCATACACGTAAAAACCCACTCGTGTGCATACGAGTGAACGCAGAAGAAGAAGAAGGAGTGTGGACTCAAGCTGTGGAGCACCTTTTTGTTTTATTGGGATTAAGGTTGTATTAGGGCCCGGGTCTTACAGTGCTTCTACTTCATTGAATTTCATTACCTTTTTTGGGGGGGGCGGAGGGGGGTGACGGGGGGGTGGAGGGAGGGGGTTACAGCAGACGTCTCTGTGTGAAATTCTGGCTGCTGTCCGAGAAGAGTGCACATTGCCACATTCCGCTACCAACCTTCTTTTTTTTTTCTGTCTGCAAGTATATTTGTCTATCTATCAAAGTGGATTTTCCTGTAGAATTTTGCCAGTGACAGTCCTTTTGTTGCTTTTGGTGCTTTTTTTTTTGTGTTGTATGCATGCTGCACACGGGTCCTCAATTTATCGTCTCGTCCGAATGACAAGCATCCAGACCACCACTCAAGGTCTAGTGGAGGTGAGAAAATTCTGTGTGGAAAGGGAGCTACTTGTCTCGACAATGCATACTTTTTTTAACTTGGCCGATAACATGAAGGACGTAGAGCCAAGGGAGACCACAAGCTTTACATCTTTTGCTTTCCTCATGGTGAGGTTTCTCATCGTGCTGTTATTTTTATACCTCCCTTTACTTTTTAGAGTGACAGCAGCCAAAAATATGACTATCACATGGTGCACCTCTGAGTGGTTTGGTGATGATGGCAGTGCAGTATCCACTGCTGGTGTTACTGACCTGAGAATGCTGTAGTGAACATCAGCTTTGATCCACACATGCCGTCTCATGACCTCTGCCGAGGAGATGAGGATTGATTTCATTCTTTCCCTCTTTTTTTTTTTTTTTTGTTTTGTTTTGTTTGTTCGTTTGTTTTTTTCACTTGTGTCATCATCTGAGTCAGTTCAGTAGCATCATACCCACACCACTCATTCTGAGTTCCCCTGTCGGCCACACTCAGGGTTTGGCTGCTACAGTAGCAATGCCAACAGTCCACAGTCTGTTGATGTTACGTCATTAACTGAAGGGGGCAGTCATGCACCAGTTCCATAAGTGAATCTTTTAACAAGACAGTAAGTTACGTTTCAACCACATGCATTGAATTAAGAGCTTTTATGTGTGTAGAACGCCGGATTAGATGGTACAATCTCGTTCCTAGAGGACATGAGCAAATTAAATCTAAAGCAACGTTGTTATCAGTATGATGTCACAGAAAGCTGTGGGTGGGTTGTCATGGAGTTTTGTTTGAAGTGCTGGCTGCGGGACAGTGATCCATCCTGGTTAGATTTGGGTATGATCAGATCAGATATTGTTCCAGGGAATTTCTGAAAGCTTCTTCCTTGCTGGACATAGGGTATAAATAAATGTTAGTGGAGATAAGGTACAAAGTAAGTGTGATATCTTGAGCAAACTTCATGGATTAAACATTGAGATCAATGGCTGGCTCTTACAGTAGATTTTATTTGTTTTGCTGCATTTAGCGATGCATTTGAATGTCTTGAGATTGTACTGTAGCTGTTTCGTCTCAGGTGTGATAAGGGAATGAGTGAGTCCACTGGTGTGGTCTTGACACTGTGTAGGCTTCAGACATGTGTCATTCAACATTGTCAGTGACGGCATGTTCATTGTTTAATGTCTCAAGAGTGATACCGTGATGAACAAACTTGGTGGTGTCTTGTTATCAGTATTAAGGTTTGGGATGTTGTGCCATTGTTTGAATTGCCATGATAGACTTGGTGTGCCTGTCACAATCAGCCAAGCTTCGAGCGGTGAGGTATGTATTTACCATGCTGCTCAGCTGTGATGATTGGAAACACAGGTAAACAGTCAATGCTTTGTTGTCTTTTTCTTCTTTGTCATCGTTTGTGGGTTGCGAATCCCACATTCACTTATATGTATGAGACGAAGGAGTTCAATCAGGGCTATGTGTCTGCCCATTTTTAACCCTGCCATCTAAGCAGTCATACTCCATTTTCAGGCAAAATGCATTGTAGTGATTCCCCCCCCACCCCAACCATCCTTTTTTTGTAATTCTATACTATACATATTTTCAATTGATTTTTTTTTGCCTGTTTATTTTTGCTGTTGTTGTTTTTGTGTTTTGGGTTGTTTTTTTTAACTCGCTGTGGACAAAGGGTCCCAATAGAGGCTACTGTTTACAACTGTTTCAGACGAAGGAGTTCAATCAGGGCTGTAGAGTGGCACCTAAGTTTTGTATTTTGTCCCCAACTAACAGTTATATTTTTTGTCCCAAACTAACCCATTATGTTACTGATCAGTTTGGAAGTTTTCAGTTAATAAATTG
The DNA here is from genome assembly GCF_041734735.1 of Babylonia areolata. Classification (NCBI taxonomy): domain Eukaryota; kingdom Metazoa; phylum Mollusca; class Gastropoda; order Neogastropoda; family Buccinidae; genus Babylonia; species Babylonia areolata. Next base: position 22,662,025 of record NC_134884.1, read on the forward strand.
TAACATTTGTTTTATGGCAATTTATTTCGGGTCGTCTGTGGGGAAAGTCAGGGAGACAACTGGCAGTACTGAGTGAGTTAATCTGGAGCAAATGGCGTCTCCAGGTTTACTGGATTTCTTATTTGTTCCAGGTTTTTTGTTTGTTTTGTATTATATTGTAATCTTGATGTGACAAGTTAAACTGAACAACTGGTGCCAAAAGCGTGGCCTTGTGTTGATGTGTTAATCGGTTCGGCAGTTTGGGTGAAATAAATCATCTTAAGTGAATATTGTAAGGTAATTGTATGGAGATGGATAGATTGATGTGTTGAGGTATCATTGTGTCATTGTGATGGATGTTTAAAAAATCCTGATATTGTTCACAGTGATGAATGAGAAGCAGCAGCAGTTTAGACAGTGTGCAATGGTCAGTTCATTCATTTCCTCAGGGTAATTGTTCAATCGGTGAATGCCAGCTAAATTAAATCTGTGTTTTGCATGTTGTCTTTTCCCTTTGGTGGTTCTTCATCCAATTTCTGTTCCTCAACAAAAACAATATATCTGGTAATTTTTTCTTCTGGGGTTTTTTTTGTTTTTGTTGTTTTTTTGGGTTTTTTTGTTTTTGTTTTTTGGACATAATAAAGACTGTAATCACATTGTTAATGTGATTTTGTTGTTATGGTTATGTAGTGCATGTGCTGCCAGCCAGTTCTATTTTCTGTGTTGCTTTAAACCAGCAGTACATTTCATGAATGAACATGTTTGACTTAAATGCCTATACTCAAAATATAAATAGGGTCTTGTTTCTTCCTTTAAGTGTTTATATGTCATCTCTATTGTTTACATATGTGTTTTTTTGTGTTTTTTGAATGTTTTTTAATTGGTCAATTATTGGTCACAGTCCTGGTGTCTATTGTCATCTGTGACTGTCTTTTGTCTTTCTCCAATGCGTTACATTTGGGGGGGAAGAGAAGGTTGGTTGTTGCTTTTTGTTTTGTTCTGTTTTGTTTTTTGTTGTTGTTTTTGTTTGTTATATTTTTTTAGCTTTCAGATAGGATAGCTGAAAGAAAAATACAGCAAGAATAAAACAACAAAAAATGGCATCCATTCAGAAACAGTGGGGTTCTGCTTCCTACCAAAACAGTAAGTACCTAGTTTCCACTCTGTGTGTGTGTGTGTGTGAAGCAATGTGGGGGTAGGGTTTTAATGGTTTGTTCATGTGTTGGTTACGTAATTGTTTTATTTCTTACAATATGAATTTGATAATCACTGTTTCAACGCTCATGGAAGTGAAACCAGCACAGCCTCCAGCCATTTACATTGTTTATTAGCAAGTGAATAGCCAGCTGATCCTCAACAAATGGTGCATTTATGACAAAATTAATCCCCCCCAAAATACACAAAAAAATGGAGGCTGAAATGATTCCACTGGTGACCACACCATACAACATATGTCTGTCTGTTCTCACACGTCTTGAGAAGCCAACTTAACCCACTTGATTGCTGAAACCTTGGTTGCTTCAGTGTGGCTTTGTTTTGACTGCAATTTCAATTTTTTGTGTATTTTTCAATGATGTGATTTTTTTTTTTCTGAACAAGGGTAAGATAACCCCAAGGGGATGAAGTCTAAATAAAGAATGGTGACTGACATTCCGACATGTAATCTCATTCTTCTCTCAGTGAGGTGACAGCTCTTCATTTATGAGCATACTTGTCAACAGTAATGAAGGGGTTAAGTTGGGGAAAAGCTGACAATCCTTCTGGTCTCCTCTGACACAATCATGATTATTATGCATGATCCCATGCACTTGCACAAGAAATGCATCTGCGCATACCCGTGTGTGTGCGCATGCACGCGCGCCAACACATTCACAAGACACCCTCCTCAAATGTGAAAGGAACCCTTGAATACTTCAGAAGAATTTTTTTTTTTTTAAAGAGACTGAATCCAGAATGTAACCATCCCAAGACAAACTTTCAAGAACCAAGTCATTCTGATCAGAACAAAAGTGCAGGGCAAGACCAAACCAGGCAATTTGTGTTTCTTCTGACATTCAAAATGTTTTTACTTTTCTGACAAAACGGGTTTCTCTGTGTGACATTCTGGCTGAACTCCCCAGGGGGGAGAATGCATCACCACAGTGCAATGCCACCTTTTGTTGTTGTAGTTGTCTTCAAGTGTATTTGTTTTACTGTCAAGTGGATTTTTCTATAGAATTCTTGCGAAAGACAACACCTTTGTATGCTGATCACAATGCTTTCAAACATGTGAAAGAGCTTGATTCCTAAAAACGTAGTTTGAAAAGCAGATAAATGGTTGGAATGGTCTTCAGATATGGCTCAAAATTCAGAAAAAAAAAGTCTTAGAGTCTGCGATTGGTTTTTCAGTCAAATGTCAATCCAAAATAGATTTTTTTAATTAATCATGCTGGCTGATGATAAGCATGGACAATGCATCGATTGATGACAAAGCAAGACAGACAACCAAGCAACAATGGTAATGTCTACTTTCTTTATTCTTATGATGTGGCAAACAATAACAACAAATGAATCGTTACCTCCCTTTCTGGAAAGGGAAAATTAACACACACATGCATAAGGATGTATATGCTTGCTCGCACACACACATTTCATTCGCATTGTGAATGACAGTAGCTCATTTTCACTCCCAACTTTGTGCTCACACGTCTACAGATATTGTTCCAGCGATAAAACAATTCTGATCAATCATCTTTGTCACACAACCATCCACAGAGGCTTAGCAATCAAAAGGGGCAGGGTGAAAGTGGGGGGGTGAGGGGACGAGTACAGCTCAACAAATGTATCACAAGAAAACTAAAATATACAAGCTTTTTACATCCATATACAATTATTATTTGGGCTCAGTTCGGTTATTAGATGATAGTACACTGCATACCTGGCAAAAAGGAATAACAAATTCTTCTCCACACAAAACATATTGATTGATATTGCTATAAATGACAGTCACCAAACAGTATATCATCATTGTGGTGCTTTATAGTGTGTTTGCTTGAAACGTGCCTGCATAAAACATTTCTTTGGGGGAGGGTAAAACCAAACAAATCACCACAATAGTCAGCAGGGTGGGAGTGAACAGATCAGTGCTCCAACAACAACGCCCTGGTCGGATTTTAGTGCACTCTAGACACACTGTTGGTGGTGTTTTACGTGGAATTGTAATCACTTCCAAACCAAGGACTGACACCAATACAAACTTCATCACTCCACTTACGCCTTACATATAACAACCTGACTTATGATCCAGTACACCTGTTTTGTACATGATTTATTTCATGTAGAATTTGAGTGACTTTAACACACAAAAAACAAGATGAATAATACAAACACAATCTTTCATTATTTTGCCTGACCCTGCTGCTTGCTGTGCAGTGGGTAACTTCAACAAAGTCCTGAGGACTAACAAGCTACAGGTTCAAATCTACAAATAAATATTGTGGGGGTTGGGGTGGGGGGTTGGTTCTTAACAAAACTGATCATGCTGTGGGCTTGAAAATAAACTCTGACCATTCATCAACATCTAATTCACAGATGCTTTTATGAAAGTGTTGCTCAAATTTCCTTGACCCAGTCTCCAAGTTGCTAGGTTTGGTTGATGCTGAATTACTATTATATAATAAGTGCAGAGAAGTTACCTTATGCTGTCCTGGACTATAATGACTCCACATCATATCCTTCTCCTCCTCTTTCTTATCTTCATGATGATAACAATAATAATATGGAAGTTAGAGAAGAGTGGGGTGAGGCAGGGGGAAGATGGAGCATGGGGTCTTAAGCTGGATTTTTTTTTTTCTTAATCAGTTTTCCCCAAATAAAAGATCTATCTAGCACACCCTTTTCTGTATCTGAATTTCTTATTGAAAATAATTGATGCCGATCACTCACACACACACACACACACAGAGCTATATCTGAAAGATTTTCCAAAAACAATAAGGACCTTTATGTAACAGCAATTATACATTAAGCTGCTGAGAAAATTTCTGCCACATTTTTTCTGCTTTTTTTTTTTTTTTTTTTTTTTTTTCCCCTTTTCTTTGAATACCTTGTTCTAGATCTCAGAAATGGAACCTGTGGACAAAAAGTCGTGAATTTGGGTCACAAGATCCATAAAGCTATCAACTGGAAAATGTCATTCTACCAACACAGTGATCTTGCTGTTTGTCATCATTATATTTGGAGTGGTCTTTTACAAACTCATGTTTGTAAGTAACTGTGATATATAATAAAAAGTTATCCTTTGCAGCACACAGCACTTTTGTTTACCTCCAGTTCACGGAAATATATGTACAAAGTTGTATCAAACTGATACTTCTAATGATTTTACTATTTCTGCTTCAAACTTTTATCGCTCAGGATTTCAGGGAAGAGAAATCATTACCTTCCCCACATACTCTAAACATTATGCAAAATGGTCAAGTCATGGAAACATTACTTCAGATCCCCGCTCTTCCCATTGAACTGTTATCTTGTGATTAAGGTTATCCCAAGGAAAGGAAACCCTTATCACCTGAGGTTTTTCGACAACTGATTCCTTCTCCCACTCGAATGTCCTCTGTTCAACAAACTGTGCATCTGTTCAACCTCTCCAAACAGTTTGTACAGAGGGCCACTCCCAATTTCTAAAATTAATGCTGCAAGACTTTGCTTTTCCTGTCTGATATTAACAAGCAAATCAGACTTGCACTCAAAAGGGGAAGAAAATGAAATAAGCACATTAAGAAAATTAAACCAAAGCATCCCTTCCAAAATCAATATCACTTCAAGCTGAAGATCACTGCAAAAGACAATGTAATGGGGTGTCTTTAGAACACAATTTTCATATTTTCAATACTGGCACAGAATACAGATTCCATACAATACAGCAAAAACCAAGTGGCAAATATGTCGGACATTGTTTCTGAATGATTCCAATTTCAACCTGTCTCTGTTCTCAAAGTTAATAACACACACAAGCTTGGGAGTGGGACAGCAGCAGGGAACATTGGTTTCTGGTCAGTTTCCAGTCATTGGGCAATTCTGAATAGAACTGAATTAGGCAGGCAATGCCAAAGTGACAAGTCTTTACCTTCCAAGTGGGCTTCCAGTCTGGACATATTTACAAGAGCTAAACAAGACAATCACAAAAACAAAGAAAAGTGCCAGTATCGTCAAACAGGAAACAGTGCTAACTGAAATAATGCTGATACAATTTAACTGTAACTGATTCTCTGTCTTTACAGATTAACCACAATTTTCTGCATATGCAAACATTTACCAGATAAAGGGCAGATTTCATTTTCATAAACTTTAGACATTGCACAGATTGTTTATTCTCTGTGGAGAAACGTTCTGTCAACCAACCGTGCATGTTGTTGTCTGGTGGTTGAACTCAGACTTCAGCAACGGGTCTGTGGTGATTAAAGATGTTTACTCAGTTTGGTGGTATCACATCCCAGACAACACATGCTACTAAGTATTTGGTTAGAGATTTGTCTTTACTGCAAATTTGTAATCAGTGTCAGTGGAGCTTGGGAGTTCAAAGGACTACTCAGTTTTACTCTCATGCTGTGGTATGAATAAAATCATCCACGATATAATTTGTTGCAATTCCAATTCTAGCAGCTGATGGTATCAACAGAGAATCTTTTCCCCCACTCTCTTAAATACAAGCAATGGCTATGAAGGGTATGAAGACAACTGAACACCCAGCTGCTCCTTGTTTTTTGTTGGTAAATGCATACAGCATGGATCAAACAACTGGTATTTACTATTGCTTCAGAAAGATGATCAGCTGCTTGATGGAAATAACTGATCTGTTGTTTCTATGTCTGAAAAAAAAAAAATCAGTGGTTTGTCATCTGTCACACTCGTCATGTTCCAATAGCCTCCCCCAGACCCCCACCAACCCCATCACATGGTCTTAACACAGGGACATGGACCAGTTTTTGTTGGACAAGGCTTTCCTCTGTGAGTGAACAAATGAGTTTTAATTCCTGCAGAATTCAAAAGAAGAATGAAAGTTAGCAATTTACAAAAGCATCTCATTATGCAGAATTGTGTATGTGGGAGGCGGGGGAGAGTCTCCAGTCTTGAGAAGCATAATGAGGTATCCATTTCTTTCTTCACTAAATTGAACCACATTGTAATTGGTCCAGCAGTTTGTGAGATATCACTGTCCATCTACAGACAAAATGCACGCACACGCACACACACAGAGGCAAACAGAGGTCTGTCACTTTGCTTATATGAAGAGTCTCAAAATGCAAACAACTGACAGACAGGAAAACAAAGAGCAACACTGTATTTTGAATTCTTTTCTTTATAGTTGATCATTTTCACACCACTCATGAAAACAACTTCTTTTTAAATAAATACTCTTTTTAATAAAATACATACTTCTTGTGTAACAAGAATCAATTGTCACTGATATCTCATGCAAAGTCCATTAATATGTTCTTGTGTTTTTGGTGCTTGAGCTCACTTTCATTTTTAACTTACACTTTTCCCTTTTTAACTTTACACTTTCCCCTTCTATTTTTGAATCATTTTTTGAGTATAATTCTTTCTTTACAGGCAATGGAGTCCTAAATATACAGCATCCAAATGAGTATTTACCACTGATGGCATGAATTATGCTGTCTTGTTTTGATGTGTGTGCTTGCTTGAGAGCACACAACTATGTGGACCATCACAGAAATGCGTTTACTTGCTGTGTAATGCAGTGAAGTAGAACATAGTGTAGTGTCCTGTTGTATCATATGAGGTGTTGTACAGCGCAGTAATCTAGTGGAGTGGGATAGTGTGGTGTTACGTCAGGTGGTGTAACAACGCACCACTATTTCATAGTTGAACAAGCATTCTTCCAGTTCAATACCACTTTTTCTTTCGTCTTTGTATGCACAGTTGTTTTTTTCCTTTCCAGGATTATCTTTCCACTTAATTTCACCAGACTCACTTGACAGCATTCTGACATTTCTTTTCATCCCCTGAAACATATCACATTTCTGCTAATTCTTTCCTCATCGTAAATCATTCCTTTCTCTGTATGATTTTGCATTCCATACATACCATTCAGAATTCTTCAGTAATTGTAAGCCTATTACTAAGGTTTATGTAATATTTGTGTATACATTCTTTTTTAATTGTACAATGTTTAGTTTGCTTTATTTGCATTATAGCTGTAAACAGGACTGTGAAAGACAGACAACCACCATGATGAAAAACACCATAAATGATGAAAGCTAGAAAATGGTAAAGTCACAAGGATCTCATTTGCTTCTCTATGAGATATATTACCTACCTGTGTGCATGATAATATGTGATGCTAACTGGAAATGCTGAATTTATAGGTTCTTGTAATACCTGTTGATTAAAAACTGAAAAAGTAAGCCAGCATTGCAGGTCAACATTACAAGCAATACATTATTTAGATTACATGATAATTAGAAAATAAAATGAAAGAATACTGAATAAGCTAATTTATTCAATTCTATGGAAATCATTCTATTACAGAAAGACACCCAAGCAATAATGTACATTCAGCTGTCGTTCAGATTTGAACTGTTGAATAACAAATTATTAATCTGAGACATATGGAAAAATATATATATGAACCAGCAGATTTCTTACTAAATGAAGCTTTCAAATATCCTGTACGCTCACAAGTCTTTGACATCTTGTGTACATAAAAACCCAATCAAACTACACGAAAGACAAGCAACAATCAGGATTCAGGCGGCAATGTCTTGCACGTGTCTTCATCAGACCATAAAATCACAAAGTTTTCCAATGCAAACTATGCTACAATCCAACCAATGAAACCATTTCAGCTGGGGTTATTCATTACCTTTGCATTAAAAATGGTGATATGAGTGCAACTCTCAAAAACAAATTTTGAACTCAACTCAACTTCATTAAACATACGTGAATGTGGTTCTGAATAATATACAATACTAAATGACATAATGATGTACACGTTTCAATGATAATCACTCTTGGTTTAGATTATGTTGCAAACAACACTCTATTCAAAAGACATGAAACAGAAAGCAGTCAAACCAACAAGAGTTGATACATACTGATCACCTTTATCAATACTACTACTTTTTCTTGTTTTCAGACATGCCTATATTTCCCTCCCAGGTAAGCACAAGCAAACACAGAAACCGACATACATGCAATTTCATCTCAAGAAACTGAATTCTGTCTTTTCATTCTTTGCATACACACAGATTCCTTACAAATGAAATAAAATGAAGTTTACAAGTGGGTAGGGTTTAAAAAAATTCATACAGGCAGCCAGTATTGTTTTCCAGAAGAACCTCTGGACTGGCTGGATGGAGTGGAGCTTCGCCTCAGTTAAAACATAACTGTGTAATATCTGGATTTTTTCTCTCTATTTAATAAGACCACTTATGCTCATATAATCATTATGCTCATGATCATTTTTCTTCTTTTCAGAATGTAAGCTTTTGATATATATATATCTATATAGATATCATATATCCTTCAGGACCATTTCTTTCTGCTTACAGTTTACAGAACATTTTTCAATATCGCTGTAAACTATCAGTGACCAAATTCCCGCTTCACAGGTCCAGTCATACCACTCACAGTAAATCATCTGCTGTGCTCAGTTATCATCAATTCCTGCTCTGCAGATGTTCACTGAAATTCACTGTTAAAAATGTGTACCTTTTCACAGCTTTCATTGGCTCATTCTCTGCAAATGTCCAACTTCATTCTCTTCCAGCTGCAGAGGACCTTTAAAATTTTTCAGGAACAGAAACTGCTCAAGTAGTCTCTCCCTACTGTCTGTATATCTGGTATATACATTCTGAAAAACACTCACGCACACATGCAAGCACACACGCACGCACATAGACATGTATATACACTTACTAATGCATAAGCACACATTCAAGCACACACAAACCACACACACACACACTCATACACACACATGCACACATACACCCTCTCTCTCTCTCTCTCTCTCTCTTACACAGAGGCAACCCACATAGCTGTCTACGTGTGAGGAAGCAATCTGACTGACTGCACACGTGGGTACGGTATGCTTGTGCGTGGATGGGTGGAGACGACCAGGGTCACCTGTCAGTCTGACTTGCAGTGACAGGAAGAGGCTCTGTGAGACACAGGCGTATGGACTCAAGAAGCAGAGGTGCATCACATCATGAGAAAGTCCTGGTCACGACACCGACCAGGCAGGCATCACAGTAGCTCATATTGGCGAAGGTGCATTCGCTGAATAATGTCACGACAGTCATTGAACACTCGCCGGATGTTCTCAGTGTCCACAGCACAGGTAAAGTGAGGGTAGCAGTAGTGGCGCCCGTCTCCACTTGCAGTGCTGATTCTCTGCAAAAATGAAAACAGGTGTGGGGTTATACTGTACCATATCACATGTTAAAATGCAATACTATCTTGCATTGTTCTGCACTGCACTGAATCACTCATCAAATGAATCTCCAAACACACTGAATTGTCCTCCCCTAAAAAAAAAAAAAGCATGACTGCAAAGCTCATCCTCTTGTAACCATCAAAAGATTAGCACCCAGACTGTAACACAAGGTGGAGTGAAGACATGAGATAAGGAGGATGGGGGTTAAAAAAATTTTTTCAATCCTGCTCTCATCCAACTTTCTAGTCAGGGCCTCAGCTTGCTAGAAGCTTCAGTCTCTGGCCTAATGAAATCAGTTTCATCAGAAAAAAAAAAAAACAATCATCAAAGTAGTCAGAAAAATTATCATATCATCGGAGCAGCTAAGACAAACCATATGGTTACAAGTTTAAGCTCTATGAATAGATCAAGAACCTCCCTCTCAACTAACAAGACCTGACATGCAGCTTACAATATGTTGCACAAACAGCAATATCTTTTTTTCAATAACACACTTAACCCTTTCACCGCCAAGCTCACATTTATGCACAGGCGTGGTAGAGGACCCATGTCAATGAAAGGTGACCGTTCACTGGTCTGTTATCCATGAACCTACTGCTCTTAATGTTCAGTGGTTGGATAGGCCATATTTTCAATACATCGCAGTGGGAATCCCCAGCTATTCTTAGCCACTGTATTTTCTGTGTTTAAACCACAAGGGAATTTTGTACTCTAAATTGACTGGCGGTGAAAGTGTTAAATGGAAACAAGAAAGGCATAGCCCACATGACTTATATCAGATTCCTACTGAATTATTAGCCTAATTGGGGAAAAAAGGCCCCCCCCAACCTACCTTCCCTGAAAAAAAAAAAAAAAAAAAAAGAGAGAGAGAGACAATGCCTTCATAGCTCACATGTGATTGCTACTGATTTAACCCTTTCACTGCCAGGAAAATAAGATTTAAGTGAAAATCTATTTGCCAGGATTTTTTCACAAAAAACGAGTATAAATTTTCAAAAAATTCTGTGCTCTTTGTTATTTGTTAATCACCATTCAGACAAATAATCAAAGTCATGACTGATTCACAGCAGTTTTCAACAACAAAGAATCAAAATCCACAAAAATATCAGTTCTGAACCTGTTTGCTCACCATCAGAAAACAAGTCTGTTGAACAAAATGTGTACTGGGAAGTAAACATTTCCTCCAAAGTCCATCAACAATGATTGTCAGGGCTATATTCACCGATGCATTAAACTTTTCTGGACTTTATCACAGCTTTCCAGTTTGCAAGTTTCATAACAAAAGCTCCAAAAGCTTGTCGTAACACATTAGACAAAAACCGACATAAACCTGGTGAGCAAGAAGCCCCAGATTTGTTTTATTTCTTAATTCCTTTTGTATCTCAAGAATTTGTCTTGAAATGACTCAATTTCAACATATATGTTTCTTTAAAAAACAGATTAAAAAATTTTTTTTTAAACAATTACAGGAATGTAAAGCAATGTCACACACACAGCATAATGTGTGTCAAGTTTAATGGCCAAGGTTCATGGACCATAAAGAAAGTAATGTAAAGTAGATCTATTCATTTGTGATAATAATACAGTTAGTAATTGGACCTTTACACAAAGCATTCCCCAAAGAAAGTCAGCAGCTTTCTTCCCCTTTTTTAAATAATAGATTCTCACAAACTACTGATATGATCTACATTCTTTTTTCTTTTTCTTTTTTCTTTTTTTTTCTTTTTCAAGAACTTAGCCACCCAAGTGTTGATTTAGGTGCTGGCACTTGCTCAGTCAATAGATGAATGGTAAACACTTATAAGTACATGGAAGGAGAATAATAGTTTCTCTACAATTCATGCCTTCATGTACCCATCTAAACACAAACACTGCTCTATAAACTTCTCTTTACATCCAAACAAGAGGAACATACCAAGAATTCATCCCTGATGTAATATTTCGCTCTGACCACTTCAGGATCTTCCCCTGACTCTGAAACAGCTGGAACAAACATCAACCATCAGGAGAAATAAGTCATTCCATGACCTGAGATTATTTCTGTATTTGTAGCCAAATCAGTAAAAATGTTCAATGGTCGAAAATGCCAAAATGCCAATTTTTTTTTTTTTTTTTTTTTTTTTACCAAAATGCCAAAAATATCTTTATATAAATGAAGCTACAAAGCTACAAGTGTGCACTGACAGAACAGTAAAACTAAAAATGAAGGGAGAATAGGACAGGCACAAAAAGTCAACAATCAAATTAACAAGACAGGCAAGACCTCCAAAGCTCACTTGTGATACACACTCTATCCAGTAAAACAAAAAAACAACAACAAACAAAAGATAGAAAAATTGTTAAAATGTGTTTGGTATTTCCCAGTACAAACTTTTAGGGGGGGGAAAGGAGTCTGTTAGCAGGTTCAAACCAAGCACATTCGGTTCAACAGTAAGCAGACTAGTTCAAACCAAGCACATTCGGTTCAACAGTAAGCAGACTAACTCGCAGCGCCAAAGCGTACCTACCAATGGCGTTCAAGAATCAATATCTGAACATATGTTTTCTTTAGTATGTTACAGTATTTAAGGTGATAATGCCATTTAAATCATGTTATTTTGATATATCTGGATTATTTCAGAAATTCTGTAAAGTCTTCAGTGAAGGAGACGTTGCCATCACCTCAGGCACACCACAACAGGTAGCCGTTTTCTCCAGATCTGCAGAGATCCGTGTTTGACAGGCTTACATAAACTACAACCTGGTCCATTCAATTTCTCTTTTATGTTCATTCATTCAGTATCCACTTCAAAACATACATAGGCAGTAAACATGCTGATGGTGTAGTCAGTGTCACTGCATGTGCTCTGTTCAGAATTTGTATTTTCTTTTAATTGCAAACAAGAAAAACAAGGTCAGGCCGTCTTCAAACCCAAACATCAATTATGATTTTTTGGAACCGGATCCTCATGAATAAACTATTCATGATCTGGATTACAGCTTAATCTGGAAGACTTACAACCCATTAATGGTATGACTGTGAAGATTTTTTCCCAGAATGTTTAATACAAATTTGATATTGGCAGACAAAGTATTTCCTGAGAAAATAACAATGCTTAAATTTACCAAGGACACACAGACATACATACAGACACACATGCACAGACTACCGAACACAGGGTTATTACACAGATTCACATTGTTTACACAAGTGAGTCAAAAACTATGCATATATAATATATAAATAATACATAATTGCATGGTCCAGTGCATTCAAGAAGCACATTTTCAGTGACCTAAAAACAGATGGGAGCTCTTCTGCCCAACTTAAACAGTTAAAGCAAAACAGACTGGTTTGGAAACTGACATGAGTAATTCATCATTCAACACTGGGTAGTGCAAATTTTGTATTTCCTCCTTTCTTTCTGAAATGACAGGCCCAAGGCACACTAAAAAATAATAAAAACAAACTCAACTGTTATAGTTAAAAACTTTCCACACAGTCAAGCCCATAAATACTAACACTATCAAAACTAAAAAGGACCAATTAAAAGTTTATTCATTTTTGTCAATGTTATAGAAAATCAAACCAAAAATCTCCAGGCTGTGCATGAGTGCCTCTGCCTCTACCCTGTAGCTAGCTGAAAACTTTCTCACTGTGCTTGCTTAAATGGACTTCATTATGACTTCAATAGCTTTCAACCTACTCTGCTGTTTGTTTTACTGAACTGTTTGCATGAATATTCATTATGACTTCACTAGCTTTCAAACTACTTTGCTGTTTGTTTTACTGAACTGTTTGCATGAGTATTTTCTTTGCTGGATACACCTCAGTGTTGTAATGAGGAGTGTATGCCTTCCACTCTGCTTGAGGTGCTTATAGAGAATGCTCTGTAACATTACTATTGCCTGTCTCTTATCACAGATGCTCAGGTTGGCACTGATCAGTTAAAAAAAAAATGATGAAAATATATTACAATTACAAATCTCACAACGTTATCACTCACCATCTGGGGGAATCTGGTAGTGGGTAAACTCTGGAAAATAGTCTTCTAACCTTGACTTGCCAGCCTTTATCTTCTCAGCCAACAGGTCTTGCTTGTTCAGAAATAATATCACCGATATTGTCCGCAACCACCTGGAATGTTTCAGTGACACATTATAACAAACTTTTCTTTTGTAAATACAAAGAAAATAACAAAAAATACCATGCACAAAATGCCATGCTCAGCAGCATTCAATATTTTTCCACTGTCTGTTTATGAAATGAAGGCATGTTTTGACCACATCTACAAGATGCAGCTCAATATCCCAAACCAAAAAAAAGCTGCCCCCCACCCCCATCCCACCCTCTCCCCCCTAACCTCTACCCCCTCCCCACCCCCAACCCCCCTCCCTCACACCCCAAAAATAGCTGTTTCCAGTGTTTTGTCTTACAAAAACTAATGTTGTCTTATGTGACATGGCCCGTAGCTATTTCGTTTCATTGTATCCCCCTTCCCCAGCAACTTCACCAAATAATGTGCATCATTGTTAAACTTTACAAAGATAGCCAGCAATGGAAGCATGATAGCAAGCACATGCTTTTCCTTGCAGCTGTACACGAAATGACGCAGAGAAAGTATCCAACATACCTATTGGTCCAAATGCTCTTGAACAGCTCTAAGGACTCTCGCAGTCTGTTCTGACTGGCGTCTTCTCGTAACACCAGATTGTAGCCACTGCAGGCTGTGACAAAGATGATGGCTGTCACATCGTTGAAACACTGAATCCACTTCCTCCTCTCGTCACGCTGACCACCAACATCAAACATGCTGCAAAAAAAATTTTAAAAAATAAAATACAGGAAAAACATGTAACCATTTCTTGTACAGTACATGACAACATATGCTGCATATCAGTCTGTCTACACATCATTAAATGTGTTAAAGATCACTGTGTATACAAGATGGTTTGTTATAAAATAAAAAATTATATATAAAAAAAAAAGCAAAAATGACAAAGGACAATACTCATAAGCCTGGGGACACATGCTTGTGTGTGTGTGAATGTGTGGATCAACCTCACTCAATAAACTGATTGTCAAAGTACCTCGACATCATGTAAACCACTAACAATACACAAATTATAGATAAAAAAAAATTACCGCAGAGGAATAAGTGTAATAACATAGGAAGTGAGACAAAGTCACAGACAGTAAACACAACACACACAACACTCATACACAATTCTTTTTAAAGTCACTTTCAATTTCAGAGAAAGATTTTTTAACTGAAGACCACATACCACACACACACTCTCCTTTCTGAATAAAACTTATACACACACTCATCTTACATTGTTTGAGAAAATGAGTAACATAATACTTACTGAAAATTGACTTTGTCAACTGTGAATTTCGTTTCAAATATGCCCGACGTTAAAACACGACAACGCAGTATATCCTGCTCCGATGGACCATAGTCAGGCTTCTTCACCAGGTTCACCCGATCTAAAAAGCTGAAACAAATCAATATCAATTTTAAGATCACAACCCAAATCTAACAAACATTCACTTTTGTATGCCATCATTACAGGGAAAATGACCTGTTACTTCAATTGAAACTTTTTCTACTTCCTCGAGATTTCAAATATGAGGTTCACTTTGACCCCAGGTCCAAATTCTCTGGGTCATTTTATAAAATCTAGAGTTCAGCGGTGAAGTGGAATTACAGAATCTAAGATATCCTAATACATTATGTTATGTTTCATGAAAAAATGCATCATTCAAAAATGTACAAAATCACAGCATCAAACTTTAATGTATATGCTTCAATTACCCCTAGTAGTGCTTTATAAGGCACACTGCATTGTCACATCAAATACAGCAGCCACAGACCTATACATTCCTCCCCCAAAATAAAAACAAAAACTGGCCCAGCTTTCAATCCTCCTCCTCCCCATCGCTCAAGAATAGACAACACATCACAGGGGGTGGGTAGCTGGGCAGTTATCAGTTAAGTTCCAAACCCAATCAATAAAGTTCTCAATAAACAAAAATTCAGAAAGAAACATTTAACAATTCGATAATTCAATACAGTTATCTCCTGTCACCTTATGTGCTTGAGGGGATAGCTCTGGTGTTGAATGTCTGTCTGCGTGTGAGTTACAGTGTTTTCGTGATTGTGAGTGTGACAGTCTTTTTACTGATGGAACGCTCATCATCTTGGTGTCTTTTCTGTCACTTTTTGACCACGGACATGGGACTTATGGTTCGATTTGTCAGCCTCACTTTCTTCTTCTTCTTCTTCGTTCATTATGCTGAGCTGCTCAGCTGTTAGCTATTGAACAAGCAACCTGAACGTGCGGAAGAAACTGCACAGCAGAGTTGTCCAGTATCATTGCCAACCACTTGAGTTTTTTGAAGTAGAAGTGAATTTCTGTTGCTTCAGTGTACGCAGTCTAACCGTACTCTGTCCGTGTGTGACAAACTTTGTTATCTTGGTATTCACAGTCCGGTTCCATGGTCAGATCTGCAGTCAGATCAGTGGTCTTATGTTCATCAAAGAAGAAAAAGTGACGGCCATTTCGAGGTGGGTGCCTGAGATTTCAACACAGTAGGCCCATCCCAGTGCTTGTGCCTACAAGACATTGGGTCCTCCGCTCTTCCTGTCCAGTCGATGACTGATCACTGATCAAACTTCTTCCCTCTGTGAACTTCAACAAGCTGATCTCCACTCACATCCACCCCAACTTGTCCAATCTTAAGCTCTCTGGTCTTAAAATTGCATCTTTCCGTGCACAGTCTGCTGGTCCCAACTATAGAGAGAAAAGAACCACTATTTCTTCTTTTATTGTTGACAACAACATTGATCTACCGTTTATTGTGGAGACCTGGTTCAAACCTCATGGAGACGAAGCAGTATGGGCAGATCTTGCCCCTATTGGTTATGCCATCAAGTCACTCCCTTGTGCCTCTGGTCGTGGCAGCGGTATTGCCGTCATTTACAGAGACATTCTCACTCTCTACCTTACCTTCACTGCCACATTTTCCTTCACCCACTCATCCTTTGAATTGCTTCAATTGTCCCTCACTTCCCAGCAAAGCGTGCTGAACTTCATGTGTGTGTATCGCTCCTGGCCCACCTCTGTTAATAAGTTAACGGAGTCCATTTTCTTCGAACAGTTTCCTAATCTTTTGGACGACTGTAACTGTCTTCATGGAAATCTGTGTCTTTAGGGCGATTTTAACTTTCATGTTGACAGTTCCACTGGTCGTAGTGCTCTGAAATTCTTGGAACTTCTTAATATGTACAACCTTTCTCAGACTGTGTGTGGACCTACCCACAAGCATAGTCATACTCTCGATCTGGTGATTCAGAGCCCCGGTGATGGAGTTCATCAATCATCTGATGTGAATCATGACTTAAGAGTCTGACCATTTGTGTGTGGTTAGTGTCCTCAATATAGACCTCCCCTCCTCTGTGACGTGTATGGCAGTGTGTACAACATTCATGCTATCGACAGAGCAGCTTTTCACGACGACTTGAAATCAGGACTTATAGTGCTTTTTGGACTGTACAGCTGACCAGTACAACACTGCCCTTCAGGCAACACTGGACAAGCACGCCCCTACATCTCGTTGCAGGGTGTCGTCCAAGAAGGTGTCGTGTCCATGGTTTGGGCTTCTTGGTGAGGAACTGCTAGCAGCGAAGAGAGAGTGGCGACATGCGGAAGCACAGTGGAAGGTATCTGGTTTAACTGTCTACAAACAAATCTACCAGAAAGCCAAGAACTTTGTTACCTTTTTCGTGCACAAAGCCAAGACTCGTTTTTTTCAACACCAAGATCTCCAAAACTAAATCAAGCAAGGAACTATACTGCATTACAAATAAGCTTTGTGGCAGAACAAAATCTTCTTTGCTTCCTTCTATCTAACCATTTTCATTACTGCCCAGTGTCTTCTCAGATTTTTTTTCTGCTCAAAAATTGTTAAACTCAGGAAAGAACTGGATTCAGTCAGTTGTGTCACATCCCTTGGGAAAAGAATTTCAGGGTGTTCCTTTTGTTGCTTTCACACCTATTTCAGAGACAGATGTACTTAGTATGTTGAAAAAGTCTGCTCCAAAAACATGTGACCTGGACCCCCTTCCCATACCACTACTGTATGAGTGTTTGGATGTTGTTTTGCCTGCACTTACAAAAATTATAAATGATTCTTTAATTTCTGGCGTCTTCCCTGATGTATACAAAATTGCACTTGTTAAGCCCCTGCTAAAGAAAGCCACTATGGATCAACAATCTCAGAAGTTTTTGCCCTGTATCCAACCTTGCTTTTGTGTCCAAAATTATTGAAAAAATCGTTCTCTCCCAACTTTCAGACCATTTAGCATTTAACAACCTGTTCTCTTCTTTTCAGTCAGCATATAGATCTGCCCACAGCACTGAAACTGCTTTGCTGAAAGTAGTTAATGACCTGTTACTGTCTGTTGATGAACGTAAATTGTCTATGTTAACTTTGCTCTTTGCTCTGTTGACACAATAGACCACAGCATACTCCTTTCCAGACTTGAACATGTTTTTGGGATTCACTCAACAGTTCTGAACTGGCTTTCTTCATACCTATCCAACCACTTCCAGATTGTCTCTGTTAATAACTTAAGTCTGATCCAACCCTGATCTCCTATGGTGTGCCACAAGGCTCTGTCCTGAGCTCTGTTCTGTTCGTTCTGCACACTGCTCCTCTTTCTGATGTCTCTTCTGGCTATTCTGTTCTTCATCACTCTTTTGCTGATGATACTCAGCTACAAACGTATGCAGAACCAAATCAAGTACACAGTCTGATTCTGTGAATGCAGGATTGTATTCTCAATGTTAAATCCTGGATAACAATCAACAAACTAAAGTTAAATGATGACAAAACTGAAGCTATGATTAGTTCTTCTGCAAGAATGTCCACATCTACTTTTCCTGCTTCTATTGTGGTTGGTGATGCCACAGTTGTTTTCTAAATCAGTAAGGAACCTTGGAGTCATTCTTGACTAAAACCTCAGCATGCACGCTCAGGTAGTAAAACTGATACGAATAGTCAATTGTGAACTTCGTCACATCAACTTTATCCATCAGTACCTTTCTGTTGAAACTACTAAAACTCTTATTTCTGCTTTTGTGCTGTCATGAATCAACAACCGTAATTCTCTTCTCATATGCTGTACACATAATATTCTTCAGTGAATTCAATCCACTTAAAAACAATGCTGCCCATCTGACTCTCAGAGTCCCACATACTGATCACATTTCTCCTCACCTCCATACTCTACATTGGGTCTCCATTGAGAAGCGAGAATTAAATACAATGTTGCATGTCTCTGCTATTCTGCTTTCCACTCTGCAGGACCTAGATATCTTTCTGACCTTATCAGTGTTCACACTCCCACAAGAAATCTCCGCTCTTCCTCTGATTGTTACCTTTTGAAACTTCCTATGTCAATACAAGAACCTATGGTGAACGTTCTCTCTTCTTCGCTGCTCCTCACATCTGGAACAACGTTCCTCATCATATCCGTTCATCTGATTCTATTTCTGCTATTCGCTCATCACTAAAAACTCATCTTTTTAAAACCTATCTATAAGCACTCTCAGCTTCCTTGTTCTCCAACACCACCCATGTCACCTCACTTTGGATGTATGAAGAGAGGGAGAGTGTGGGAGGGGGAGGGCAGAGGGGTGCGAGGGGGGGTGGGGGGAAAGAGGGGGGAGGAGTTCTGAGAAAGAGTGGTCATGAATGATTTATGTAACTTGTAATATTTTTCTTTCATGTAAAGTGCCCTGAGCTCTTAGAGAAAAAGGGTGCTATATCAATGTACATTATTATAATTATTATTATTATTATTATTATTATAAAACAGACTGACTGATAAACTACAGAAGACCAAACCATCCACTATAATTTTTCCAAATTAATCCACTTAAAATTTGTAACTTGCCTGTGTGCAAAATGATTCTTTTAACGGCCTATAAATATCCAGGAAACATATTGGCTTTTTTAGCATGACACACTTCTCTGTGAACTAAGACACCGAGACCAGGTTCTGAGACAATACACCCAAGCTATTAACATTTGTCGGTCGAAACAAGACAAAATGCCAACAGCCTATGTCTGTGTCAACTTTTTTTTTTCTTTTTTTTTTAATTCTCGTCTGACAATCAGTGATTGCTGCACACCATGTCTTCAATAATCCACCACTCATCATGACAGTATGGCTGACTATTGTTAGCATCTATCTATTCCTTCCTGCTGTCATCCTTCACTTGGTTTCTTCCATGAGTTCAGTTAGTGATTACAGCAGTTCAGAAAGGCAGACACTGTGCAGAAGTTGCTTTTTTTCTTTCTTCATTTTTTTTACTGCCCCATTAAACTTGTCATCTCAGCAACATTACCCTCATGCCACTCATCCAGATTCCTCCATATACAACCACACCCACACTCCTGTAACAGTAATGTTTTTGGGTTGTTGTTTTTTTAAACACACCAGTTTTGTTCTTATTGTAACACACCTCGGCGCAGCAGCTAGCTGAAAATGATTATATATTACAAAGCCTTTCAGAAATTAGTTCTCTATGTCTATGAGCAAACTGTTGGTTTAGAAGGCTCTGTTGTTGCTACACATCCCCAAGACAGGAAATTCCACAACTCTCCAAAGAAAAATGCACAATATTCCTGAAACAATTTTGACACAAGTAAAATCAGTGGGTCTGTCCCTGAACTGTTCACTCAGGAGCTATGACCATGACTTCTTAGAATGGTCATTCAAAACCTGAGCCTTCTGTCAGCAATAGTTACTGAAATACTGCCAAACTGTATGACAGTGTTCAAGTTTACATTAAATTTTGACACAGAAGCCATAACTACACATGTGCTAACGGCGAAAAATATGATGATGAAAAACAATCTTATTACTGCTACAGATATACACACTGGCACATCAGAGAAAATTTCATTACCAAAATAAATCTGACAATCTCCCATTTTGCTCATGAACTCAAACTCCCTTGTTCACTCTTTTCTACAGGTGGGCTTTAACATGCATGGCTTTTTTGGGGGAAGCCATACTTTTTTTTCCTGGGTCTGTGCATGCTGGGTATGTTTGCGTTTCACTGACATACCAGACGCTGATATGGATCTTTAACATGTCTACTGCATCTTCTGGATGTGTATTAACATAAAAGAGGTCAAGGCACAAGCAAGTCTGCTGGGACACAGGAAAAACCTCCACCTTTATAACCCAAGAGATGCAGCCTGGATTCCAACCACAGACCACACAGATCCATGGCAGGGAATTCAAGGCTGTAACCACTGTGCCATTTAAAGAATGGAGACAGATTCACAGTTTAAATAACTACTGACATAATGTCATGAGTCAGAGAAATGAAACACTTACTACTTAGCACAGTCTATGAGCTGGTATTCGTTCGATCTCTCAAAGCACTGCCTCACTCCTTTGTCCTGCCACAAAATTTCTGTGTGCTCGTAGAATTCCTGAAACAATAATTGTAAGTTGAATGACAGTCAGTCTTGAACTCCCCATTCATTAAGCACTTGTGATCAAATACAAAACAACAGGTTTACATTAAAAAAAAATGTTTACTAGTATGCACAATCGATCTATATTTATTAAGCACTTGTTATCAAATACAAAGCAACAGGTCTGCATAAAAGATACTTACTTATATACAAGTGTAATCTATCTAAGAATGCCAAACAATTGACATTTATAATTTATTTCAGGCAATAATCATAGTGAGCATATTTTTCAGATCAAATGTTGTTCTTGCAAAACAAACAGTGCATTATAATCTTTCTTTTTTTCCCCCTCAAGTAAAAAACAGTTAGCACAAAATTTGCATTTGGCAAAAACCATCAGATACTTTCACATGAAGCTATGGCCAGTGACAAAGTTATGTGGCACATACAATTTGACAATTCAAACAAATTTATATTCTTAAGCAACAAAATGAGTTGCATCACAAAAAACGGTTATCAACACTGCTACTTTTTTTTTTAGATAAAAAAAAAAAACCACTCGCTCCACTGGCGAAGTTATCTTCCTACATCATAGCAAAAATCAATTGTAAGTGCAACACACATACCCAGTATATGTATAAAAACACAGTTTCTGTTCAGTTAATTCAACATTGGCAGGTCTATATATAAAATCTTCCCACTGACACTATTGACTTCAGGGAGCAAGCCTTCTAGCTCAACCATCCGTATTTAGGTTGGGAAATGTAAAACTGGATAAACTAATGTTTCTAAGTTAAAGGGCAAAGTGAAAAGCCAGACAAGTTGGTAAATGTCAGAAATCTTTCCTGTGGCACTTCTACTGATGGAAGGCATTTCTAATGATTTTTACAGAAAAGGAGCTGCTTTCTTAAGGCTTAACAGCACACAATCAAAAGGTTAAACTTCATCTCCCCCTCCCCCCCCCCCCCACCCCCATCCCCCCACAACCCCCCACCCCCACCCCCCACCTCCTCTCTCTTTCTCTGTGAAGCATTAAGTACCAACCAGCACTATTTGCAAAACTGGGATGCATGCCCTATAAACATTAATTTTCTTCCCAAGTCCAATCAGCTCACATTGTTTGTAAAAGCCTTTAATTTTATGATTCCAATGAAAATTTTAAAAACAGTCTGAATAGCCTGGGAAAAAAACAACAACAACAGTTATCCAATATCACTTCAATCTTAATCCTGCAATCAGTTACAGTAGCTCATTTGGACAATATGATTCAACATTATTAATGAAATTAAAAACAAGAAAAAATACATAACACAGACACTGGCTTATCAGCAAAACATGTGTAGAACTACACTAATATTAAATTAGAGCAAAATCATACAACAATCTATACTTTTCTCCTTCTCCTTCATTTCTTTTTTTATCATGTTGTTTTTTAAAAGCCTAGATAAGACCTAAAAAAGAAAGTCAAATGTCTGTTATAACTACTTTAAAATGGCCCAAAACAGGCATGGGTTGGAATATATTTGCAACAGGTATCATCATGCCCCTCCCCCCCAAAACACCCCCCTACCCCCACCCCCTCCAAAAAAAAATTGAAATAAACAAATACAAAAAAATGGTGCTTGTTGAAAAGCAGGGTGCATTCCTGTCTGGGCTTTCTTTCTAATGAGCACAGTTGGTTTACACACACACACACACACACACACACACACACGAGCACACACGCACACACAAACTGATGAAGTGATGGACTCAAAATTCCTCTCTTCATAAAATCTGCACATGCTGTAAAGGCTTGGAGAAGTGGAGGGAGGGAAGTAAGGATGTGTTTGCATAATAAGGTTCAATATATGCCAAACATTCCTACCTCCACACAAGTCTGTGCATATATATTTCTTTGTGTGTGTGAAAGTTTTAATGAGATCCACCACATGAAATGAATACAGAAAGACTTGCAATGACATGGGTTGCAACACCAACTTTTCAAAGTTCAAAGGGTCAATATCCTGAAAGTATAAGTTCAAGGGACAATATGTTTGCCAAAGACAGACAGATAATAACTTCAAATTTTCTTTCACATTTGTGCACACCACACAGCTAATTCCCAACAGATAAAGAAGTAAAGAAAAAAGGGGGGTAATTTACCCAAACTAAAAAGTTCACAGTTCATAAGACCACAACTCTACCAAAATTGTGAGACCCCTCATCTCACAAAATCCATTTTCACAGTATACTGACTAACTGAGTATAGAAGTTGCAATAAAACACTTCAACACACATTGAAATCTTATGTCTAACTCTGCCCATTTGAACAAAAACAAAAACAACAAAAAAAACCCTCAGTCTTTGCTTACTGGTCTCATAGTTAAATACCACGTTTGAAAATGAATGTAATTAATCTGTTTCTTAGTTTCAAAAAGCATGATGATTGTCAATAAAACATCTGTCATCAAATACTGAGGTACTAGGATCACATGATAGCTAGATTATTTATGTCAAAACTGTAAGTTAGGGGTCACATTTTTTTAAAGCCAGAAGAGGCAAGACTTTCCAGTACCATCACCTAAGTTCCCACATGTGTACTGGTC
Organism: Babylonia areolata; assembly: GCF_041734735.1. Classification (NCBI taxonomy): domain Eukaryota; kingdom Metazoa; phylum Mollusca; class Gastropoda; order Neogastropoda; family Buccinidae; genus Babylonia; species Babylonia areolata. The sequence goes on from NC_134884.1 coordinate 22,685,516, forward strand.
TCAATATAAATTATAATTCATGTACCAAATTTTAATGAAAACCACTGAATGGCATAGGAGAGGTTGCAAGGAATCTCAAAATGCTGACTTCTAAATTCATGTCCAAATTCTAATTCAAATTAACATAAATTTGCAGAATTTGCAAGACAAAATCTTATCTTCACTCTAGCCTGCCCATGCAGGTCTCACTATGCTTCTATACTGAACTTGAACATCCATCCAATGAAATACTGCTAAAGCTGCAACAAGTTAATAAAGATGCTACCAGAAGACAAATAAATGAATGAAAGGAATCAACAATATATTTATGCCATGTCACGAAAAACATAACACAAGTACATATACATGTACAAATATCAACATACACACAAATCCTCAAAACTTACAGGTGGGTAATCAAAATCTTGTGCACTGGCAACATCCTGGATGTAGTCTACCCGGAACTGGTTATCAGGGTTCTCCAATGCCACTGGTGGGTTGATCGTACTCATGGCTCCTGTTATTGTCTGGCACCAAATTGTGAAATTATAATTATTACACACACTCACCCACTGTGTAATTTGTCCTTATACCTGGATTGTAGATTTTGTACTAAAACTTGGTTTCGTTATATATCTCTTTTTCTGTATGTTTTTATGCTTGTTTTGTTCAACCTAATTGGTCTCAAGTTGTGATTCAACACCTAGATAATGTATGTTCTTATATGTCCTTCACGACCCCCCAAAAGGGCAAAAGGTTAATCTCTTTAAATCACTGATTTTGAATCTTTAAATTGCCAATTATCCAGCAATCAGCCTCTTTTCATAGCAAAGGTTTGAAGTAGTCATCCAGGTGACAGGCGGATGACATGGTTTTGATCGAAACATTGTCAATCATAGACAATATCTAAAAAGTATACAAAGAAATTACTGATGGCCTTTAAGTTTAAAACTAGAATAATATTAAAACTTCAAACATTTGTTGCTTTGTTTACTTAGTTAAATTTTATCATTTTGGTGATTAACATGTATATTAGTTATTACAGCAATATACAGCGAGAGAGAGAGAACAACAATTGTTTTATTTGACAAAGGCTTATGGGGCCCATTGGTCAAAGGGGGAGGGGGGGCAGAGAGAGAAAGATAAAGAGAGAGAGAGATGCAAGCAACAGTTCCAATATCTTTGCAGTTTAAATTCTAACCTTACAATTTACAACACAATAATTAATTGGATATCGAATATAACATCACTAAATTCATTTTTACTGGATGAAATTCATAGTGTCTCGAGTCCCATACACACTACAACACAGTACATGTGGGGATCCATAATACATTATGATTGAAATAAATTTGAATTTCACTTTACTTAGAACTAATCAACTATGCATTGTTTGAGGGAAGTTTACGGATTTTTCCTTTTGTCTGCTGGCCCTTACAAATGGCTTTTTTGCAAGGACAGCACCACAGTAATGCATTGTTCACATACATGTACCACTACTATTGTAAGAATGCACAATTAGGTTACAACTACAAGAATTTACAACACTGAACAGTTGGCAGACTAATGTTATTGCCTTATCACTGCCTCCAGTAGGCCACACTTTGACTCAACCATCTCTGCAGAATGATTTAATTTTTTTTTTTAAATAATATAACTGAACATTTTGTCCATCTTAGCTTTATATTAAATGTTCAAGGTACAAGAATTGTCTGAATAATGGCAGGTTTCACCGTATCTGGGTCAGAGATAACATAACTCTAAATTCATGTGGCATCAGTCTTGCAAGTTAGTGTCAATGCTGTGTTCATTTTATAAAATGTTACTCAGTAAACTGAATACTTAATATTTTCCTAATATTGTGTTTTATTTGCATGTGACATGATGGTGTGTGTCACCATTTCCCTATATCACACAAGCCTAAATCTTCAGACGTCCATTTTCTTGCTCTTTTGCAAAACATACATTTAGATTTTTAAAAATTGATAGAATGACACATTATGATTATCTAAGTTGATTTTCAAAACCATTGCAACAAACATCTAAAGAAGTTTTCAACCTAGGAAAAGTCTGACAAGTTTACCAGTCCGATCTATCTCTGAAAGCGAGTCACAAAATATGCAGTTTACAACAAATTCCATGTTCATTGCTCATAGCAATAGTGCTGAAAATAAAGTTCAAAGTTAGAATCTTCAAGTTCCATAAAGAGGATTGAAGGTAAATCTTCGTCCTATTCCTGAGAGATTGTACTTGAAAGAAAAAAAGAATTAAATCTCCACATTCTTGCGACCTTTAGACCATTTCCATAGTTTCGTTAGAGATCAAAAGCAATTATCTGGATAGGGTTGCATGCTCTGCACATGTGTATTCATCCATTAGAACTACAAAGTAAGCCACAGACAAAAAGGTAAGATCATTAATCAATTTATTTTGTTTTTTCTGATGACAACAACTTTGCCAGGTCACAACCATGACATCCATACTATCCTGGTCATTCTGTGACTTTGGGGGGATTTTTAGATGTAAATGCTGTATATTGCATTTAAAATCATTGCCGTACTGTCAATGTGTGTCATAGTATCACATGGGATCAAATATTTTTCCATGGCTTCGTTGTATATATATATATATATATATATATATATATATATATATATATATATATATATATATATACTATAGCTAGTACTGTAGTAGTTAGTATAGGGAAATGGCATCTGTCTCTTTTCTGACAATCACAAGCACACCATCACATCTCACACAAATAAAACAAAACACTTTGTAGAAATATTAAGTATTCCGTTATCTTATTTACATTTTTACATATAAAATGAAAAATGTGAACATAAAAATATTCAGGTAAACTCACAAGATTGATGCCACATAAATCAAAAGTTATCTCTGAGTCTGACCAAAATACTGTGAAACCTGCCAGTTTAAAATCATCTCAGGATGTTGTTTTCATTGCAATTATTGTCATGTGTTTGATTTTCTGCTTCTTATACTTTTCATGTATTTTTATCCATGAAATTGGTGTTTCTGCTGTCTGAGTTGTGATTG
>NC_134884.1:22691054-22738554 GCF_041734735.1 Babylonia areolata
TATAATGACCGATTCCCTTGCACTATCAACATCGGAAGACTTAGCATCACAAATCTCCAATTCGCTGATTATATTGATGGGCTGGCAGGCAGCGAGGAAGACTTAGCAAAACTGGTGAACTGCTTGGGTGAAACATCAATCAAGTTTGGAATGGAAAACAGCAGCAAGAAGATAAAACTCATGACTTACAGCAAAGACCCTATCAAGACCAAGATCAATGTTAGCGGTCAACAGATGGAAACAGTGAAGCAGTTTGGTGCCAACTGAGTGAAGAAGGGTCCAAGGCTGATACAAAGGCAAGAGCTGTGCAGACTTCAACAGCACTGGCAAGACTGATGCCCGTATGGAGAGACAAGAACAAAGCTGAAGCTACTACATGCACTGCTTCTATTTTCTTGTAAACATACAAGTCCTGGGCTCTTACAGCAAAGCTTCAGAGAAGAATCCAAGCAGTGGAAATTAGATGCTTCAGGAGACTCCTTGGCATCTCCTACAAAGACACAGCAAATAAGGAAGTAGGAAAAACCATCAGACAGTACATTGGTTGGTATGAAGACTTGACCTCAGTGAAAAAAAAGAAAAATGAGATGGTCTGGCCACATAACAAGATCCGGTGAGATCTCAAAGACCATCCTTCAGGGAAAAGTGCGAGGGGAAAAGGAGACGAGGCAGACAGTGAAAGCAGTGGGCAGACAACACCACTGAGTGAACAGAGAAAAGCTTTCCAAAAACTAAGGCCCTATCTCATGACTGCTAGAAATGGAGAATGTTGTTGATGTGTTCAGCAGTCCACCCCCCAACCAAACCAGGTTTCAGGACCAGTGACAGTGCTTAAATTGCCTTTATCATGTTTATAACAAATGCACATTTTGACTCATTTGAGTCCTTTGATTTTCACAAAATCTTAATGATATATGTTTGACCAAAAACATTATGTGTACCTTCATTCACCTGTTCACTTCCTAAAATCAGTTTTCAATTTATCTTATTCTTAAGTCTTCATTTGGCAAGACATTAACAGAATCAATACAAGTGAGTTTGATTAAACTCTGATAGCTATTCTGTCACTGAGATAGTTCTTGCAAGGTATCATGACCAAATCATTTAAGCACTGGACTTCTTATCAAGGGATTAGGGTTTGAGACCCCATTTCGACATGGTGTTGTGCCCTTGGTAACCGTAAAAGCACTTGTTGTGCCCTTGGTAACCATAAAAGCACTTTGTTGTGCCCTTGGTAACCGTAAAGGCACTTTAGTTAATTTTTCTAACTCCACCCAGGTGTCAATGGGTATCTCACTTCGGTTGAAAAAGGTAAAGAGGCAGAAGGAAAGGACTGACTCTCGCCTTTCTATGCTCCACCCTTAACACAGTGAATCTGAATTCACTGCTCTGATGGCAATGGAAGGTTATAAGACATTTAACCTTCAATCAAATTATTGTAGTAATGCCTGTTGCACTGTCTTTAAAATGATCACTTCATAAAATGTTACCAATATCACAATACTAGTAAAAACAAAAATCATAGGATTTATGATTTCACTCCTGTGCAACTGCTCTTTAAAGGTGAAAGCAAAAAGGGCCTTTTCTTACATCCAGTCCAATTAGGTTTCTACATATTAAAATTTACCAAACACACACACACACACACACACACACACACACCATGTGTGTGTGTGTACACATGCATGCACACACACACTTGCACAAAACAACAACAAAATACACAAAAAAAGAGTAAATACACACACACACACACACAAAGTGGGTGGAACCACATCATGGCAAAGCACTTCTTGGGGACAGCAGTCAAAATTCCATGCAGAGAGAAATCTGCTAAAGCTTAGGTATAATATCATTCAAAACAATACACACATAACATTAATTAAATGTACCGAAAATCAGGATGATTTTAGCATTTTTACAGACTTTGGGTTTGTTTGAAACAAGTATGAGAGACAGGGAAAAAATAAAACTTAACTGTTCCATTTATTGTAAATATTTTCCTTATCTTTTTTTAAAATAATGATTCATAATTGACACATTATTATAAACAATCATCATCAGTTAACATCACAATCGGGATCTGGTGGGTATGAAAGGATCTTAATTCTTATGACCTTGCATACTGTTAATGGAAATAGGCTGGTGAATGTGGTCAACAAAGTTCCAACATAATCATAATTATCATCTCGCAGAATAAGACTCGTATATTATAATGTTTGTTGTTGTTGCTGTTTTACCGATACTGGTTCTGTGTGTGCATACAAATATGTGGAGAGTGCAAATTCTGATTTCCGGATTCCCAAAAACGTGCCCACAGTACAAACAAATGTCTGGGGGCGAACGAATAAATTGTCCGTCTCAATGAATACAACTGTTGCATTTATCAAACACAGACAATCTGTTGATTTATGGAATATGTTGTTGATGGGACTCATGTCTCGTTTGTATTTGTATTTTTGTTAAATTACACCTTTTGTACACGCTTAGTAACTAGATTCAATAACTCAGTTCCGCCATCTTGAAAAACATGACGAATCGAAAGGGGTGGCAGGGTTATTGAAAGATACGTCTACTCACCAAAATGGCGTCACGGACGTTTCTCCTTATGTCGGCTATCTTCTGTTTCCTTTCCCTGAAAAACAATGCAACAATGCAGTATATGTCTGATGAATGTAGTGCTCAGGTGCTCAAAAACAAAACCAATACTGATCGTATTTTGACCTGCCTATCCCCCCCACACTGCAATTTGAACGCAGTCACGCATGCATAATACGATCTCTCCTGTTCCAAATCCAACCGTTGGTCATAGTGACCAGCGAAAAATCCACAAAAACAATATAAATTCGATGCATATACTCACTCTGCGTCAAATCCGTCAACGTGCAATATCCTCATTTGTTTCACGATCGTCGACTTGCCAGATTCCCCAGCACCTTTTAGAATAAAAACAGAATGGAAGCTCATTAGGCGAGTGATATTAGAATAATCTCTAGCCTAATGGCTGAGCAGAGAAATAGGTCTCAAGACCGAAGACGTCTTCGCGGAAGTTTACACTGTAACAAAAACAATACATACCCAGAAGAAGAAGACGATGGGTTGCTTTATACAACTGTTTATCCTTCTGCAGCTGCTTCTCAATGCGCTTGTTTGCTTCTTTCCGCATTCTATCATCCTCATCTTCCTTCTTTCGAAAGCACCCCATGCTGTCCAGAATAGTCCCCGCTATTTTAGCCAGTTTGGAAGGACTCCGACACACCAACGCAGCAACTAGTAATCCTCAAGGAACAAAAGACAGCATTTGCACACTCCAGTAAGGCCAGGGCTATCGGGCACAAACTGGCCGCCCCAGCATTGAATCGCTTCGACTACACATGAAAGAGTTCACACTTTGTGCCGACATTCACACATAACACATCAATGCATTTGACAGCGCTGGGTGGGGTTATCGGCTGCTCAAGGCATGTTGGGACATCGATATCACGAATGCGTGACGTTTTGCGCACTTTTCGTCTACGTCGACGTTTTGGGGGTGTACGAAAGCGAAAGGAAAAGTTTCCAAAATTTGGAGGGATGGCTACAATTTCATTTTTAGCTAATTATGTTGGCCGTTGTCTGACATTTTAAGCCAGCGCATGAACGGGCATACCACTGGACAATAATCTTATATCATTTACAATATTTCAGCCCAATGCACGATTTTTTTTAAAGGAAATGTTACAGTTGCATTGATTGAGAGCGTTTGATCTATACTAAATAAAAAATACGAGAAGAAATTGATGTTATCCCCACCCCCCACCTCCACTGACCTCCCATCACCATACTGTCCGAGGCTATTTTTCTGTATGTATGTATGTATTTACGTATGTGTGCATATATGTATGTCTCTGTCCCCCCCACCCCCACCCCCCACCCCCACCCCCCACCCCCACCCCCTCTCTCTCTCTCTCTCTCTCTCTCTCTCGCCTCTCGGGTTTATGCGCACGCACTCGCGTGGACTGACTGAGCTCGCGAACTGCATGACAACACATCTGCCTAGCAGATGCCAGGCTGATCCGGTCAGCAGCGTAACCCAATGCGCTTAGTCAGACCTTGAGAACAAAAAAAAAAAAAAAAAAAAAAAAAAGAAAAATGAATAAAATGAAGAATAAATAATAAAACAAATAAAGAAGTAAATGAATATGTAGATTTTTTTAAAGAAAAAAAAGAGGATAACAAAAATAATAATGAAATAAAAAGATGATAATGATAATAAATGAACCTCATTTTATGCAATGATGAAATAAACAGCCATAACCAGTATCAGTATCAGTGGCTCAAGGAGGCGTCACTGCGTTCGGTCAAATCCATATGCGCTACACCACATCTGCCAAGCAGATGCCTGACCAACAGCGTAACCCAACGAACGCGCTTAGTCAGGCCTCGAAAAAAATAATTTAAAAAAAAAAAAAAAATTTAAATTTTAATGAATAAAATAAGATGAAATAAAATAAAAATAAAAATAAATAATAAAAAGATAAAATGAAATAAATAAATAGATATATAAATAAATAAATAAATAAATAAAATAGCAAAAACTAAATAAAATAGAATAAATAAATAATAATAGATAAATACATTAAAAAAAATACTACTAATAATAATAATAATATATATATATATATATAATAAAAAGATGATATATGAGCAAAACATGCAGACACACACACACACACACACACACCGTGACACATTACCCTGCACCCCCCCCCCCCCCCCCCCCCCCCCCCCCCCCCCCCCCCCCCCCCCGCCCCTCCCCCATCCTCCACACACTCATTTCTAGGCTACATATCGCAGCTTCCACGGCGCACATCATAAAATAGTGGTTGACAGGTCCTTCCAGTGGCTGTCAAGGCGCCTTTTGAAGGTGGCGACTGATGGTGCTGTGACTACCTGATCCAGAAGTTAATTCCATGCTGAGATCACTCTCTGTGAAAAGAAATTGCCCCTGACGTTGAGGTGAAACCTGTTCTTTAACAGCTCCATAGAGTTTCCTCGGAGGTTCAGCGTGCCAGATAATTGAAACTGTGGTCTCTCAGTGGTGCAATGTCTATTGAGGTATTTATACACCTCGATCAGGTCTCCCCTCTGTCATCTGTGCTCCAAGCTGGGTAGTCTCAAGATCCTCAGTCTCTTGGGGTGGGGTTTGTCCCTGATGTGTGCCCAGAAGTTTTGAGGCTCGTCGCTGAACGTCCTCAACGTCGTTACAGAGGGACTTTGACTGAGGCTGCCAGACACAGTGACCGTATTCTAAGGGTGGTCTAACCAGGCTCTTGTATAGCTGTGTGAAGGTCTTTTCTCCCCAAGTCTGATGTAGTCAAACGATGGCGGATTACCCCAACTGTGCGGTTTGCCTTAACAGTTGACTGCACGTGCTGCTTGAATGCCAGTTTTCTGTCTATTGTGACGCCTAGATCCTTTTCTGCCTCACTTTCTGCTAGCCTCAGCGGAGATGGGCTGCCATCAGTCGTATCAGTTTCTCCATGATCTTGGACACTATGCAAGTGAGACTGACTGGCCTATAGTTGTTGACATCGGTCCGACTTCCTTTCAGCATGCCCTTGTTCACGTAGCTTTTCGGCGTTTATGAATTCTAGCTGTGCTAATCTTTGTCTTTCATATGTAGCCTGTACTCTGACAGTTCAGTTGCTTTCTCAAGTATTTTTCTTTCTTCATCTGTATGTATCTATAGAGAAGAAGTAGTTGCTACCTGTAAAAGCAAATGCATTAGCTTCGGCACCACCAACCATCATCACCAGAGAAGCTGTTTCTGTTATGCATTTCTATTTTCTTAAATGGTTCCCTACCGTGTTAACCAAGAAGTTTTTCGTAGCAATAGATGCAACCAGCAACCATCATAACACTGTCCTCAAAGTCATTTCCAATTGAATCAAATCAGTAGGCTTCATTAATTTTTTAGTAGTTTCTTTTCTAACATAGTAAAACGCACGCAGAGACCACACATCACTGCAGTGTTATAGACTAGATTGGCTGCTGTCTTTTCCGTGCTTATGTTTCTTCCACATTATCAACCAAATAACTATATTAATGCCTACCCACTGCATTACGAAATGGATCGCTTACAATTGGTTTATTATTCAGCATTTGCTGTGATGGCCGTTGCTGTTGTTTTGTTGCTGTGTTGTTGTCGAGTTTTTTGACTCACTTGTGTAAACAAAGTGAGTCTATGTTTTAACCCGGTGTTTGGTTGTCTGTGTGTGTGTGTGTGTGTGTGTGTGTGTGTGTGTGTCCGTGTGTCTGTGTGTCTGAGTCCGTGGTAAACTTTAACATTGACATTTTCTCTGCAAATACTTTGTCAGTTGACACCAAATTTGGCATAAAAATAGGAAAAATTCAGTTCTTTTCAGTCATCTTGTTTAAAACAATATTGCACCTCTGGGATGGGCACAAAAATTTTTTTTAAAAAGAAGCCTAATTATATGCAAACTGCATTTACTGTTATATTTATATTTTTTGTATTCTCTAAACTTGGCACTTTGACCTCTTATTCTGACACAACAACAAGAGGAGTCATTATTATCATTTTTTGTTCAAACAGGAACTTCTTTTGCTAAGCATGGAATTTTTATTTATTTTGCAAACGTTTTGGTGCAGATAGTAAAAAAAAGGGAAATTACTCTGTAATTAATGCTAGGGGACTTAATTTATCACAAGTCAGTCTTGAAGGCCTTGCCTCTCTTGTTTTGGTTGGTTCTTGGTTGGATCATGCAGTGTCGCCGTTTGATCGCGTCTACAAACATATTTTCATTCTGAGGTGCAGAATTATGAAAATAGGCTACTGAAACGTGCAGTACTTTCCGATGAGTTTGAGCAGAGCGAGTGGATTTTAAAATTTGAAGGGAATCTGTAATAATAGAGGGGAACATACATTTTAAATCAAGAGTGTGTATCTTGGGAGGACAAAAAAAAGGTATACGTCTTTAATTTCGCATCTGTCACACTGAACAAAGAATGAGTTCATCATTGGTTTCCCAACGCGAGCTATGCTGTTCACAGGTAGTTTATTGCACCATAAAAGGTAAAGTGTATTCATGCATGCGTGCATGTGTGACAGAGAAGGGGGAGGTTTAGTGCAGATACACTGCCTTCAGAACAATCAACAGATGGCTGCCCATTCCTAGAACCGCATGTAGCATCGGGCCTTCATTGCCTTCCAGTCAGCAGACCAGGACCATTCTTCCTCTCCCAAAACTGACATTCAAAAGGCTAGTGGGTATACAAAATAGTAGAATCAGTGGCCATCATAACATCTCCACCGTACAAAGCAAACACTCTCGAGATAAAGGCAAAGATGACTTACTGAGGCATTTCATCTCTTCTGGAGAATAGGCCGTGAAACAACAGACCTCCACAATCCCCAATCCTAGCTGTGTCTTCGCCTCTGTCTGGCTCCAGGTAAGGTCCATCTTCTTGGCGTCTGCCTGGAGGTGTCTTCTTCAAATGTTTCTCGGTCAGCATTTTCCTTCCTTTGGTGGTTCCATTTTAGGGCCTGTCTGGTGATGCGTTACGATGATTTTCGTCGTAGCGTTTGCCTGATCCATCCTCAGTTTCTTCTTCCAATTCCTTTCAGCTGACAATTGTGTCCTCTTCCATATGTTGACGTTGCTGATCTTGTGTTGCCAGTGGATCTGGAGGATTCTTCTCAGACAGCTGTTGATGAATATCGGCACTTTGTTAAATGTAGTCTTTTTTTCATCCTCTGTCACCCAGTACGATGAGTATCACACGAAAGCACATACTTCACGTTGGAATTGAGAAACATAATTTTTAGTTTATTTGTACAGCACTCTGCAGCTCTAGGTGTTCATGAGCTGCATGAAGGCTGCTCTGGCCTAGACAATGCTTGCTTTGGCATCTGCATCTGCGCCGTTCTGCTCGTCGACGGTGCGTCCAAGATAAGTGAATGATTCCACCTTATCCAGTATCTTACCTTCGAGTGTGAACGGCTCAGCACTGGTTGCATTTGTTCTCGTGGCCTTCGTCTTGTCCCTGTGGATGCTGAGGCCTGCTTGAGGTGATGTGGTGTCCGCTACTCCTGTTTGTTATGGGACAGCAGGGAAAGATCATTCTCAAAGTCCAGGTCATCTATCTGGTTCCATAGTGTTCATTGTTTCTTCTCTGTTCTGTTAATGTTTTCAGAATACAATCAATGACAAGTAAGAATAAAAACATAAACAGCAGTTTTGCCTTACACCGGTCTTGACCTGAAACTGTCTGGTGAATAAATGTAGATGACACTGCAACTCATTCGGCAAAGAAGACTTCTTCCAGGAAAAAAAATGCCACCTAAGCAGCAGAGCAGCACGTTTGAGACCAGGAAAAAATCTGGAAGAAGCGCCAAAAGAAAACTGGAAGAGGTGAACGAGGAAGAAGAGGACTGGCCCTGCTTAATATGTGGTCAGCCATGAATGAATAGTCAGTCGTTTTCGACTATGACCATCAGAACAGCAGAGGAAGTAACAACTGTCCCGACTACCTGGGCAAGAACTTTTTCATAGTGGAGAGTGTCTTGCCCAATTTACATCCCCACTCTCTCGGCCAAGAGGGTTTTAGGACAGTCGGCGTTGGGATGGTTCCCAAAGGCCAGCTAGCCCCCAAGGCTGCAGCACTTAGAGCAAGTGCAATTTTGCCTCCTGGTTTGAGAGCCATAGTCCTTCACTAAAGACTAAGCTGTAAGCGATTTCCCATTGCATTGGAAAAACCATTGATAATACAGCTCCCACTTTGATGTTGGTCCAACTGTAAACTTATGTCAGTCTGTGATATAAGCTTATACTTACTGTCCTCAGCCATACAGTCGTACAATTCCTTGTGAGATGTGGGTGCAGCAACGTATGTGCCTCCAATGGGCGCATGAAGAACGCACCCCTAGATTTGTCCAGTTTGTATGCCCTAACTGCGATTCGGGTGACACTGATTGACATGCAAACCTGGATTCTCAAGCTTGCACACACAGAGACAGATATACAGAGAGGGAGGGGGGGGGAGATTTGCAACCAGTTTTATTGATAATTTTTATTGTAGAATTTGCTTTTGACGTGATTATAATTTTTTTTTCAATGAAAACGACAACAGTAACAAAAACTATAATTTCCTTAACCCGGTCACTTTGTCTGTTGTTGGTTTTCAACCCCACTGTAATTGATTCATGATCGAGTGTGCATTTTTAAAAGCAACATGTTCATCAATGCGTGTGGGATGTCAGAAAAAAAGGCATCTTTTTTCTTCTCTTTCTTTCTTTTTTCTTTTTCCTTTTTATTGTGGACCCTAAACAGAAGAAGAGGGATATTTTGTTTTGTGAAGCTGCTTCTCGCACGTGCGCCGGTACTGTGTATTTCGGAGACTTCGGACTTAGTATGCAGCATCCAAACTAAGTCTCAAAAGCCTACTAGTCCCATAGAAGACAAAATTTATTAAATGGTCATCATGTTGCAAGCAAACAATCGACGTATATGTATATATCGCTCTCTTGCGAATGTCGTCAAAGATTCAAAGCTGTAAATCCTGTTGCCCTTTTGGGGCAATACAATGCATACACACTGAATCTCAAATTTAGTCCAACAATGTCAACCGAAACAAACAACCGCCCCCCCCCCCACCCCCCCCCCCCCCCAGCCCACCCCACCCCAGACCACCCCCCTCGCCCAAACACACATAAACACACACCCGCGCGCGCGTGCACGCGCGTACACACACACACACACACACACACACACACACACACACACACATGATAATCATTTTCAATAAAACAAATCAAACTTTAACATATTGACATGTATAAGTAACTGAAAGTTGTACGCCATCACCAATTTTATGAATTTATGTAGAAACGCCGGCGACATAAGCACCCAATAATTCACAGGTGTGTCCAAAAATAGTCCAGTTTATGACGGGGCGGAATACAGCACATTTTCTGCGTGCCATTCCGACTGACCACGAAATTCACCCTCGAAAATCGAACACTGATCAATTTAGTCGACTGCGAGTACCGTCCATATCAGCTGCCTATACAGACTTCTAATGTTAACAACAAGAAACCAGTATGTCCAGCATTTGACATGCAAAAATTCCGTCGTTAATGCAAATCAAAGGTAAAATGGTGGAACATGATATCTAATGATCTACCATGCAATAAACCACCTCTACAATAAATCCACATTAAATCAAATGAATGCAGAAAAGAAGATACTGACTTGCCACAAAAACTCAATTTATCATATGTGGACGACTTAATAAATGTCCTACCTGCAAAAGAAGCACAGCACAGCCATATAATCAAGCGATCCATGCCTCCTCCCTATAAACGTACAGAAATAAAATAAACACAAACTAAATTATGCAGTAAGGGTGTTTCAGCACAGCCATATAATCAAGCGATCCATGCCTCCTCCCTATAAACGTGCAGAAATAAAATAAACACAAACTAAATTATGCAGTAAGGGTGTTTCAGCGTCTCTGTGACTTAGTGGATGAAACGCCAACCATGTATAATACTTACTGACGGAATGGAGATGAGTGCCAAGAAGAGGAATCTAATGGCAAACAGTAAGAATGTAATTAAGACCATGATCAGTATCAGAGGACAACAAATACATGCATACATTAATAAAGATTTGATTTTGTAATCACTAACTGCAGATCGAAATAGGAAGAAGTGACAGAAGTCGGAAAAAGAGAAAACAGAATTTGAAAGGAGTGTGATAGTGATTCATTTTTATTTTAGAATGCCCTAAAAATATTGTAATTCCAAACAAATTGAAGCCACGTAAATATCAGTCGCATTTGTCAATATTTGATTTATGCAATTAAAAAAACACGATTTACATCAACATCAACATACAAATTACAGTTTACATACAGCAGTTGGATGATGCTGATCAGCTTGAAGTAGGTATGAGTAGATAAGTGTAAATCTGCTGTCCCAGAAACTAGTTCAACGACAGAGCTCTTTCGGAACAGTTGGAAATGCAGAGCATGAAGCCTAAACAAACGAGAAATTAAGATTCTACAAAATGACATAAAATCGAGTGCATGCATTATCTGTTCATACATCCACAAGCTGATCAACATCATCTAACTGCTGTATGCAAAAACCAACAGTGCAGTCCTCGTTTAAGGAACTGTCGCCGTGCAGTTGGGGTCCGTCAAGGTTGTCTTCTATCTCATACATATATCTTCCTGGAGGAATATAATGACTGATGCTCTGGACGAACATTCTGGCACTGTGAACATCTGATGACCTACCACTACAAATCTGCTGAGGGTATTGATGGGCTGGCAGGCACGGGCAATGAGGAAGAACTGACAGAACTGGCTCGCTTGGATGAAACGTCAACAAAAGTACTCATGCAGTGACTGCACTGATGATGAGCGCCAAGAACCGAGATGAAACTTGGGACAACAGCAAGAATGTAACTGACTGAGATCATGATCAGTATTACTGGACGTTGATAACAGCTGCCAGCAGTGTAGGTTAGATACCTTGGCGCCATAAATAATGACCGTGAGTGAAGAAGGGTCAAAGACTGAAGTACTAGCAAGAGCTGCTCAGACTGCAAAAACATTGGCAAGAGTAAGGCCTACAGGCCTATGGAGAGACAAGAACATCAATCTCCGGCGGAACAATACTAACTCTTCCACGCGCTGATCCTTTCTATTTTCTTGTTTGCATGCGAGTCCCGGACTCTCACACTGGCAGAGCTCCAGAAAAAAGGATCCAAGCACTGGAAATGAGATGCTGCGGAAACTCTGTAATTCATGTTTCTTCTACAAGGGCCACATAAGTAATGAATAAGTCACGGGAAAACCGCCAGACAGCACGTTGGTCAGTATGAAGACTTGACCACATTCAAAAGGAAAATGAGATGGCCAGTATGCCCACGTGACAATATCTACTGATCTGGCTCAGTCCAAGACCATCCTTCAAGGAATAGCCTTCAGAGGAAAAAGAGACGAGACATACAGCGAAAGAGATGAACAGACAACATCGGTCACTGAGTGGACAGGAACTCAGGCCCTATCCCACGACCGCCAGAAATCGAGACAGTTGATAATGCGTTCAGCAGTTCAGCGCCCCTACGACCAGATTGTGTTATGGGACGTGACAACGGTGACCGCAGTCACGGTAATCCGTTTTGTTTAGTTTTATTATTCAGAATTACGCGGATTGTCCAAGTTCTCCCGACTTAAGCCACTTATCTACTCAGTTTAACTACAAGTGACAGTAGTCCGTTTTGTTTAGTTTTATTATTCAGAATTGCGCGGATTTTTCAAGTTCTGCGTCCCGCGACTAAAACAGTGCCACTTATCCATGCTCAGTTTAACTTGACTTCCACAATATCAGTATACCCCTATCCATATATGTAAAGAAAAAAGAGGGGGGGGGGAGGCATGGAGAAGGAGAGAGAAAGAGGGAGGGAGACTGAGAGAGAGAGAGAGAGAGAGAGAGAGAAGAAGAAGAAAAAAAACCGAAATGATGAAACTTCAAACAAAGGAATAAATTAAGATACTGATTATGCCAGTCGAGTGCTTCGATCGTCTGTGCTGAATTACAGGTAAACTCCTATTTTAGCATCCTAAATCATTGCACCTATTTTACCGACAATTTTGTGCATGTATGTAACGATAGTACCATTACTGAGTAGATGTTGCAACCCATTTTAGGATTTCGGCTCTTTCTTTTGTACGTTATTTTACTCAATTTTGATGCGGATTCAGTCCTAAAGTAACGTGCCACCATCTTGCTTTTTCCGTTTTTAGTCTCACAAACTATGGAAATGTAATCAATAAGTGACGATGAGAGCACTGAATGTACCACTGAAGGTCACGATCTGATGCGCATGTCCGAAAGTAAAAGTAGCTACGTGGACAAGTTTCCTGTTTTGACCTTTCGGTAAAAAGATAGCGGAAGTTAGTGTTGCCTGCCCTTGCATAAGCCCATGTGAAAGTGCCAAGAGAGGAACACAACAGTGGATTCAAGATGTGTAGTGTCAACGAAGAAGCGGTCCCAGCACTCCCAAACAAGTAAGACATATTGAAGTTTTAGCCACAATTGAACATTCACCATTTAATCACATGGAACGAGTGATTCTTAAGTCAAATGTTTGGAGCATGACGACAAATCTCGTGGCTGCACGTGGGTGAAGTAAACAATATTATTTTACACACTGAAACACAGACACACAGACACACACACACACACACACACACGCTCACAGTCACACACACACACACACTGACACAGTAATGTATTTAAGTGAATCTCTCTCTCTCTCTCTCTCTCTGTAAAATGTTTTTTTTTTTATCAGACCAAAGTACTTTATTCACACATAAGCATACTGGCAGATCACAATGATGTATAGATTGAACAGTATGTTTTCATGTAACTTGTAATAAAACAAAAAATAGCGAACATTTTAAAAGATTCAAGATTAAATTTCCTTCCACCCCATGCTTAGCATTGGGGGATTGTGAGCAGGAGAAACACACACACACACAAAACAAGAAGAAGAACAGCGAACACACACACACACACACAAGAAGACAACGCATTACAAACAACTGATGAATGGTTTCAGTTTCAGTAGCTCAAGGAGGCGTCACTGCGTTCGGACAAATCCATGTACGCTACACCACATCTGCCAAGCAGATGCCTGACCAGCAGCGTAACCCAACGCACTTTGTCAGGCATTGAAAAAAAAAATATATATATATATATAATTTAAAAAAAAAAAAAATAATAATAATAACAGTAATGAAAATAAAATAAATAGATAAATAAATATATAAAATAAATAAATAAATAAATAAGACAACAATGATGATAAATAAGCAAATAAATGTAATTAAAAAAAAATTTTTAAGCAAAAAAAAAAAAAAAAAGCAGACACTGATGAATAAACAGTGTCAAACAAACAGAGCACAAAGGATTCGTAACTGAAGCTTGCACCATTGATACTGTTACCCTACATATCACCTCTCATACTTCCCAGTATGCATTCACACACAAAATAGTGTATTTTATTCATCCTCTTAAAAAAGGGCATGTTGGTAGTTTGAGTTTTGTAATTCAAAATTAAGAGCAGAGGCTGTAACTAGTGTAGGCATGCACTGCCATGTCACCATGTGTCACTGTTGTTTATGATCAGCAGATTGCAACTGGATGGAGAGCTGAAGTGTGTCAAGTGCCGAAGAGAAGATGTGCCAGTAGTGGTGACTCGTGTCAATGATGCCTTTTGTCAGTAAGTATGATAAATTCTTCGTTTGAAATTCAGGAAAAGTGTGTCGCCATGATGCAGTGGCACCCATATTTTTAAAACAAAATTTTCTGTCTGCAACTAGTGCTAATGTATTTGTTTTTATTTATCAAAGTGGCTGTTTCTTCAGAATTTTGCCAGGGACAACCCTTATATATCATCTTGCTGATTGTTGTAATTAATTTTGATGATTAAGTTTCATTGTATGTATTTTATGGATTATAAATAAAAAGTGATAGATCAATGTGTGACTCACTGGGCAGTATGGCTATGCCCTCAGAGGGCACACAATGTAATTGTGTTGGATGAATTGGTGAATGTGATAAGATAAAAGTTGTGAATCTGACCAGACATCGGATCACCCCCACTGGCCGAAGTGAGGAACACAGTTAACTGTTTACTTTCAGGGAGTGCTTTTTGGTGTATGCCGTGCATAAGTTCCGTTCGGCCATTGGCAAATCCAGGGTCATCATTCCCACGGACCATGTACTGGTGGCTTACTCTGGTGGGCCTGCTTCATCGGCTCTTCTTCATTTCATGCAGCAGGTAGTCTGGTTTCTTTGTTTTTTGTTGTTCAATGGATATGTGTGTGTTCAGACAGTTTTCTGTCTTCCTAACATGGGCAGATGTTAAAAAAATTAATACCTTTTTGTGGGTTCGTACATGTGTATGGGTAAAAAGAAACAAAAAAGCATCCACTCTTGTGTGCATGTGAGAGATAAGATTTTTGAGAAAATGAAACCTAAAACTTGAATAATTGCATATAATATGAAATAACTAGGGGTTATACAAAAATAGTTAATAAACTGTTATAGACTAGACCCTAGCATATTACAATGTAATCATCACTTTCTTTTCTGTTCTTGGGCAGCAACCCATATACACTTGTATGGAGGAGTGTGCTTTTACCTGTACAACTGATCTCACCCAGACATGTAGGGAGCCTCTGTTTTCAGGGACGTGCATGCTGAGTATAGCCCACCAAACACAGACATGGGTTGTGGGATCTTTAACAAATATGTTTTGATCTTCTGGATATATGTACACACGTGAAGGGGCTAGGGGGTTCAGGAACTATCAGGTTTGCACATCTGTTGTCTGAGGAGATTGGAGAATTTTCACATTTAACCCATCATGCACCATGACCGAGATTCAAACCCAGGCCCCTCAAATTGAAAGTCTAATGTTTTAACAACAGGACTGTTGTGCCTGTCACAAATGATTCATCAGTTTTCAGTTCTTTCCATTTTCTTAAAGATTGCAAGTTTTCATTTTATTTAAGTAATTCTTTTCTTGTGGTCTTGTTCACATAACAGGGCATGATTGAGGGGAAACTTCGGTTCAAAGTGTCAGTTGTCCACATCGATGGTAAGTTTATTGAATAATAATATTGCACTTTGTTATATATACATTTTTATAATGTGCTTACAAATGTTCAGTACACACACATTTTTTCATCACTCATAAGTACAATATTGAAAATACTGTACTGCATTGATTTGTACTCTGTTGCAAGATTTAAAAAAAAAAAAAAAATAAATAAATAAAAAAGCAAAAGAAAGTGGAATGCTCTATATTTTTACATTTATAAATGTTTGGTGCACACAAATTTATCATCACAAATAAGTGCAGTGATGAAAATAATATTTTTCTGCATTTGCTGTTATACTCTTGATTTTTACATTCATAAATGTTAAGAATGCACCAATTTATCATCACTGATAAGTACAATGTTGAAAATACCTTTCCTTGTCGCCTACTGCAAAAGAAGTGGAATGATACTCCAGATTTTTACAGAGTTGAATGGAGATTGCTGAGGCTGTTTTTCCTCCTCTTTGTATATTTTTTTAAAACTAAGTACTGTTAAATTGTTCTTAGATATGTAAAACATTCATAGATATGTCAGTGTAATTTTATGAGATCACTTTGAAGACTTTAATATGTATATATTTCTCAACTGCATATTTGTGTGTAATGTGAACTACATGACCTAATCTCTCTTGAGAGATGATAAAGTTGACTTGACCTGACTAGAAATTTTGTCTGTTTTTTGTTTGGTAGAAGATGAGAGTTTCTTCCATTTCCTTTTCCACTTTCATTTTATGTATTTTATATTGATTCAGTTGAACGAGAAACAGACTGTTTTCCTGTTTTTATTTTCATATGTTTTGATTTTTTGTTTTGTTTTTGGGTTGTGATTGCAGAGCTGGGTCTTGTCTCCATCTCAGCAGAAGAAAGAAAAGCCAAAGTGGACAAGGTGGCACACACTGTGCAGCAGAGAGGATTTCCATTGTTTTTGACCTGTCTGGAAGAAGTGAGCATATTTATTCTGTGCGTTTGGTGAACCTGATCATTATTTCTTTCCATAGTTTTTGCTTTGTGTTGTTATGTTGACAAATTTTGTTCGTTCATTTATTTATTCATTCATTTATTGTTCTGAATGTTGCCTTTTTTTTCGCAAATGTGTCAAAAACTTCTCTGTTGGAGGTGATGAAGTATTCTTGTAATAGGTTTTGATTGGTTTTTCCCTTTATGATAGGTAACCATGATTTGGATGGGCTGACTTTCCAGACCACTTTGTTGTGTTCTTGTGGGGAAAGTACTTTTTTGTTTTTTCAATTTGATCTCCTTTTTGAGGGGATTGGAGGGGGTGGGGGGTATGTTTTCAGTGTTGAACATTGTATGAAATACCAGTGCAGCACAGTAGAAGAGATCTGTATGAAGCATGGTCAGTAGCTGTGTGTAACAGATGAAGGAGATGGGTGGGTTGAAAGCCAATCTGTGGTGAAACAGAGACTGTGTATGCACATCCTGATGGAGTTCAGACTGTCGTCGTTTGGAGACCAGGTTGTCTGAGTGTTACAACAGCAGTCACTTTCTGTCTTGCTTGTGAGAAGCAAGGAATTCTGTTTAATGTCCTGTCACACATACTGGTTATTGTAGAAATAGAGTGTGGCTGTCTTCATGCCATGGGTAAAAACAGCTGTGTATGTAAAAGGCCACTTATACAAATTCGTGACCATATGGCTTGTGTGTACATTTATTTGTTTGCAGACCAGTGCTTGGCTGAAATGAGAGATTGACATAAGCTTACATCTTACAGCTGGGCTAACAGCAAAGTGAGAGCTGTATGATTAATGGTTTCTCCACCGCAGCTTGAATTCATTTACAGTGTACAGTCTTTTTTGAAGGACTATGACTTTCAAACTAGGAGGCAAGATTGCACTGGTTCTTAGTGCTGCAGCTTTACGGGCTAGAGAAGACCTTCAGGGTCCATCCCAGTGCTGACTAAAGCCCTCTTGGATGAGAGAGTGGGGATGTAACTTGGGCAAGACACTCACCTCTGTAATCAAATTCTAGCCCAGATAGTCGGGACAGCAGTTGCATCTTCATTTGTTCTGATGGTCATAGTTGGACACGGGGACTGACTATCAGACATAGTTCAAAACAGATTGATGTGTAGAACATGGCCAACGACATCTTGTTCACTCCTGTGGATGTTCTTCTAAGATTGTGGGCGGCAACTCCCACGTTGACTCATATATATTGTTTGGACATTTACATTTATGACCATTTTTACCCTGCCTTGTAGACAGCCATACTCCGTTTTCAGGGATCTGCATGCCGGGTGTGTTCTTCTTTTCACAGTGCACCTGGTGTTGACATGTTGTTTCCACAATGCACAGAATATTGACATTTGTTTCCATGATGCATGGAATGCTGATGTGAATTTTGGGATCTTTAATGTATGCACCTGATCTTCTGCATGCACACACACATGCAGGTCTGCACATCTGTTGTTCTGGGAGATCAGAAGAATCTCTACGCTTAATCCACCAGGAGCCATGACTGGGATTCATACTCAGGTCCCTTACATTGACTCTTTAACCGTTTGGCTGTTGTACCCGTCATGCATAGGTACAAAGTCTGGTTCAGGGGACAAGCACCCACACACCACTGCTCAGGGTCTTGTGGAGGAGGGGAGAGTATGCCTGTAGTGTTCAGGGTTGGAATCTGGCATGGCCATAGATATCAGTGGATGTGGCTGCTGTTGTCCATGAACACAGACAGACAGACAGACAGACAAAGAATAGCTGGTGTGTTTGCAGTACTGTGTCTTGCTCGATGCCCAAGGAACAGTTGGTGCTGTGTCATCATTTTATGTTATGTAGTGAGTGTGGTGTTTATCAGTACACATATATCTTTGTATGGGTGGATGTACAAACAGGTGTATGGATATATGTATGAATGGGTTTTATATGTATTCTGTTTTGTGAATATAAAAGAATTAGAAAATATATAAAAAAAAAGAATTATTAAAAAAAAAGAAAAGCAAGTGGCTAACAGTGTTTTTCTTCAAGTTGGTGGTGTTGGCAGGGAATGAAGATAGGCTGCTCAGGACAGGCTGGCGGGGACAGTGTTGTGCGTTGCCAGGAAGTGACCTCGCAGTCAGATGTTGGCGACGTCCTCGGGAAAAGCGATACTGCGGCATTGCAGAGCATGCTGGATGCTCTCCCTTCCATTTCGGCAAAGGAGGAGTTTATCCGAGTGTTGAGGTGGGTTTGTGTGGGTGAGTGGGTTGTGGATATTGTAGGCGGGAAAAGGGGAGAAAGGATTGGATGTGATTGTATTGCTTGTTTGTCACAACAAAGTGCTCTGTGATGAAAATCAGGTTGCTCTCCCTGGAGAGAGCCAGTCGCCATGGTGCTGTACTAAATTTTTTGTTTCTTTTTCTTTTATTTTTTTGTGTCTAAATTTATTTGTTTCACTATTGAAGTGGATTTTTGTACACAGTATTAGCTGGGACAACCTGTAATTGAAATTTAGAAGTAAAAAGTTTACGTGCACTAAGTGTATGTTGCAAATGCAACCTCAGTTTTTTTGTCTCATCTGAAAGACTATCACCCAGACCACCATTTAAGGTCCAGTAGAGTGGGGGAGTGAAAATTCTGTTACGGTGCAGGACTCAAACCCATGATCACCAACTTCCAAGTCAGGCACAATGCCACTAGGTGGCCCCAGCTCCATAATGTGTGTGAAGTGTCTGTTGAAGGAAGTGACTCGGTTCATTGTGAAGTGACCTGCGTGCCAGCTGATGGAAAGTTCTGAGCAGTCGTGGGTTGAAGTTGTGTCTCCCTTCTGTAAAGGTGCAAAAGTTACTGTTCGTGAATCAGAATGGTTGATCTCCAAACAAAGTATGACGTCCTTGGTGGTGAAAAAGAATGAAACCTTCCCGTTAATCAGAGTAAGAACAGCTTACAAACAGCTCACTAAAGAAGAGTGGCCAGAACGGATTCAAGAACACAGAGATGGACAGAGCAGACCAGAAAGTTGATGATGCAACAAGGGAGGAGAGGTGTGACGATGACGTCAGGGTTTCATCACTTCTGCATGGCCATGGTAGCTACAGCAATGGACCCATCCATGCACAGCGTGTTTTTATTATTTTGATGTGCACTTTATAAGATGATCCTTATGTATTGTTTGCATTACAAAGAAAAAAACTTCTATAAGAGAAGAAAAAGAAAAGAAAGAAACCTCCGTGGAAGAATATTTGTCCGGGTTCACAAAGAGGTATGGAAGTCTGGGAAAGTCATGGAAAAATTAGAGAACCATTTGGAGGTCTGGAAAATCTTGGAAAAAAATGAGAGAACCATTTTGAGGTCTGGAAAAGTCTTGGAAAAATGAGAGAACAATTTTGAGGTCTGGAAAAGTCTTGGAAAAATGAAAGAAGAATTTGCAGGTTTGGAAAAGTCCTGGAAAAAAAATGTCTGGAAAAGTCTTGGAATGTTCACAAACCATTGACCTGTACCATCCAGCAAGGAGCTTGGAAATAAACAAAGAACTTAATGTACTGAGAAAAAAAACAAAAACAAAAAAAACCCCAAACAAATAAACAAACAAAAAGTAATGAACATTCAACGATTCTGGGATGTTTCCACCACTGACAACATATTTTGTCAGTGGTGTAGCAGATGGATTTTTGATTCAATTTGGCTTTGTGTTTGGGGAATGTTCAGTATGGTCTGGATCAGGAGGAAGTTGGTAGCATGGTTAAGACGCTCGTCTGCCGGTACACAGTCCATGAGGGCCTGGGCTCGAATCCCATTCTTTCCCTTTCTTCCAAGTTTGACTGGAGAATCGAACTGAGCATCTATTTGTATTTGTATTTCTTTTTATCACAACAGATTTCTCTGTGTGAAATTCGGGCTGCTGTCCCCAGGGAGAGCGCGTCGCTACACTACAGCGCCACCCATTTTTTTGTATTTTTTCCTGCGTGCAGTTTTATTTGCTTTTCCTATCGCAGTGGATTTTTCTACAGAATTTTGCCAGGAACAACCCTTTTGTTGCCGTGGGTTCTTTTACGTGTGCTAAGTGCATGCTGCACACGGGACCTCGGTTTATCGTCTCATCCAAATGACTAGCGTCCAGACCGCCACTCAAGGTCTAGTGGAGGGGTAGAAAATATCGGCGGCTGAGCCGGGATTCAAACCAGCGTGCTCAGATTCTCTCGCTTCCTAGGCGGACGTGTTACCTCTAGGCCATCACTCCACACATCCTATGTGCAGCATGCACTTGGCGCACTGAAAAAGAACCCAAGGCAACGAGTGTTGTCCTCTGGCAAAATTCTGTAGAAGAAATCCACTCAGATAGGTGCACAAATATATATATATATAAGCATGCACTCAGGGCCTGAAGTAAGTGCTTTGGGTTGTGCTGCTGGTCAAGCATCTGCCCAGCACATGTAGTTTAGCGTATATGGATTTGTCCGAACACCTCCTTGAGAGACTGAAACTGAAACAGGTCTGGAAATATATGGAGTTTTGTTGTTTGGTCTGATCTGCCTGGATTGAGTCGGGGAGGGGAGGGGGTGGGTGGGTGGGTGGGGGGAAGTATGGAGTTTGTTGCTTGGTGACGTGCGAGAATTGTGATGTGTGCAGGAATCAGTTGCTGGTGGCGGTGGCAAGACAGCTGGGGTGGAGGAAGGTGGTGGTGGGCGACACGGCCACTCTGCTGTCCGTCCGCATCATGACCGACATGGCCAAGGGCAAAGGGTCACAGGTCTCCTTGGATACGGTGTGTGTGTGTGTGTGTGTGTGTGCGCGCGCGCATGTGGTTGTGTGTGTGTGTGAGTGTGTGTATGTGTGTGTATACGTGTGGTTGTGTGTGTGTGTGTGTGTGTGTGTAGTTTGTGTGTGTGTGTGACCAGCATGGCTAAGGGCAAATAAGCACAGGTCCCCTTGGATACCATGAGTGGATGTGCGGGGGTTAGTGTTGGTATGCAGGGTGGGTGTGGGTGTTTGCATGTGAGAAAGTGTGTGTGTGAGAAAGTGTGTGTGTGTTTGTGTGTTTCAGTGTGTGTCTGTGTTGTTTCAGTGTGTGTATGTGTGTGTGTGTGTGTATGCATCATGATTGACATCACCAAGGAAAAAGGAGCGCAGGTCTCTGTGAGACAAAAGCCTGTTGTATAAATCAAACGTGTAAGCACGGGAGATTTGTTTTTGAAATTCTCTGTGGGAACTGTTAATTCTTCTAACTGTGAATACTAAACAGCTGCACCCTCTTTTCCTGTAATGTGTGCTACTTATATATGTTATCTGTTATGTCTGCTGGTTTGTTATTTCCTGATCAGTAATCACTTTCATTATATCCAGTGTCTTTACTGAAGGAGGGCAAGAAGGTGCTTTGAGGCCAAGTAGATTTGTTTTACCTGCTTATGCCCAGGATAATGTGGGAATTTCTGCTGACTTGTCATTCCCTGACCAGTAGTCACTTTCAGAATCCAGTCTCTTTACTTATTTGTATTTGTATTTCTGTTTATCACAACAGATTTCTCTGTGTGAAATTCGGGCTGGGGAGAGCGCATCGCAACACTACAGCACTACCCATTTTTTTGTATTTCTTCCTGCGTGCAGTTTTATTTGTTTTTCATATCGAAGTGGATTTTTCTACAGAATTTTGCCGGGAACAACCCTTTTGTTGCTGATGTTGTTTTACGTGCACTAAGTTACATGCTTCACACAGGACCTTGGTTTATCGTCTCATCCGAATGACTAGCGTCCAGACCACCACTCAAGGTCTAGCGGAGGTGGAGAAAATATCGGCAGCTGTGCTGTGATTCGAACCAGCACGCTCAGATTCTCTGGCTTCCTAGGCGGATGCGTTACCTCTAGGCCACCACTCCACATGGAGGGCAAGAAGAAGCTTTGGGGTCGAGGGGATTTCTTTTATCAACTCTTCACCAGGATGATGTTGGAATTTCTGGCCCAGCTTCATGGCATGTTTCTGTCGAAGTCTATAGCACCTGTTGTTGTTGTTGATGTGTGCAGAGCATTGGTGATGGAAGGTATGGTGATGTGATGATGGTGAGACCATTGAGGTAAGATTGTCTGTGTGTGTGCGTGTGCGTGCATGTGTTGGTGTGTGTGTGTATATGTGTGTGTGTGTTGGTGTGTGTGTGTGTGTGTGTGTTTGTTTGTTTGTTTGTTTATGTGTGTTGGTGTGTGTGTGTGATGAGCGTGTGGATGTGGAAGTGGATATGTGTATGTGTGTGACCTAAGTGAAAGATCTGCTGTGTGTGTGCAGTGGTAGTAAAAGGGGAGGGGGGAGGGGTTGTACATGTGAGCACACGCACACAGACACACACACACACAGACATACACACACACACACACACACTCTCTCTCTCTCCCTCTCTCTCTCCCTCCCTCCCTCCCTTTCTTTCTCTCTGTCACACACACACAAAACACACACACACACACACACACACACACATTTGTCTTATTGTGTTGATGTACCTTCATGTCCATTATTTTGAACCCATGCTGTTAAAAAAAAAAAAAAAAAATTGAGAAATTACACAAGAGGTGTGCTTTGTGTGCAAGAGCACATGCATTTGTGCATACACCTGCTTGCATACTGTCAGTCTCGACTGCAAATTTTTCACACTTTTCATGTGTGCATTCGGAACCTATGCCCAGAGAAATAAGTTTTTGTTTTTGTTTTGTTTCTTTAACCCAGAAAAAATGACAAAAAAAACAAACAAACTGTTAAAGTGTCAGTCAGTATGAAAACAGAGTCAAAGAACTGTGCATGGATAGTTTGTGTGTCTGTATGTGTCTGTGTCTGTGTCTGTATGTGACTGGCTTATCCACCCCCACCCTCATTTTTTTTCTATCCAGCCAATGAAGAAAAGACGCATGCAGCACTTGAAAAAAGAAAAGTGTATAAAAAAAGAAAATAATGTGCTTCATACACTTTTATACAACTGAGGTAAAAAAAAAAAAATAACCCCCAGAGTTGTCTGGTGTGTCGGTGTTGCAGAGATTTGAACCTGAAAGAAGTGGAGGCGTACAACAAACTGCAGAATGTGGACTCTGTGTCCATACCTCACGTACATGACAAGGTAAAAAATATGGCTCTCATTGTCTCTCTCCGGCACCAAAATGGTATGATTGTTAGCAATTTTTATGGCATAGGAACGACAGGTGTTGTTTTTTTTTCGGGGGGGGGGGGGGGGGGGGTTCTGTCTCCGGCACCAAAATGATGTGATTGTTAGCATTTTTTATGGCATAAGAACAACCAGTGGTTTTTTGGGGGGTGGGGGGGGGGTGCTTCTGTCTCCGGCACCAAAATGATGTGATTGTTAGCATTTTTATAGGAACAACGTGTTTTTTGGGGGGGGGGGGGGGGTCTGTCTCGGGCACCAAAATGATGTGATTGTTAGCATTTTTTTATGGCATAGGAACGACAGGTGTTTTTTGGAGGGTTTTTTTTTTTTCTGTCTCAGGCACCAAAATTATGTGATTGTTAGCATTTTTATGGCACAGGAACGACAGAGCTATCATGATCAACGTCATCCTTTGCGTTTTGGGAGCTGTGTTCCAGTCCACTTCTGTACTGTATTGTATTTTGTTGTATTGTGGAGTGATGGCCTAGAGGCAACGTGTCTGCCTTCGAAGCGAGAGAATCTGAGCGCGCTGGTTCGAATGACAGCTCAGTCGCCAATATTTTCTCCCCCTCCACCAGACCTTTAGTGGTGGTCTGGACGCTAGTCATTTGGATGAGACGATAAACCAAGGTCCAGTGTGCAGCATGCACTTAGCTCAAGTAAAATAACCCATGGCAACAAAAGGGTTATCCCTGGCAAAATTCTGTAGACAAATCCACTTCAATAGGCAAAACAAATGAAACTGCACTCAGGAAAATTTTTTTAAAATGGGTGGCATTCTCAGTGTAGCAATGCGTTCTCCCTGGGGATTGCAGCCTGAATTTCACACAGAGAAGTCAGTTGTGACAAAAAAGAGAAATACAATACAAATACAAATTGTATTGTATTACTTTTTGTCAGGAAAGATTTCTGTGTGTGGAATTCAGGCTGCTGTCTCGGGGGAGAGAGCGTCTCCACAGTGCAGCACTTCCCATATTTTTCTTCTTTTTTTTCTCTTTATCCTGTCTGCATGCATGTTTGTTATTTCTGTCAAAGGCGATTTTTCTACAGAATTTTGCCAGGGGCAGCCCATTTGTTGCCATGGGGTCTTTTATATGCGCTAATTGCATGCAGCACATGGGACCTCGGTTTATCACCTCATCTGAATGACCACCAACGTTCAAGGTCTAGTGCAGCGGGGAGTAAACTTCACGGTCTGAATGAAGAATTAGAACTTGTGGAAGCTTGCTTCCTTGTTAGGCTTGTTACCGCTAGACCACTCCACTACTTGTGTTCAATTTAGAAAGGAAAAAAAAAGAACCTGGTCATATGTAAATTTTCAATGAATGTTTGAAAAGAAATTAAAACAGAAGTTCAACTGAACTGGTTTATACTTCCAGATCCTTCCCCAGACCCTCTGATGTGCGTGTAAGTGACCAAATGCATCTAACCTTTATTCATTCTCTGTCTTGGCTACTTGATACATCGTGCTTCCTCACCTCCTCCTCCCTCCCCCCACACCACTCGCTTTTACCTCCCCAACATACGCCACACAACATTCTCTTTCATTCTCTCTCTCACACACACACATCATCTGATATTACTTTTACTGGTCTCCGTCTTAGTGGAAAGTAAAACAGAGGAATGAACACACACGCATAGACATTCAGGATGTGATGTCCCTGCTGTTGTCATGGTTTTTTGACTCACTTGTGTAAACAAAGTGAGTCTATGTTTTAACCCGGTGTTCGGTTGTCTGTGTGTGTGTGTGTGTCTGTGTGTCCGTGGTAAACTTTAACATTGACATTTTCTCTGCAAATACTTTGTCAGTTGACACCAAATTAGGCATAAAAATAGGAAAAATTCAGTTCTTTCCAGTCATCTTGTTTAAAACAATATTGTACCTCTGTGATGGGCACAAAAAAAAAAGAAAAGAAACCTAATTATATGCAAACTGCATTTACTATTATATTTATATTTTTTGTATTCTCTAAACTTGGCACTTTGACCTCTTATTCTGACACGACAACAAGAGGAGTCATTATTATCATTTTTTGTTCAAACAGGAACTTCTTTAGCTAAGCATGGAATTTTTATTTATTTTGCAAACGTTTTGGTGCAGATAGTAAAAAAGGGAAATTATTCTGTAATTAATGCTAGGGGACTTAATTTATCACAGGTGAGTCTTGAAGGCCTTGCCTCTCATGTGTTTTGTTTTTTTCCCATTTGGATGCTCATTGAAGACTACAGTTTTGAACAACTTGAACTTCAGGGCAACAGCCTGCATGAACCGTGTTCATGTGTAATGTTTGTTGTTGTTGTTGATCAGGTTGGTCTGATGATCATCATTGTGTATGTGCCTTTTTCTTTCTTTTTTGTATTTAGAACTGAATAAAAAGTATTCTTTAAAAATCAACAACAAAAAACAATCAACTGCGCGGATGTCTACAGTGGCAGCATGGGAGCAGCATAAAAAGTTATTTAATTACACATACTTAACTGTGACCCACTAGTGCAGACTCCAGCAGGGGTCTGACATTCCTGTCCTGTGCAAACTACTATCCGCCTATGCGGAGAAAATGAGAGAACTACGGCCGATAACCTCCCGGAAGTAGGTAACATCCCCTTTGTCCCCCTGGCTAGCACCCTCTTTTTCCGGCAGCCATCTCGACACCTGTTCCTGTGCACTTCATACGGCTAAGTTTTTCACATTTTCTATCTGTCTATCGATTCTTTGGCGTTTCTGTTTTGTGTCCAATTATGTCTTCAAACAGGTCGCACAATTATGCAACTCGATTGGGAGATCGGGCTAAAATTAAGGCACGATCGCAATCGATTCGCGATCAGTCTGGGCCCTCTACCTCTGGCTCTCTCAGCAACGCCAACCCCACGCCACCTTCACTTCTCTGCTACCTCCGGTCGACTACAGACCTATTGTGTGTGTGCTTTTTTTTTCTTATTTGAAAATGAATAAAAATGTTTATGAAAAAGAAGCAAACTATGTGGATGGTTAAGAATAACAAGCGAACTATGTGGATGGTTAAGAATAACAAGCGAACTATGTGGATGGTTAAGAATAACAAGCGAACTATGTGGATGGTTAAGAATAACAAGCGAACTATGTGGGTGGTTACAGTGGCACCGGGGCAACAGCATAGAGCAGCTGACCACAGTGTTTGTGACAGGGCTGCAGGAGAACTTCCCCTCCACTGTGCCCAACATTGTCAGGTCAGTATGACCCACCCTCTGTTGGGTGAATCACAGTGTTGTTGTATTGAAAATCATTGATTTTTTTGGTGGGTGGGGGCGTTGATTCTACAAGATCCGATGGCAGGAGAAGATCCGAAACGAAGATCTGTGGGAGCGAGCGGGACAGGAACCAGTGGCCAAGCAGATAGTGCGGAGGAAGTGGGGCTGGATCGGACACACCCTCAGGAAGCCAGTGTCCAGCATCACACGCCAAGCCCTGACCTGGAACCCGCAGGGAAAGAGGAAGAGAGGCCGGCCTCGCAACAGCTGGAGGCGAGATACCGAGGCAGAGCTGAAGCAGCAAGGGACCAACTGGACTGGAATGGCCAGAACAGCCCAGAACAGAGTGCGATGGCGAAGGGTCGTCGATGGCCTATGCTCCACCAGGAGCGATGGGCAAAATGAATGAATGGGGGCGTTGATACTGATACTTACATAACGCCTATGTTTGGTCAGAGACCAAGCTCTAAACACTTTACAAACATGGAGTCTTTTATAAAATTTAAAAAAATCCTTTTTTAGTATTTTGATTGATATGGATACTTATACAGCTCCTATCCTCGGTCAGATACCAGGCTCTAAGCGTTTTATAAACACAGAGTGATTTGCATGACAGGTTGCCTGGGTATAGCCGACTAAGAGCTGGCCTGAGGCACTCATCATTTGTTTCCTGTGTCATTCAGTCAGGTTTCAGTCACCTGCATGCACACACACACACACACACACACATGCACACATATTAGTTTCAGTTTTCTAGCTGTAAAGACATCCATCACATACAAGATATACTTACATCAGGACAGGACTTTGTACAAGATTTTTGTTCTCCTGTCTATCTGTATATTGTGACATGTTACAAATGAAAATACTGTTTGAAATAGAAGATTGCTGAGAGAATTGTAATTCTAAGATTGTGCTGTGGTCTGAAATACTAATTTTTTCTCTCTCTCTCTCTTTTAACTGAACTCTTTGCAGTATGTTGGAATATCAGCTTCTCTTGGACGTGAAATGCTGATTGTGTGCAATTTTACATGCATGCAGGTTTGCGTATATGTGAATGCACTGTATGCTTGTCTGCTTGCCTGTCTGCCTATCTTTTTGTCTGTGGCCAGGTTTTAAAATCCAGCAGTATTGGATCGATTTCAGTCCAATGCTGGAACTGCTGCAATACATGACGGTAGAGTTCAGGCGGCCATACTTCATTTTGGAGACTATGCATGATGGGTAACTCACAGAACGCTGACACAAACTATGGGATCTTTAACATGCTCATTTGTTCTTCTTTATGAGTATGCATATAAAGGAGGTTCAGGCACTACGGAATGCTATAGCGGTTTCGACAATGAAAATTTTTTCATTTTCCTCATGGGGTAGCATAAAAATCGCAGCTAGACTGGGCATTGCGAACGTGATTGAAATGCTTCAAACTGAAGGTTTCGACATCGATGAGGATGATGAAGACGTTGAATAAGGTATTTGGAGTGAAGAAAGCTACCAGCAAGTAGGTACTGATAGTGATTCAGCTTTTGAGACCAGTGAAGAGGGAGTGGGGTGGGCATTCACACGACATGAGGAGAGGGGTCAGTGGGTCAAGTACAGTGAGTTTTATTCAGTTACTTTGTTGTTGTTGTTTTTTTGTGTGTGATTTTTTTCCTAACCCTTACAAATGGGTCGTCGGTAGGGAAAAGCAAGGGAGAGAACTAGTCGCCATGACTGGGATTTGAATCCAGGACCTTCAAATTGAAAGTCAAACACTTAACCACTCAACTGTTGCCTCTGTCTAATATTGATGCTAGTTTGCCAGTTTGAAGGACTGCCATGAGATCAAACAGACCTCATGCATGAGTCATGGAAGTCTGGAAAATTCTTGGAAATATGAAAAGTCATTTCCTGGGCTTCAAAAGTCTTGGAAAAGTATATTTTGCCCTCCAGGGTCTGTTAATGTCTGGGAATTTTGATGAAACCCTGACCAGTAAATAAAGAGCCTGATGGATTAAAAAAACAACAACCACAACAAAAAAACAACAACCAAAAAGTGATGAAAACTGAACATCAACACGGGGATATCTCTTGATCTCTTTCCTCAGCCTTGTAGCAGATTTTGTATTTTTTCAAGTTGTTTATGGAAAAAGTATAGAGTTTTGTTTGGTCACATGTGTGGATATATATGTGAGTTGTTTTCTTTTTCACAGGACTAGTGGGAAGCTGGGCCAGGAAGACGGGTCCAGAGAGCGTGGACAGTGTGCTCTGTGTCAGGTTAGTTGGACATCCATGTCGGTACTCATTGTTTGTGCTTTTCCCATTTCTCTCCTTTCTTTATTTCTTGTTTTATTTTTGGTTTGTCATTTCATGAAACTGACCAGTAGTGCATGATGACCATGTGAGTTTCAGTTTCAGTTTATCGAGGAGGCATCACTGTGTTCAGACAAATCCATATACGCTGTACATCTGCTGTACATCTGCTAGGCAGATGCCTGACAGCAGCATAACCCCATTGGGGACCTATTCACATTTACACTCAGCCACACCAAGTGATATGACGCATTTCTCTCTCATACCTGACAAGACGACATGGTCTCTGGCCCCATCTAGAACCAGCCGATTCTTCTAAATTAAAATGTTGAGTCTTTCTCAGTATTAACTCAACATTCATGGTTGGTGAGCTGTCTGGATTTCTTGACCTATGGAGTTGTCTGAATATCTTTACGTTACACCCAACTCTCCCTTATCTATGCATATGGTTACCTGAATTATGGTTTTTGAGCCATCCAAATTTCTCAAATTGTTGAGCTGTTCAGATTTCTTTCACCTGAATCTCCCTTAGCTCTACATACAGTGACCTGATTTAAGCCAGAGCAAAGCCTTCTCTTGTCCCCATTCACAGATTCAGATTCAAATGTTTATTCAGATAAAGGCCTTGGCCCCATACTGTAGGGCCTAATAGAAAGGAACATAATAGCTACTTTTCACTAACAAAGGTAACAGTTAACAGACTTAAGGTCTGCAAATGAATATTAAGAGACTGCAGTGCATAGCCTCTTGCTTGCTTCATAAATATACATAGCTAAATTAAAAAGACCTGTCTCATTTCTTGTTGACAACAGTATTATTACTTCGAATTAATTAATTTTACTCTGAGATCATGAAAAGCAAGGCAACAAAACAAAAAATGGATTTCATCTACTTCAGTCTGATTGCATAAGCGGCACAAAAGTTTCTTGTTCGCTTATGTGTCTGCATCTAAAACAGTGGCAAGCAATATCAGAGACACTGTCCCCATTCATGCCAGGCCAGAAAGGTCATGTCCTTAAAGTGGGTGGAGGTAAATGACTTATTGCCTGACACCCTTTAGGTCAAGTTGTTCAGGGCTGGGGTCTTGGTCCAAGGTATGTGGTATGGTTGGAGGGGGCGTGTCCTGGGCCATGTCCTTGCTGTGCACAGGCTTATTATATATATATATAATCCTGTTTCTGACTTTACTTTGCCCATGCAGCATTTCCTTCACTGGTAAATGACCACTCTGACAGTGTGCTTGATGAATCTTCTTTAGGATAGTGGGTGTGTGGCCACCATCTTCAGAATCTACTTTAAGATTGTGGGTTTGTGGCCACCAATAGGATTGTGGGGGTGTGGCCACCATCTTCAGAATCTACTTTAAGATTGTGGGTTTGTGGCCACCAATAGGATTGGGGGTGTGTGGCCACCACCTTCAAAATCTACTTTAAGATAGTGGGTGTGTGGCCACCAATAGGATTGTGGGGGTGTGGGCACCAGTAGGATTGTGGGGGTGTGGCCACCACCTTCAGAATCTACTTTTAGATTGTGGGTGTGTGGCCACCAACAAGATTGTATGGGTGTGGCCACCAGTAGGATTGTGGGTGTGTGGCCACCAGTAGGATTGTGGGGGTGTGGCCACCAGTAGGATTGTGGGGGTGTGGCAACCAGTAGGATTGTGGGGGTGTGGCCACCAACTTCAAAATCTACTGAAGGATTGTGTGTGTGTTCCCACCAGCTTAAAATTCTACTTTAGGATTGTGGGTGTGTGGCCACCAATGTGGTTGTGTGGCCACCAATGTAGGTGTGTGGCCACTAACTTAATGGTCTGTGTGCAGTCTTCCTTGGACACCAGTGTGGGAGAGGCCTCCGCCTTGCGTGCTGTGGAGATCTCAGAGCGTCTGTCAGAGGGAGCCACTGTGTCTGACGCTGAAACTGTTTGCTTGGAGTCAGACAGGTAATGTTTTGTGTGTTGTGTGTGTGTGTGTGTTTGGTGTGGTGTGGTGTACGGTGTGTGTGTGTGTGTTGTGAGAGTGAGATAGAAAGAGAGAGAATAATAGCATGTGTAACACAGGCAAGAAACAAACACAAAAAGAAAGCAGCTTTGGAATTCAACCATGCTACAGGCTGTGCAACTGAAAAGACTGTTCACTCTTTTTCTTTCTCAGTATTTGTCTTTCTCTGTCAGTCGACCCTCTCTATCTGTCCATAGATGCCACGCCCAGGCTGGTAACCCTTTCTAGACACTATCAGTTGTTGTTGTCGTTGTTAACAACACAGTTGTGGTCATGATAGTGCCCATGATAGTGTCAACTTAACGTGCTGTGCAGGTCTGTGCCAGGCGACGTGAGGGGTTCTCTGTGTTATGGGTGTCGTCTGATGATAAAAGGCTTGGTAAGTGTGTGTGTGTGTGTGTGTGTGTGTGTGTATACATATGTGTGTGTGTGTATGTATACATATGTATGTGTGTGTGTGTGGTATGTATGTCTATATATGTGTATATATATGTGTGTGTGTGTATATATATATATTTTTTATGTATGTATGTATATATATATATATATATATATATGTCACTTAGTTTCAAATATGTAGATTTTAGCCAGCATGATGTGAGACTGTGTCTATTTATTTTATTTTATTTTATTTCATTTTTATTCTATTTTATCTTTTATACATATTTTTATATCACTCAGTCTTAAATTTGTTTCTCTTATTGTAAAGGACGATTAGCCCCATTTGAGATGGAGGTACAGCGCTATATAAGCCTGCATACATTATTATATGAAGTGCTCTACTGTTCGACACTTAGGGAACCAGAGGGAAGATGGCATTAAAAGAGTTAACAACGTTATAATCTTCGCTTTCATGTTAGACTGTACCAAAAACTGTATTTCAACAAGCTTAGCTAAGTCTTTGCTCATGGTGGTAGTGGTCTGCTTGATGTTTCTGCTTGCTTGTGCATCTTTTTTTAATTTTTACAAATGCTTGTGGGATTTTTTACAACTGTATTTAATTTAACTGATGTTTAAGCAAAATTCATGTGTAGGCAAAGTAATGGTAATTTAGGTGTGTGGGTGTGTATGCATGAGCGTGTATGTGTATGTATAAGTTGTGTGTGTGTATGTGAGTGTGTGTTGCTCATTAGACTGTGTAACGGGTTTGGTCTCATGTCGTTAGCACTGGTTATTTTTAGTCTTGATCTTTGCTTGTTGGTTATACTGTACTTGCTTGTGTAGACCTTGTCATCATAGCAGCATTGGAGGTCCTTGGTTCAAATCCTGGCAGTATCCTGATAACAGTATAAGCTAGCGGAAACAAACAAGTATGAAAGGCACAGTCCACAGATACGAAAACGAAAGAAAGAAATGGAGCATAAAATTAAATCCACTCATGCAGCTAAAGAAGAGCATGTTGCATTTACTTTATGCTTGAACATTGTTCCTTGTATGTGCATGTTTGTCTGCACGCATAATTATTTGCTGTTGTTTTTGCTTGCGATTCCTTCACTTATTCTTTTCTGTTTCTTGCAGAAAGACATCTCCTTCCTTCCACCTCGAGTCAAGTCGGCAGCTCTGAGTCGTGATGAGATGCGTTCCCAGATTGCTGAATATTTACTGGAAGAGGGTTCTGAAACATGACAGTAATTTGGGCTTTTTTTGTGTGTGATAAAATTGGGCTGTGTGCTTTTGGACCTGAGAGAGGGAGAGGAAAGGAGGGAGAGAGAGACAGGGAAATAGTGAAGCTTTTAAAAAAAACCTGTTAGGTCTGGGACCAGCAGAATTTCCTGAGGACCAGTGTGAATACCATTCCACTGGTATTATAGCCAGAAAAGTTCAACATTTTAATGGTAGCTGTCTGTTGGCTGTACTGAAGCAGACAGACTATTGTGCAGATGACTCAGTTCTGCAATTCTTATTTTGTTTAAACTCATCTGTCTTCTCTTTGATAAGACCGTTCTGAAATAAAGTTTTGTTTGGATACAAGTGTCTGCTGTTGTCTCTTTTTTTTTTTGTCTTTTGTATTCCACCACCGAAACTTTCAGTCAGCGACAGTTGACTTTTTTTGTGTGTGTCAGGTAATCTTGTCACTTGTGTTAAAAGTACCACGGTCTTTGTGACCACGTTTCCAGTGGGCAAAATTTAACTAAACTTGAATTGCATGTTTATCTGGGAACAGCACAATGGATGTAGATGGATTTGAGGTGCCTAGGACAACCTTTTATTTATTTATTTATTTATTTTTTTTATTAAAGAAAGTAGTGACAATGATGATGCCAGGTCAATTTCATCACATGTTCATCTGCTACACATCTTTGAGTGATTATGTGAGTGTAACTCTGATTGTGTGTGCATTTGAGACTGTGTGTGTGTGGTATGCAAACGCTTTGAAATTCAGCCAGTTTTCATATTTCAGCATCAAGAAACTTTTTAATAACAC
This sequence comes from Babylonia areolata, assembly GCF_041734735.1. Classification (NCBI taxonomy): domain Eukaryota; kingdom Metazoa; phylum Mollusca; class Gastropoda; order Neogastropoda; family Buccinidae; genus Babylonia; species Babylonia areolata. The sequence goes on from NC_134884.1 coordinate 22,724,766, forward strand.
AATGTGTTGAGAGAATTTCTTGTGTTTGTATGTTGTTGTTCACATCAACATAATCATCTTCATTTTTTGATAAATGTGTCCATTGCGACAGATGAACTGGGTCGTTGCTGTGTAACAGGGACTCGGAATGAGTGATATAGGAGTAATGCTACTGAAATGGTGCTGATGATGGGACAGCAAATAAAAGAAAAAAGGTGTCTCTAACAGCAAATGTATCCATAACAAGAAATATGTCCATAACAAGCATATACACATAAAACACTCGGCAGAGATTTTTTAAATTTCTTTTTCTTTATATACTTGAGATGGATGGGTGGGAGACAGCCTCCCATTTCTCCCACAAAAACAACTGCTGTAAGCTGCCCCCCCCTCCCCCCCAAACCCCCACAGTATAGCACATCCAGTGAGAGGGGTGGGTGATGGGGGGCTCTGTTCTACATGGAAATGGAGGGGGTAGAGGGGGCTTCCACCCCACAGTCACAGACCTTGACAAACAACGCATTTCAATACATGACTGACCTGATTCCAAAACATGTCGCAGTCTCCATCGTGTAAGTTACAGCTTGAGGCATCATCCAAAAAACAAAAAAGAAAGGTTGTGCCTCTTGTGCCTTTTTTTTTTCCTTTTTTTTTCTTTCTACAGAGAGAAAAACAACAACAAAAACCACATGCATACAAGCACCAGTCTTGTATTACAGTGCATGCTTCAGTACACATGGCAGTCAGTAAAAATCCTGACTGCTGTCACAATAGCATGGTAAAAAAGAAAAGAAAAAAAAAAAGATGCAAGTGCCGACATGAAAAATTATTATGACCCACTGGAGTGTCAGTTACTGAAGAAAAATGCTGATTAATCAAAGGAATTAAAAACTGAACTATCAAACCATCAGTGATAAAATTTTTAAATTTTATTGTTGCTTTCCTCCCCTAAATCTGTCACTGAATAAGTTATCCCTCCCCCTTACTACAAGGATGTGTATTTAAACCAGCAAATGTTTTGGGTAAGTTTCTATATATCAGAAAAAAGTGTGTGTGTAAATACAACCACAATTCCTTTTCCCAAAACAAACAGAAAAATATTTTGGGAAAATTTTTCATTTTCATATGTACAAGTTCTTTTGTTTATTGTTGCAAACATCAACTTTATTGTTGTCGCCTGTACAACCGAGCACTACATGTATCTCACAATGTTTTCAAGTTGTCTTTTACACTGCATTTTTAGCACAACAGCAATGCCCTGAATAAAATAACTTGTCAGAGCTCATGCAAACCCAAGTCAAATCATAAGACTGAAAAAAAGAAAAAGAAAAAAAAGAATGCTAATTTAGTGAACCAAACACAGCTGAAACATTTCCTTTAACAGCACCAGAAAAATAATAATCTATTTTTTGCATGTGTGCGTACCTCTACACACATGAAGAGGGCAAATTTCATATTTTATTAATGTACACGAAAGCACATTGCTGTTTTTGAGTATTTTACATGTCAGTCAAACCTTTTGTTGCCTTTGCAATAATGCTTAAGGGAGTTTTCTTTTTCTGGAAAGATACATACGCATCAAACCATGGGACTGCCATGTTTTCCCAACGTCAGGCCTTGAGTGTATACGCATATATTTTGTAGAGTGGATTTTTCACAATTTTGCCAGAGGATAACAATGTCGTTGCAATGGGTTCTCTTTCAGTACGCCATGTGCGTGCTGCACATGCGACCTTGGTTTATCGTCTCACGAGGACTAGATGCTCAGTTTGATTTTTCGGTCAAACTTCAGAGAAAGGGCGAGAGCGGGATTCACTTCAGAGAAAGGTTGAGAGGGATTCAATCAGAAAGTGCGAGAGGGGATTCACTTCAGAAAAGCGGCGGCTGGTCACTTCAGAGAGGGTGAACGGGATTCACTTCAGAGAAATCGCAGAGGGGATTTTTGAGTAAAGGGCGAGAGCGGATTCACTTCAGAGAAAGGGCGAGAGCGGGATTCACTTCAGAGAAAGGGTGAGAGCGGGATTACTTCAGAGAAAGGGCGAGAGCGGGATTCACTTCGAGAAAGCAGAGAAGGGTGAGAGTGGGATTCACTTCAGAGAAAGGGCGAGAGGGGATTCACTTCAGAGAAAGGGCGAGAGAGGGATTCACTTCAGAGAAAGGGTGAGAGCGGGATTCACTTCAGAGAAAGGGCGAGAGCGGGATTCACTTCAGAGAAAGGCAGAGGGATTCACTTCAGAGAAAGGCAGAGAAAGGGCGAGAGTGGAATTCACTTCAGAGAAAGGCAGAGAAAGGGCGAGAGTGGAATTCACTTCAGAGAAAGGGCGAGAGCGGGATTCACTTCAGAGAAAGGGCGAGAGCGGGATCATAGTTCACTTCAGAGAAAGGGCGAGAGCGGGATTCACTTCAGAGAAAGGGCGAGAGCAGGATTCACTTCAGAGAAAGGGTGAGAAAGGGCGAGAGCGGGATTCACTTCAGAGAAAGGGCGAGAGCGGGATTCACTTCAGAGAAAGGCAGAGAAAGGGCGAGAGCAGGATTCACTTCAGAGAAAGGCAGAGAAAGGGCGAGAGCAGGATTCACTTCAGAGAAAGGCAGAGAAAGGGCGAGAGCAGGATTCACTTCAGAGAAAGGGCGAGAGCGGGATTCACTTCAGAGAAAGGGTGAGAGCGGGATTCACTTCAGAGAAAGGGTGAGAGCGGGATTCACTTCAGAGAAAGGGTGAGAGCGGGATTCACTTCAGAGAAAGGGTGAGAGCAGGATTCACTTCAGAGAAAGGGCGAGAGCAGGATTCACTTCAGAGAAAGGGCGAGAGAGGGATTCACTTCAGAGAAAGGGCGAGAGCAGGATTCACTTCAGAGAAAGGGTGAGAGCAGGATTCACTTCAGAGAAAGGGTGAGAGCGGGATTCACTTCAGAGAAAGGGCGAGAGCGGGATTCACTTCAGAGAAAGGCAGAGAAAGGGCGAGAGCGGGATTCACTTCAGAGAAAGGGCGAGAGCGGGATTCACTTCAGAGAAAGGGTGAGAGCGGGATTCACTTCAGAGAAAGGCAGAGAAAGGGCGAGAGCAGGATTCACTTCAGAGAAAGGGCGAGAGCGGGATTCACTTCAGAGAAAGGGCGAGAGCGGGATCATAGTTCACTTCAGAGAAAGGGCGAGAGCGGGATTCACTTCAGAGAAAGGGCGAGAGCGGGATTCACTTCAGAGAAAGGGCGAGAGCGGGATTCACTTCAGAGAAAGGGCGAGAGCGGGATTCACTTCAGAGAAAGGGCGAGAGCAGGATTCACTTCAGAGAAAGGGTGAGAGCGGGATTCACTTCAGAGAAAGGGCAAGAGCGGGATTCACTTCAGAGAAAGGGTGAGAGCGGGATTCACTTCAGAGAAAGGGTGAGAGCGGGATTCACTTCAGAGAAAGGGCAAGAGCGGGATTCACTTCAGAGAAACGGTGAGAGCGGGATTCACTTCAGATCAGACCCCCATGGACTCTCTGCCGACAAAAACTGTAAATACTGATCCTGCAGGACTTGAACAATTAAAGCAAAAACACCTGAAGAAGAATGTCAAGCACACGTGCAGTGATACTCACACCACATGAACCTAGGACATGCCTCTGATCTTGCCAGAACTGCAATTTTTTTAGCCAGAGATTTGAAAAAACCAAACTAACCTGAATGGAAACATATCTCGGTAATGATACATTAAACACAAAATTATACATAATAAGTTGGCCAGCAAAACCGTAACGTGCCAACAGGGATCACATGATCAAGTTGCAAAACAGAAAACAACAACACAGTAAGGATGCCCAGATATCAAGAACTGAGAAAAAAGAAAAAAATGTTCAGTTTTCTGCGAAACAAAAAAATGTAGGTGAATAGACCGGCAAGGCTGAAAAATAAGGAAGAGATGACCAACTTGAAAAAAAAAAGGCCAGAAACAAAGAGAGCAATAGAAAAAAAACAGAAGGAAATTTATAGTTAAGAACTTTCAGCTAAGAATTTTCAGAAATTTACACTGAAAAAGCTGTCAGCATTTTGTATTTTGTATTTCTTTTTATCACAACAGATTTCTCTGTGTGAAATTCGAGCTGCTCTCCCCAGGGAGAGCATGTCGCTACACTACAGCGCCACCCTTTTTCTTTTTTTTCTTTTTTTTTTCCTGCGTGCAAAATTTGTTTTTCCTACTGAAGTGGATTTTTCTACAGAATTTTGCCAGGAACAACCCTTTTGTTGCCGTGCGTTCTTTTACGTGCACTAAGTGCATGCTGCACACGGGACCTCGGTTTATCGTCTCATCCGAATGACTAGCATCCAGACCACCACTCAAGGTCTAGTGGAGGAGGAGAAAATATCGACAGCTGAGTAGTGATTCGAACCAGCGCACTCAGATTCTCTCGCTTCCTAGGCGGATGCATTACCTCTAAGCCATCACTCCACATCCCGAAGGTGGTGGGTGGGGGAGGGAGAAGGGGTGGGGGGGGGAGGGAAATCCAAATACATTCCAGCATTGAACAACATATCTGGAGCATGCTCCTTGGGGCTGTCGACCGTCCCACCAGATGTGTCACAAAAGACAGCAAAGGGTGCCTGCCACAAAAACCAACAAAACAAACGGTACGCCCTGTCCATGAGTCCATCGGTCCACTGAAATCTGTACACAAAACGTCGTGTCAGGGTCAACCTTGATCCCCACTCCCTCCTCTTCAAAACAAACGCAGTTCTCATGCAGAAAAAGCAATGATCAAGAAATGCTCCCAAACACCATGTTGGAAATCAGCCTGATCAAACAAGAACAGCTAAACATCACTGTGACAAAGTTCTATAATGCTTTTAAAGCGATATGTGCAGACACAAATTTTTCTCATTTTTTTAATGGAAGAGATTTTAGGAGTTAAGGGATGGGCAAAGATTAAGAGTGAGAGAAGGCTGCTCCAACATTTGGGAAATGAATGTTGTCAAACAAGAACAGCGGAACATAGGTTTTACTGGATTAAAAAAATAAAAAAATAAATGAGTGATAATCATAATGTGTATAGATTAAAATAATCATAAAATAACGCCTATGCTAAATTATGGAGTTAAGGGGTGGACAAAGACAATGGATGAGAGAGTGTGGGAAGTCATAAATCCTTGAAACCTTTGTTTGACAGTGTCACTCTCATCACATGTATTCTGGTCTGCACAAGAAAAAAAAAGTCCTGTTTTTTGTTTTGTTTTTGTTTTTTTGTTTTGTTTTTTAAGTCGCCTAAAATTTGTTTTTATTTTATGTCTCTTCATAATAATATAAGTAACAGAGCATATAAATAAAACACAATCATCAGCTACAGATCTAAACAGTCTTTTAAAATAATGAAGAAAAAAAGCAAACAAGAAAACTGGGGAGAAGATCAGAAGTGGTGACAGATTTGATGTCCAAAACATTCTCCCCCCACCCCCCCCCCCCCCCCCCCCCCCATGCCCCACCATCCCACATCACATTTGCACCATGTTGCTGAGTTCCTTGAACACAGTATTACAGTATTGCAACAGTTGATGGAACTTAACTCAACACTACTTTATTATCAAAACACATGTACTGTTTGGCATGTGCAAAAAACAACAACAATATAAAAAAAAAAAAAATAAAAATAAAAAACAGGCTTAAACACACTCTCTCTCTCTCTCATATCATCCTCATACTATTTTTAACCTACAAAGTCCTACATTGTCAATGCCCCCCCCCTAGGAACCCAGCTCCAAACACGCAGAAAAGCGCTGACCTGAAAAAGCTCCGTTTCTCTCACCCTGGGAGAAACGAAGAGCAGACAAGGGAGAGCACTATCTTCTTCACAAATGACAGGAGAAACCAAACTAGTTCCCTCCCTTTACTCGTGAACTCGGGGTAACTAACTGGCACTGGAAGAAAAACGGTTTACATGACCGGTCTTCTGACATCTGTTTACAGTCTTTCTAACGAGCAGTGCCATTCATTGGGAAATACCAACAACAAAATTACAAAAAACAACAACAACAAAACAACAAACAAACAAAAAACACAAGACTTGTTTTGAAACAACATTACATATTTTGCTCCCAGATATAAATAACATAAAATACACATGTGTAATAACATCACTTGGGCAGACCTGTTTGTTGTCTTCCCCTTGATTTCCAGTCCAACCCTCCACAAATACATTTGCTCGCAAACCCAAGGTGAAAAACTGAAGAAGAGTTTCATATCATTTCCAGTGCCATTGACATTTCGTTTCAGTTTTAAGCCTTCTTCGCTCTTATTCTCCAGGTACAATGCTAATCTTAAAGGTGTAGAAAAACACACAAATCATAAAACAAGGTATATATTACAATGATCACACAGGAGGACTAACAAAACAAAATGAACACTATTCAGCATTCTGTGAGCTGCCAAAACTAGAGAGAAAGAACAGAAAGCAGAAGATACCTCATGGATTTGTTTTGGCTAACAACTCTATGCTATCTGTAAAAACAGCTGTATTCACACACACACCTTCAAATCTTGGCTGTCCTGACTGGTTTCTTTGGACACTATCATTATGCACACCACATGCTCCCTAAATACGTCTATTGTTCAGTGGTTTTTTCCTTAAGACTGTGTGATGTGAGTGATGAGACTTTGAGTGCTCACATAACTTCCAATTGGATTGATAAAGATGTATTGTATTGTACTGAAATGAATTGTCTTGCAGGCAACTCAAGTGTCTATAGCCTGGCATGCAATCCTCACACTGCTTTAGAAAATTACAAAACTGCTATATATATTTATGAAAAGACACTTCTCCTTGAAAACACACACACACACACACACACACACACACGACCAAAAGTTGCAACATCTTTTCCCGGCATTTTTAGAGCTTACATGCAAAACTAAAATGACTTGAATGAAATAAAATGTTGAAATGGCCTCACTGGGCCAGGCTCAAGAAAAACGAATACCACATCTACAACAGTATGTCAAATCAATGAGGAAAACTTCCAAAGTTTTGAATTTCTAAACTAGATTTTATTTCTTGCAGGATATCTGAATCTGCCAATTTCTTCATCAGGAGTTTAATTCATATTTGAAAAAACAAACAAATTAAAATCAAAACTCATTCCAAATAAAACAAAACTTGTTTTTCCTCCGAGTTATTTTCTAAAATTCAGAAACTGTTTTGATTCAGCTGGAATTAGGCATACTTTTTTGTGTTCTAAAATGACAAACATCAATACGGTAGGAGGGATGGCAAAGGGGAGGGTTCCCCATTTCTGATTTGAAACTTTGAAGTTGTGAAATACCTCATTTTGCAAGACAACCCTGATTCAGCTGTCAGAGTTATCAGCATAATAACTGTGGCTGTCTTATGGGGGTCAAGACAAAGATGGATTGAGATGTGCATGATTATTTATGTACAGTTGTAAACTTGTATGGATTGTCTTTTTCCAACAAACATCAGTCAGATACTGAATAGAAAGCTGTGGAGGGGCTTTCCAGATGATCCTAGACATGTGAATAATGTACTAAAAAAAAAAAAAAAAGTTCTTTGGTTTTTGTGAAAAAAAAAGAATACTTTCCAAGATTCACATAAGCCCTGTAAGTTATCTTTCTCTCTCTTTCACTCTCTCCTTCTGTGTGTGTGTGTGTGTGTGTGTGTGTGTGTGTGTGTGTGTGCGGATCTCATCTAAAAACAAACATAACAAACGACAATGCAAACCTGTTTGTTGGAATAGTCAATGCCGGTATTACTTGACGTCTGATAATGCACACACACACCAAGCATGGAGGATGAATCAGGCATGTTATATATGCGTTTGAAGTGCTTAAAAAATGTGAAACTAAAACAGGCGCAAACATCGATAAACAGTGAACAATATCTTTCAAGCATGCCCTATAAAACATTCAAATTCCTACAACTTTGACATGATCAACAACAACAACAAAAAAGAAAGAAAAGAACACACATAAAAAAACCCTCCTCCACTGACATGCAATGCAATGTATTGCCTAATTAAACAGGTATTTGCAACATCTTCATAATGATCCTGATCATGCAGGAGTCTTTACCACTCATTCCTGATGATATTGATCATAGAAAGGTCTTTATCACTCCTTCATAACAGTTATGATCATACAGGAATATTTACCACTCCATCATATTGATTCTGTCAAGAAGACAGGACTGGACGAGTCAGGGTACAAATTTCAAACCATGCCTTTTCTTTCTCTCTTTAATCAACTTTTGAAGGTATGTTTAAAAATCAAAACAAAAATAAAAACAACAAAATCTAAAAGACAGTCAGCATGGGTATTAAAAAAAAATCGGCCAGAAATAAATGAAAATCAATTATTTTCTTCAGGTACGTGCAGTACCTGATACAAACCACCATCAGCCACAACTCAAAACATGCCAGCAAAAATAAAATAAAACAAAAATGAAATCAAGAAAGAAAGAAAAGAAAGATTGCTTGAGGATTAAGTTGGTCAGCAACATCAACACAACAATTATACCAACCAGTATCAACAGAATAAAATCAGTTTTACACAATTCTTTATGTGTATATATATATATATATATATATATATAGAGAGAGAGAGAGAGAGAGAGAGAGAGAGAGAGAGACATACATACATACATACATACATGCATACACATACACATATTGTCTGTATATTGATAATAACGTTCTTTGTCTCCTAAATCATCAATGACAGCACATGGTGTTACTGGGGACAAACATGAAATAAAAGTCAATCTTGGCAAGAGTTTTAACACTGATTTCAGGTACCGTGTTCTACGGACGAACCGTATTCTGCTTCCCTAAGTTGGACTAAATAGCAGTTTGATCATAAAACACAGACTGTGTTTGGCATTCAGATGAGGATATAAGATCATCATGGAGGCCAAAAGAAGCACTTCAAAGACACTCTGAAAGTTTCTCTGAAGGCCTTCAACATCAGCCATGACACATGGGAGCTGAATGCAATGGACAGACCAAAGTGGCGTTCAGCTGTCCACAAAGGTGCCAAATCCTGAGAGGCCAACAGATTCGCTGCAGCAGAGCAACGCAGACAGGCCAGGAAAAGCAGGGCCAGCAAGTCCCTGACAGCCGCCACCATCCCCTGTCCACACTGCATCAGAACCTTCCGGGTGTGAATTGGCCTGACCAGTCATCTGCACACCCACAGAGCTCAACCCACCCACCCCCAGGATGACTAGATGGCCCTCGTCGATCCTGATGGACGAAACCATAAAAACAAATAGTAATATCAATGTCTATTTTTGGTGCTACATGTATAAAAGCCCAAAATACTTTCAATCAGCTTAGGCAGACATATGCACAAACTCCACCCTCTATTCCTCAATACATGCACACACACATACACATACCATGATATGGAGAAAGCAGGCTAGAAAGCTACTAATGGCTGCATGTATTAAAGCCCAAAATGCTTTGAATCAACTACAGGCAGACACAGGCACAGACTCTTCCTCCCTACCATCCCCCTATACATGCGCACACACATACACAGACCAAGATATGGAGAAAGCAGGCACATACACACACCATGATATGGAGAAAGCATGCACATACACACACCATGATATGCAGAAAGCAGGCACATACACATACCATGATATGCAGAAAGCAGGCAAGAAAGCAATTAAAGGAAGGAAGATTTAAACAATCTTTTTGTACACAAATTACATGTGATTTCAGTAGCTGTTAAAATATATTAGCTTTTGCATAAGGATAACAGGTTTTTAAATTATCCAGCTTTGTAACAGGGAATACAGACTTTACAACAAAAGGGCAAAAGAACACACACAAAGCACACACATGCTGCATGTTTTGTTATTCAGTTTAGGGACACATCATACTTTATATCTTGATCAACACCTGATAGGTCGTTTTCAAGTAGACAGGGAATTTCCCAGATCTGTGGGTGAATCATGCATGCGCTGCCCTCCCCAACCCCACCCCCTTCCCCCACACACTGGGACTGAAATTGTGGCCAGATTGCTAGTCTTTCAGATGACATGATAGACCAAGGTCAGTGTGCATGCAGCATGAACTTTTGAGCAGCTAAAAGAAATAATGACAACAAGAGAGTAGGTTGTTCCAGGCAAGTTCCTAAACTAGAAATCACTTTGTTATATAAGAAAAGCAAAAATGTACATGCACACACACACACACACACAGTGATGGTAGCTATTTGGGCCCCCTCCTCCCACTCTCTCTCTACCATCCCTTTTACCACACACACACACACACACACACACACTCACATAGCCAGCACCTGCACATATACAGATAGAAAAAAACACAAAACAAAAAAAAACACCTGCATCTAGGTTCCATTCTCTCTCTCTCTCTCTCTCTTTTAAACTCTAGTCTTCCACACTCACATCACATATTGCCATGTCAAAAGTGCAAAGCAATATTCATATGATACAGAAAAGTAAACTGAAGACAAGTATAATATTCTGAGGCCCTGAAAACCAGCCACAGAAAAGCTTAGCCCCTGTATGAGATGGAAATCACAAAGGCAAAAGAACAGCAAAAGAGCTGATGGTCTAGAACTGCACAGAGCAAGGTTTGTGATTACACCCATAGCACAGGACACTCAAGACCTTGGAATAGAGACTTCAGACTTTGTTAGGTCCTCATAAAATAAGGGGGGAAAAATTGATAGGAAAAACAAATCAAACTGCACGCAGGAAAAAATACAAAAAAATGGGTGGCACTGTAGTGTAGCAGCCCGAATTTCACACAGAGAAATCTGTTGTGATAAAAAGAAATACAAAATACAAAATCCGTTGCATGCATGTAAAGACACAAAATACAAGCCCAAGGACATACCTGCATGAGCCCTCATCCCTCCTCTCCCTCATGCACAAATACACACACAGCACACTTGCTAGCACTTACACACACACACACACGCACACACACAATCTACTTGCACCACCAATCACCACCCCACACCCACACACACCCCTACCCCAAACAAACATTCTTGTGCACCATGCTATCACACCAAGTTTCTGCTGAAGTGTAACACTGACCACTTTAAATTCTGATAAGTTCTAAAAAGAAAACATGCAACAACAACAAGAACAACAACAAAAAGATGCAATTTATTTGTGAATTGTGTTTAGGTTTGCAAATGGTTGGTTATTCTCCATGCCCCACCATTGGATGAAAAGAAATGAAGTGATTATTATTGTCATTATAATTCTCCTCATGAAACATTTAATATTATACTTGCCATTGTTGTTGCTCAAAGCCCAGCTGACTACACTGGGTCACATGGTTGGTTGTATGGTTTGTATGGTTTCTCTTTTTTATCACAACAGATTTCTCTGTGTGAAATTTGGGCTGCTCTGCCCAGGGAGAGTGCGTCGCTATGCTGAGAGTGCCACCCCTTTTTTTTTCCTGCCTGTAGTTTTATTTGTTTTTCCTATTGAAGTGGATTTTTCTATAGAATTTTGCCAGGGACAGCCCTTTTGTTGCTGTGGTTTCTTTTACATGTGCTAAGTGCATGCTACACACAGGACCTTGGTTTATCGTCTCATCCAAATGACTAGTGTCCAGACCACCACTCAAGGTCTAGAGGAGGGGGAGAAAATATTGGCGACTGAGCGGTGATTCGAACCAGTGTGCTCAGATTTTCTCCTTTCCTAGGCGGATGCGTTACCTCTAGGCCATCACACCTGAATTTTGATGAAAAGAAATCTGTTGTGACAAGATAATATCACAATACATTGTTTACAACATAAATGTGTAACTGCACGCAACAGTGGGGTGTTATGATTAATTTTTGTGGTAAAACAATGGAATCAAAACAGAATCAAGATTCCAGAAACTAAAAGATAAAGGAAGCACACACACACACACACACACACACACAAACACGCACACAAACAAATACACAAATCATGGTGCCTTTGTTCATCAGCTTTTAATAATAACACTGGTACAGACACTTTCAGTGACAAGCTCCAGCTGCAGAGTTATATTTTCTGGCATATAAAACGAACTTGCATTCTCACTCCCGTTATGATATTGAGAAACCACAAAACTTGATTCTCTTACATTTACATGAAACAAAAAAGAAAAAAAACTAAGGCTTATGCTTTCACTTCGGTCATTAACAATCTTCACCATGTACTATAATTGTGCAATGCCAGTAGTAGCTTTCTAAATGTTGCATTAGAACCCAGGTTGGGGAACAAATGTGTAAACTACCAACTGCATCTCTCTAAGGTTTATGAGTTGGTTGAGTTTCCATGGGTGAATCTTCAGAAGGCGCTTACACCTTTCATGTAATAGTAAATATACTTTATCATCAAGAGAACAAATGGAAGTCTTTTATAAAACGAAACAATAACTGAATCTGAATAGTACTCTACTGTATGCTTTTATTGTCTACTTAAAATGGATTCTGCAATCTTTCTTGGAAGCGTCTACTTAAAACTCATGACATGATTAAAAACTGTCATCGTTGCTTTAAGTCCTGCCTACCACACATGACAAAGGAAAGGCGACAACAGAGCAACTACATTTCTTCACATGATTTTCTGCTCACTTTTTGTTGTTGTTTTTTTTGTCCACACAGAATCACTGCAATTTGGATATGAAAGGACTTAATAATATTACTTTTGTTGTTGTTGTTGTCCTGTTGAAATCATTGTACTGGTATTGTAACATGTTCAAATAAAGTACTGTTTAAATCACTGTGCTCTGGTGTCCATGCGCAGTCTCAAAAGGAAGGATAGGATTGAACATGTTACCTTCAACATGATCTTTATTATGGTGAGCTGGTTTGATGTGCTGAAACTCAAGTTTTGGATTCATTAAGAACAAAGTGTGAACTTTTCTCATGTGAATTTAATTTCAAGCATTAAAAAAAAAAAAAAAAAAATGTAATGCACATTCTATCTTTGTGGGCTGGATATTCAACGGTTTTCAGAATAAATCACTTTCACTCTCTGGCTAAATTGCAATGACAGCCCCCAAAGCGCTCCTGCCCCCCCCCCCACCCCCCTCATTCCCCCTCCACTTCACCCACCTCTTCTTCTCATCCCCCTTTCCTCAAAAGACTGGAAATGACATTTATCAACACTGAAATGTTTGGTGGTGTACAGACAAGGTCCGGACAGAGAAATGATCATTTGGGGACAAATTAGGATAATGAGTGAGGCAAAGAGATTATTAACTACTAAAACCAAGGAAAAACATACTGTCACTTTTTATCTGACAATAATTCAAACTGTTGCTGTTTGTGCTACCTATCAGTTAGCGTGCAGGTGTTCGTTTCTTTGTACACCTCATTTACCTTTGTGCCTGGCGACGGGAAGAGTGCATGCAGTAAATGGTTTGAATTACACCCCTTTGTCTTTGTCAAGAGTAACAGTTCTTATTGACCCCTCTGCCGTTCTGATGGTCATGGTCAGGCACGACTGACAATCAAACAAGTCTTTCTCTTCTCTTTGCCTCACTCATTTCTCCATGTCATTTTTCCCGTTGCTTCTGAGTGCACAATTAAAATGAAGGGGATGTGAATGGACTTGCGAGCTTCATTTCTCTGGGGGACAGTCTCTTGAGTTTAAATCTCTCTGACACATACCGGGGGTAATCATTGACCAGAATGCCAGTTCAACATTCATGGCTGCCCTGCAACAATCTGAAATAATGACAGCAAACAACAAGGCAAAAACAAACAGTGAACACATCAGCTAAACACAATAATGCACACACACACACACAAAATCAAAGAAAAGAAAAGGCCCATCACAAAACTGTTGGAAATGTGAAT
>NC_134884.1:22743554-22788554 GCF_041734735.1 Babylonia areolata
GTGAAACGCTGTTAACGTCGTCTCTTTCGCTGTTCGTATGGAGAGAGTTAATGTACTACTAATCCTTTGGAAAGGGTTTTACAGGGGAATGATAGTGGGAGTGGGGGTGATTGTGATAGGCAAGGGCACAGTCTCATGAAACTGGAATCCCCCCACCCCCACCCCCCTCCCCCCATGTACAAGTGACAAACTGTTCTTTTGACTGGCTAACATTTCATTCCCTCCTGTAAAGGTGACAAACTACACCTGACTCCACACATCAGCAGAATGACAGAGGTGTCTATCACAGCACAACAAACATGCATATCTCATCACTGTATTTTGCCCTGACATACACAGTGAAAAGCAGTCAACATGTTTTCCTCCCTTTTCCTCCCATTGAATAGGAAAATACTGCAAAACATAAGAGATGGATAAAAAAAAAAAAAAAGAAAAAAAAAAGAAAAAAAAGAAAAAAAAAAGGGGGCAGCAAGTCTAAAATCAACAACAAAAAATGACATGAAAAAAGTAATAAAAAAAACTGACAGCTTTCATGGATTCATGGATGATGAAATTTCTGTGATCAGTAACGGTGTGCTGGTGTTTCTTGATCACACGGGGGGGAAAGTGGGAATGCGACAAGAAACTGAATCAAGAACCCACATTGTTATGAGTCTAATTCTGATTATGAAAAAAAAAAAAAAAAAAAATCATTTCTTTCTCATATACAACCTATAGTTGACTAGGACAACTAAACAAAACAAGAGAGGCAAGGCCTTCAAGACTCACTTGTGATACACTGAAGAAAAAAATCCAAGCTTTTTATGTATTTTGTATAATTTCAAAATGTAATGTTTAAGATGAGAAAGATCAGTTTAAAGCGAATTAAGTCCCCTAGCATTAATTACAGAGTAATTTCCCTTTTTTACTATCTGCACCAAAACCTTTCCAAAATAAATAAAACTTCCATGCTTAGCAAACGAAGTTCCTGTTTGAACAAAACATGATAATAATGACTGCTCTTGTTGTTGGGTCAGAATATCATATCAAAGTGCCAAGTTTAGAGAATACAAAAAATATAAATATAACAGTAAATGCAGTTTGCATATAATTTCGCTTCTTTTTTTAAAAAATTTTTGTGCCCATCCCAGAGGTGCAATGTTGTTCTAAACAAGATGACTGGAAAGAACTGAATTTTTCCTATTTTTATGCCTAATTTGGTGTCAACTGACAAAGTATTTGCAGAGAAAATGTCAATGTTAAATTTTACCACGGACACACAGACACACACACACACACAGACAACCGAACACCGGGTTAAAACATAGACTCACTTTGTTTACACAAGTGAATCAAAAACTGGTTGGGGAAAAAGACAATCACACTGAAAGCAGCTCAACCAACCACTGGAACAAATTGTTTGCAGACAAAAAAAAAGTCAGTATTCTCAGAATTGCTACCCAGAAATGCAATCTTCGGCATGATTAGATCTGTTCTTCTCTAGAGTACTTGAAAAATGAAACAACTACATTAAAAGGTTCAACAGAAATCAAAGTACAGTAAAGCTCTCTCTTGGTATCCAAAATTCTGGGATCTATTTTCATGGCAATTTTCAAGCACAGATGAAACAATATTACCAGTAGTAGATGTCGTGACCCATTTTCAGTTGTTTTCAACTCTACTTTGAGGGTTATTTTTACTCAATTTAATACAATTCAGTCAGTAAACTAAAACTGGAGCCATCTTGCCTGGTTTGAAAAATCATCTGCCACGATAACCACACATTCATGCATTTCAGAGTGTCAATCAGAGAGCTGCTCTTTCCATTTTCTTTCTATGCAAAGTGAAACAAACAAACAAACAAACAAAAAACAAAAAAATGGCAGCTTGAACTGACAAGTATCAGTTTGTGTTCATGATAAGGGTAATTCTTGATTTCAAATGTCGATTACAGGCAACATGTCATTTTTCATATCCCTGCATTGCTAAATGCACGAAAGGTTTTGTTTAAAAAGGCCCCAGAATTCACTGAGGATGCAGGACACTACCAGAAAGATGTATGGTATCAAAACGTTACTGGTGGTGGTGGTCTCCACTCTGGAGGAGATGCTCACTCAGTCTGGCTCCGCGACTAAGCCATTATTGTTGTCAGTAGGGGGCTTAGGTGTCTTAAGTATGTTAAATAAGAACAGACCCACTGAACACCTTGTAATGGGTGGTGTGGGAGTAATGCTACTGAAATGGTGCCGATGATGGGAGAGCAAAAAAAACAACAAACAAACAAAAAAACAAACCCAGCATCACTGGTGGCCTGTCTCACTTGACAACAGCAGCGCTGTGAGGAGTGAGTTATGGGTGTAGCTGTGGCTCATCAAATAATGGGCCACCTTCATTATCTCCTATTTTAGTCTCCTAGATTCTGGAACCCATGGAAATGAAATTTTTCATGCATTTTGCAATGCAGCCATGTGAGAAATGGCATGCAGCATGTAATACACCCTTGGGCTTAAGACAACAACAAAAATTACTAAAGTCATAAGAGTGGATAGGAACTTGTCCATTCAAGCACCCATGTTTAAAAAAACAAAAAAACAAAACTTTTTATTTATTCTTTTTTTTTTTTTTAACCTTTGCTTGATTTGGGGGGCCAAAAATGGAGAATGGCACTTTGATTGGCAGAGAGTGAATGAAGGCATTATTGTAGATGATTTATTTATTTATTATCATTATTTTTTTAATACCAGGCAAGAAGGCCATACATTAATGTAGCAACAGATCTGTATGGAAATTATGTTCGATAACCTGTAAAATAAAGTCGAAAACCACTGAAATTGAGTTGCAACACACACTAATGGTAATATCCCTTAGACTATGTGTGTAAATTACCGTTAAAATAATATGTCCCTGGAATTAAGAAATGAAATTGCCTGTTATTTAGATCTGGGAGCACATATAAATAGTTTTGATCAAGTCCACAGATTCTTACCAAGATGAGAGCACTTTGCACACCAGTTGTACCCCATTAGAATCTGTTGAGATTTGATCAAAATGACATGTTTTGCTCACAGGTCTAAACAACAGCAAAACAGGATTCACTCCTTTGATCGTTTTCTAAAATCCATGAACCACTGCACACATTCTTTGAATGTTTGCTTGTTTTTTTGTAGGGTGAAATTTCATTAACCGATAATGCAGCAAATCACTTCAAAGCTGTAGTTAGTATTATCATTTTGGTCTGGGAGCAAAATATTTTGTTTTAGTGAAATCTTGTTAATATTCGAAACATATATATAGATATGATTGTATATCTGTTATGAATATGTTTTTATATCCATTATGTATATATGTGTATACATAAATGTCTGTTTTCGCTTACTTATTGTGCCTGCAGTGTATGCGTACATGATTTTGTTTTGCATGCGTGTGAGTGTACCCAACCTTTTTTTTTGGTCTGATACCTTATCCATAATTTTCGTTGTTGTTGATTGTCTTTTCCATTTTGCCTTAAGGGCTGGATAGAAAGAATCATACATGCTTATTCCTCTTTTACTCTTTAAACAAACTCGTTATCGTTAAACTTCTTGCTACACATTTTCTTATATCTCTTACCCATGCCGATGTTTCACACACACACACACACACACAAATATGTACACTCTCACACAATATGCACATTCACACACAATATGCACACTCACACACAATATGCACACCCACACACAATATGCACACTCACACACAATATGCACACCAACACACAATATGCACACTCTCACACAATATGCACATTCACACACAATATGCCCACTCACACACAATATGCACACTGACGTACAATGTGCACATTCACACACAATATGCACACTCACACACAATATACACACCCACACACAATATGTACACTCTCACACAATATGCACACATTCATACACAATATGCACACTCACACACAATATGCACACTCACACACAATATGCACACCCACACACAATATGCACACCCACACACAATATGCACACTCACACACAATATGCACACTCACATACAATATGCGCAGGCACATACATAAGCACGTACATGCAACTAACAACCCACAGGGACACAGGTTCACATAAAATACACAGACAGCTCAAATGATGAAGAAGGCGTGAAGGAGATGAAGAAGAAGAAGAAAGAGGATAAGAAGACGAAGATGGAGGAGGAGAAAAAGATCCTGACCATTCTAAATTAATTCTGCTGCATCAGACAGTTTTTTTGGGTTTTTTTAGTTTCAGTTCAGCTACTGTCTTGAAAATAAACACTACACATATAAAATCCAAAATTCAAATAAAAAAGCATGAAAGAGAGAGAGAGAGAGAGAGAGAGAGAGAGAGAGAGAGAGAGAGAGAGAGAGAGAGAGAGTGTATGTGCGTGTGTGGTGGGTGTGGGGGGGGAAGGGTCAAATTTCATTATTGATCAAGACTGCTTGAAGAAAACTATTAGTTTAGGAACCTTTGCTGATCATGCATACAGCCCAAATTACAAGTATATTATCGTCAAATGTCACAAGAGAGAAAGATCATGTGTATGTGCGTGTGCGTGTGCGTGTGTGTGTGTGTGTGGTGTGTGTGTGTGTGAGAGAGAGAGAGAGAGAGAGAGAGAGAGAGAGAGAGAGAGAGAGCTAGAAGCAGGCTGAGTGGAAATAAGCAGGCAAGTGAACAGACCAGCAGAAAAAAAAGGTAGTCAAATCATACATAACTTTAATGTTCTTCCATTCACATGTTCCAAGACACAAGCACAAATACTATTGTTCTCTTTTTTTTCCCCCCTTCAGCTGCACTGATACAGTCCAGCTGCACCAATACAAGTCCAGCTGCACCAATACAAGTCCAGCATTGTGGGGGAGTGGGGGTGGGGGGGTCGGGAATTTCTGTCCAGGCATGCATACATGACAAATCTTCCCCTACCATTCTAGTCTAGCCATAAGGTACTGGATAGGAAGAGAAAAAAAGGTGACAGACAGGAAAGACAAAGACAATACTGGGAGGGAAACAGTTTCAGTTTCCCAAGGAGGCATTCACTGCATTTCGACAAATCCATATATGCAACATGACATCTGCTAGGCAGATGCCTGACCAGCAGCATAACCCAACATGCTTAGGCCTTGCAAGCATGCAGCTTTTTATTATATTTGTGTACCTATCAGAGTGGATATCTTCTGAAGAATTTTGCCAGAGGACAACACTCTCATTGCCAGGAGTTCTTTTTCAGTGCGCCAAGTGCGTGCTGCACACGGGACCTTGGTTTATCATCTCATCCGAATGACTAGACACGCAGTTTGATTTTCCAGTCAAACTTGGGAGAAAGGGCGAGAGCGGGATTCGAACCAACACCCTCACGAACTTACTGGCAGCTGAGTGTCTTAACCATTCTGCCACCTTCCAGAAAATAGAAATGAAGAACTGTACACACACACACACTAAACATGCACATAAATTCCAAACACACACACACACACACACTCTCTCTCTCTTTCTCTCCCCCTTTCCATTTCCCCTCAATCACAGCACCACTCCAGATCAGCCTCTATAGCTTTCAAGAAAAAGAGCAGCAGTTTAATATCATGGTCCCACCAACATAGCTTCATGAATGCTAATCTAACAAAAAAAACCCAAACCTGGAACAAGCCAGTCAGAGTTAGTCATAAAGTTATCAACACTCAAACCAGTTTGATTTGCTTGGGTATCATTTATGCAGATATGAGAGCTACAGCTTTGCTGCCAAAGGAACGAACAGGTATTATTATTACCTCAATGGCTTTGCTTACTGTCACTGGCGAAACCAAGTTCAATACTTACTTATCATTTTTGTTGTCCACATTTCTGCTGTGGGCTTATCAATTCCACACTGATCCGATGCAGATCTTTCATAGGGTTCCCATTTCAGCAGTTCCCAAAAATGATAAGCTGTTTTTCCTTCAGTCACGCACACGCATACACACACCCTCACACACACACACACACCCTCACACACACACTCCCTCACACACACCCCCCCTCACACACACCCTCTCACACACACACACCCTCACACACACACCCTCACATACACCCCCCCTCACACACACACACACACACCCTCACATACACACCCCCTCACACACACACACACACACTCACACACACCCACACTAATGTCTCACAAAGAGGAATAGCGTGCTATATAATCATGTCTCTGCAAAGTCAGCTGACTGACAAACTTACAAACCAGAATGGCTGTTCTCAATCTGTCATGCACTGTGGCTCATCATAAAAACCTTACACTTTCACACAAACAGCTGCTCTTGTTCAAACAACACACACACACACACACACATAAAAGAGAAGTAGATGCCTTCAATCTGCTATGCACATACACACATATCAGACTTAAGTCACAACAAAGAGGAATGACTTGCTCACATTTACAGCACAGGACCACACAGACTGTTGAACTAAAGTTGTTCACAACACTTTATACCACAAATCAATCATTCTGATTCAAGTAGCTTTCACACATGAGTGGGGTTAAAATTTGTGTTGTTGTTTACTGATAATTTTCTATTAAAAAAACAACAACAACAAAAACTCAGAGAACCACATAAAGTAGCAATGTTTCACAACAGACAAAAACAAACAACCACCTTCACAAAAGACAGTGAAACCAGCTGAACACCGACAGAACTCAGGCTGCAGTGCAGGATCTTCTCTGATGTGTGGCCTCCTGGTGACCTAACATCCATAGTTCTATTGGGACTGTTGGTGCCATAATATGGCAGATGAACCTGGGTATGGCTGTTCTGGGGGAACTTGAAATAAGAGGTCTGGGAGTTCTCGCTGTTCTTGTTGCTTATATCCAGCCGACTGCACATGCCATATCAGAACTGTCAAACCATACAAATGCTCAACTGCATCAACACAAAACTGTCACATCTACAAAAAAAAAAAAACCCAAAAAAACCACTGAGACAAAAGAGGTCTGGGAGTGATACCTCTAAAAAAAAAAAAAAAAAAGCAAACGACAGAACAGCACGTTAAAAAAAAGAAGAAGAAGAAGAAAAAAAAAAGACAGGTTCCATTCCCCAGAATTTTCTGCCCCAAACTGTGGGGGAACCTGGTACATAGATGACAGCACACAAAACCTCTGCACAAAGAGGGGATCTTCAGAACACAGACTTTTCTGTTCTATGACTGATCAATCTGCACAGCACTGGTGACAGTCAAAGTGTGAAGCACAGCCAATTTTCTGTCTGTGACAAATGCACCTCATTCATCAATTCCTTCCTTACAGACCAGCTGTTGTTCTGAAGACAGGAGACTGCTGCACCAGAGACCATCCCCCAAAACTGAGGATGACTGCCTACATGGCACGGATAAAAACGGTCATAAACATAAAAGCCCACTCGTGTATATGACTATGAGTGAATGTGGGAGTCGCAACCCATGGATGAAGAATGAAGGACAAGAAGAAGACCGGAGGCCATCTGAGCTGTGACTGTGAGAAAGCCAGTCACCATAGTATGCATTGTATTGATTCGTATTACTTTTTTCATCACAGCAGATTTCTCTGTGTGAAATTCCGACTGATTTTTGCATGTCACCACAGAGCGGTGCCACCTTTTTTTTTTCTTTCTTTTTTTTTCTGTACCGTCCACAGATGTATTTGTTGGACTATCCAAGTGGATAATTCTACAGAATTTTTCCAGGGACAACTACTTTGTTGCTGTTTTTTTGTTTGGGTCTTTTTTCTTTCTTTTTTC
Source organism: Babylonia areolata (assembly GCF_041734735.1). NCBI lineage: Eukaryota > Metazoa > Mollusca > Gastropoda > Neogastropoda > Buccinidae > Babylonia > Babylonia areolata. Next base: position 22,751,311 of record NC_134884.1, read on the forward strand.
TATTTGCTGTCTGTCTGCAAGTTTATTTGTTTTACTATCAAAGTGGATTTTTCCACAGAAATTTCACCACAGACAGCCCCTTTCTTGCTGTGGGTTCTCTCTTTATGTATGCTAAGTGTACAAAGGACTATCTCATCTGATATACTAGTACCCTGACCACCACTCAAGGTCTAGTGGCAGGGTGATGGGTGAAAATCTCAGACTAGACTAAGTGGCACATTTGGGCGCGTTACCATTAGGCCACCTGTCAAACTGTCTCAAAAACACTTCTGCTATCGTTGCAGTACAGCCGACTGATGTTGTGACCAATATTTCCAACATGCCTTGTGGAACAGCAAACACTTTATTTAAACTAAGGGAAAGCAAAGAACAGTCCTGAAAAGCGCCATGTAAAAAAAAAAAACCCAAAAAACCCCAAACCCTTCCCCACAGTAAAAAAAAAACAAACAAAAAAACAAACTACAACAAAGATTAAAACAACAACAACAACAAAAAACAAAACAAAACAAAAAAACCCACAAAAAACCTCCACAAAGATATGAGTTTTGTAGTTTTTGTTGTTGATGTTCCTGAAACCTCTGTGTCTTGAACAACTGTTTTAAGATATTAATCTTTTAAATCTTGTGAAAGGTACATTATCTTTTATGAACAGAAAAACAGTCTGTTTAAATCTGTAAACGGCCAATTTGCTAAGCAAACAACAACATGAAAAAAAGAGAGAGCAAAAAACAGAACAAAACAGAAAGAAAAGCAAAACCTCCAAAACAAAGCAACAACAAACAAAAACACAAACCCAAACAAACAAAACAGAAATAAAAGCTGAAAAAAAACAACAACATAGAAAATAACAAACAGGGATATTGAGAAAAAAAAATCAAGCAAGAAAGAAAGAAAAAAACAAACAACCCCAGAACTATCCATCTGGTGAAGGGTTATGTTTTTCAAAAGGGCAAATACCATGCCCATATCATGCACAAAACAAAACTACCTTTTCTGAATGAATGACTGCTGTTCCATGAACATGACACCTGATGCCATGAAGACCACTCACACACACACACACAGAGTTAAAACTGCATTAATGTCTGCTTCTCATTAGTTTGTCTGTTATTAGTCTATTGTCTTTTTACTACAAGGCAATACAGATTCACACATGTTCATTCATTTCAACACACACACACACACACACACACACACAGTTAAAACTGCATTAATGTCTGCTTATTAGTTTGTCTGTTATTAGTCTATTGTCGTTTTACTACAAGGCAATACAGATTCACACATGTTCATTCATTTCAACACACACACACACACACTCACACACAGAGTTAAAACTGCATTAATGTCTGCTTCTCATTAGTTTGTTATTAGTCTATTTTCTTTTTACTACAAGGCAACACAGATTCACACATGTTCATTCATTTCAACAAACACACACACACACACACAGACACACACACACACACACTCAGTTAAAACTGCATTAATGTCTGCTTCTCATTAGTTTGTCTGTTATTAGTCTATTGTCTTTTTACTACAACTACAATACAGATTCACACATGTTCATTCATTTCAACACACACAGACACAGACACACACACAGATAGGTAAGGAGGGCGGATGAGGGGGCAGTAATGAGAACGGGTATCCAAGTGGCAAAAAATGGGGGTAGAAGGGTGATGATATCTTATCTTATCTTATCTTATCTTGTGAGCTGATCACGGAGTGATGGCCTAGAGGTAACGCGTCCACCTAGGAAACGAGAGAATCTGAGCGCGCAGGTTCGAATCACGGCTCAGCCACCGATATTTTCTCCCCCTCCACTTGACCTTGAGTGGTGGTCTGGACGCCAGTCATTCGGATGAGACGATAAACCGAGGTCCCGTGTGCAGCATGCACTTAGCGCACGTAAAAGAACCCACGGCAACAAAAGGATTGTTCCTGGCAAAATTCTGTAGAAAAATCCACTTCGATAGGAAAAGCAAATAAAACCGCACGCAGGAAAAAATACAAAAAAATGGGTGGCGCTGTAGTGTAGCGACGTGCTCTCCCTGGGGAGAGCAGCCCGAATTTCACACAGAGAAATCTGTTGTGATAAAAAGAAATACAAATACAAATATGTGGTGGAAGAGTCATTAGTCACATTACCAATAAAAAAAGGAAAGGACTCCCACCAAAGTTTCCTTTCACAGAAAGCTGAATGACTTCATCAAGTGATGTCACACACTGTTGGGAACCCACATAAAAGTCAAATGAAATCCTATGAATATTATGGAAACTTGACTGAAGCACAAAAAATTGGGTCGAGGTATGCTAGGTGTCTACTTGTCAACACAAGGTTGAGTTAAGGAAAGAAAATTCATCGAAGCAAAGACAGTTGCTGGCCAGGCCCAAAGAATTGTGTCGCTTTACCCCATGAGACACTTAAGACAGGTCAACTCAAACAGGAGAAAACTCTCTCTCTTTCTCTCCGCCGCTCTCTCTCTCTGTTTTGAGCTGAAAACTGATGATCACCAGCCTCACAAAAAAGCTGTTCATATGTAAGGCAATGTATGCTGTTACACAAAACAAACAATAAATTTCCCCCCTGTCACTTCTCACAATCTCAGGTTACAAAACAATTATGCTGCAGACAAACATTTGAAGGCAAAATGAATACTTGAATATTGTCTTACACTTGCCAGAAACCTGTCTTTGTCTTCATATTTTCAGCTGGCCACTGTACCAAAGCTTGGAGGTGGTGGTGTGTCTGGGTGGGTGGAGGGGGAGAAAGAGAGAGAGAAAGAGAGAGAGTGAAAACAGATAAAATTATGAGTGGGTACATGTGCGCACACTAAATGTGTATACATGTTCCTTGTGTATGTGCACATATGTTAACTTATTGCATATCATTTCCCCAGCACTATCTTCACACAAACTGTAAAATAACGTTAATTGGATGACAGTATCACACCTAACAAGATCCATGCTTGAAGCTTACCAGGTAACCATACTTAGGAAAAACAAACAAACAAAAAACCAACAAAAAAAACCACCTTCATAAAATTTGAAAAAAAACCCCAGCCTTGAAAGCCACGGTACTACCAGTTTGAAATGTGACAGGAACATTCACACGGAAAACAGATTGATAGCTTGATACAGTATTCATCATCTCAAACAGTGGTTGCACAGTTCTTCCAAAATATCTACCAGTGAGAAACAGAAAAGAATTGACAGGAACATGAATGCATTTCTGGAATCATACAGTGTGTTTTTATCACAAAATATTTTAAAAAAAACCCACACAAAAAAAACACAAACAAAAAAAAACCCACACACCCCAAAACCTCATTTAAAACCCACACACCCCAAAACCTCATTTAAAACCCACACACCCCAAAACCTCATTTAAAACCCACACACCCCAAAACCTCATTTAAAACCCACACACCCCAAAACCTCATTTAAAACCCCATCAAAACCAAAGAATTAAAACCATGACACTGAGAATCTGAATGGAAGGCATGGCATTTTGAGTGTTGCCTCAAGTCCAGCCCCCTTTTCAATGAACCATCGTTTACAAAACACAAGAACTGTGATTTCGACTGGTAATATCCTTACAGGGTTGGATTTCTTATTCATTTTATTGTTGTTATTTTCTATACTGATCATTTCAGTTTTAATTTCAAATTCAGGTGAACATTTTGCTGCTATGCTTTATTAATCATTGACAGAAATAAGTTTTTTCTTCTTTCTTCCCCCCCCTCCCCCAAATGTAAAAAGCAAACTAAAGTTAGTTTAAGTTAAACCTGGGTCTTGGATATTTCCTTAAATACTTATAATTAAGAACTTGGAAAAGACATTTCATTTATTTTTTCTTCCTTTCTTTTTTTACAAATTAGAAAAAAAAAAAGAAAAAAGAAAAAGAAAACCAGTATGAACCTTGGAATTCAACAAACAACACAAGACAAGTACAGATTTTCCACTGAACTGAACAGTTTTTTTTTCCAGACTATGCTGACAAACACAACAGGAAAACATAATATGTAAACAAAAACAAAAAACAAAACAAACAAAAAAGAATTAAAAATAGCCAACAACTTAACTTTTCAAACTGCCAAACTACATTGCAGGAAAAAGCTAGATTTAAAAGGTAAGTATTTTGTTGGCAATAATTCACACTACTGAAGTTTGTTTAAAATATCTTCAATGAAGTGTTTTTGTGTTTAAAAGGACCTCTGTTGGAATGTGCACCAGTGGGTCACGGTTTTTGCATAAGTATTTAAAAAGTAAAAACGCAATTATGGTAAAACAAAAAATGCGCACCTGCATTGTGTTGTAATGAAATTTTCATTCCAAACAGTCATTTGTTAATAACAGTGGGTTATAAATGACATTGATACAAGGGAGTTAAAGAAAAAAACAAAAACAAAATAACACCTCAGAACAGTTCCAATCCATTTTCAAGGAGCAGTCACATGTAATGTGTACAGGGAATAAAGATGGGAGGTGTGGGGATGGGAGTGGGACCGATATCCAAATAAAGTCAAGTCCTACTGTTGCTTGCTAACCAAGGGTATATATATATATATATATATATATATATATATATATATATATATATATATATATATATAAATGTAATTATTGCATATAAACATGTGCCGAAATGGGTCTCGAAGGGTTGTGTGATATCTACTTATGTCAAATGACACTGGTCAAAACAAACAAAAACGTAAACTGCACTGAACAACAATTTCCTCCAGTGTTTTTACAGCTTTGGTCATCAAGCTTGCCCTTCTGAGATGCAGTGAGACATATGAGAGAGAGAGAGAGAGGGTAAGGAGGGAGAAGAGAGAAAGATGGGAGAGACAGAGACAGGGACACAGAGACATGGTGAGGGGAGCGAGAGATGGGGGAGAGGGTCAGATGCATGTTTCCACAACCTTTAGACAAAGATTGTGACTGAGTTGGGGGATCAAGAGTATTCAAACACTGCTGGACATTGAAATCAACAACTACGGCTGCCTAAATAATTCAGCATTTATAGTTAAATATAAAAAAGCTCCTTTACAAACTACCAGTCTGTCAGAATAGTTTTATCATATATATATATATATATATATATATATATATATATATATATATATCTGTGGAACTATCTGATGCCAGTTCAGTAAATTCTTACGATATCGGTGACACAGTGATTTCAAATTCAGCTGTTGGCACAGTCATAGTACGTACTGATGAGCTCAATGACTACAAAGGTCTGATGGGGATCAGATATTTTCTCATATCAACATTTGGGGGCAAATGAAAACAAGGCAGAACAATGGCAGGGATTAAGAGACAGGGGAAGGGCACTTCAAGGAACCTGTGGCACGGCTGACCCAGTGTCACACGCAGCACTGAGAAGACATCATCAACACAAGATATATAACATGTCTGTAGATTGGAAAAAAAAAAAAAAAAAAAAAAAAAAAAAATCTGATACCACGGTGAGAAATCTTCCTGAAACAGAAACAAGCCCACACAACAAACAACAAAGACTCTAGAAAACAAATCAACAAAGACAGCAATGCAAACACTTAACAACAACAGCAAAACGAAAACAAAATGTCCAGACTGAACACCATCACTAGCTCAGAACAAAGGGGTTTCTGAACCTTAGCAAAACATCACAGCCAACAGCCTATGCGTCCACAGATGACCATGTCTCCTGACCAAAATCGCAATAAAACTGTATCGTTAGAACCAGTTCTGAGTAAAAGATTGATTTGCTGTTGCTAAAACAGATCTTGATGCAGAACACATCACAAGATGAACATATATACATATATAATCAGATATGCCCATCAAAATATGGCAGAGCAAGAGTACGCCAAGTGTACAAAAAAACAAAAAACCTGTTGAGGCAGGGTGTGGGGGAGTATGATATGTAAAAAGTGTCCAACACTTCCTGCCTGGAACCAACATCACTCCTCCACTGTATCGTGTATGTCACGCAGAAAATACACACATCCTCAAAAGACAAGAAAATTCACCATTTTGCTTGGAACCACCCAGATATATATCACTCTTCTTTTCATGGCCGATACCCTGACATCACAATTCACTTGTACCTCCAGAACTCTCCAACACAAAATTCCCCTCCGTTAACACACACACACACACACACACACAAGGACTTCATTCATTTTGACTACTGGAGTCTGAGTTCTGCTTTTCTAATTCCATTTTCTCCTTGTCTATGTCAGACTCGGGCGCTGACCATCGTCTTTTCCGGGGGGGCTGGGTGTCTGGTGGGGACAGGCGATCGGTGGCAGAGGAGGAGGGCTGTGAAGGGAGGTGACTCTCCGTGCTGCGTGCGTGGGTCAGATGCCGGCTACCTCCTCGCACCTTGGACAAGTCCACCACACCCTTGCTGCCTGTGTCTCCACTCATGCCGCCCTCAAAACCATTGCCTTGCAAGCGTCCTTGACCCTGACCCTGCTCTGTGCTGGAGTCTTCCTGTTGTGGGTGTCCTGTGGGTTCATGTCCATGCTCTCTTGGCGGCTGGTCCTCACGCAATTCCTCCATCTTCCTACTGGCTGTAGCTGTGTCTGGTGTGGTGGCCGGGGGTGAGGGTGACTGCTGCTGCTGCTGCTGCTGCTGTTGTTGTTGTTGCTGTTGTTGTTGTTGCTGCTGGCTGACAAACTCTGCTGCCCTCAAGGACACGTCTTTGTGAGTCAGAGAGATGCAGACATCTCCCACCGACAGCTTGTGGCAGTCCAGGCCGTACCGCTGAAGTGTTCGCTCAGTGGAGCATGACGACCATCCCTGACCAAAAACAAAGAACGGGTGCTCCAGGGTGGCTTCCACCGTTACCTGCAAAAACCAAACAAATATGTGTTAGTGGGCTGGTCTTTATACAGATTCTTACCAACACTTTTATCAATACCAGTGTGGCTTTGTATCATCTATCTATGTGAGATCAAAGGCATTCTGACTATCGTTAACTTAATAACCACACATCCCAATCACAAACATATATTTCAAAGCAAGAACAGCAGTCAAAAACAATGTGTTTCAAGGCAAGAACACATTATTCTATTTTTTTCAAATCGATTGTTTTTTGAGCAAATAAAGAGCCTAGGAAGCGAGAGAATCTGAGTGCGCTGGTTCGAATCACGGCTCAGCCGCCGATATTTTCTCCTCCTCCACTAGACCTTGAGTGGTGGTCTGGATGCTAGTCATTCAGATGAGACGATAAACCGAGGTCCCATGTGTAACATGCACTTAGCGCACGTAAAAGAACCCACGGCAACAAAAGGGTTGTTCCTGGCAAAATTCTGTAGAAAAATCCACTTCGACAGGAAAAACAAATAAAACTGCACGCAGGAAAAAAAAAAAGGGTGGCGCTGTAGTGTAGCGACGCGCTCTCCTTGGGGAGAGCAGCCTGAATTTCACACAGAAATCTGTTGTGATAAAAAGATATGTAAATACAAATAAATAAAATACAATATTTTTGAGACAAGAACACATTATTTTTTTTTCTCCTCAAATCTTTTGTTTTCTAAAATTCTGGGCTAACAATATTACAATGATCACATCATTATCATCTTCCTCTTTAATTTTAACATAATAACAGATCAGTTAGGTAGCAAAGAAATTTTATTAAAAAAATTGATTTCAAATTCAGTTGCTGACTCTATTTTCCAAAATACTAGTCAAACTCACTTAAATGAAAATGGACAGTGACATTTGCTTTCAATTTTCCAGCAAAAGGAACTGTACAATATTCAGAGCAGTACATATACACTACATGCAAACACACACACACACACACACACATATATATATATATATATATATATATATATATATATACTTATTCATTATCATTACTATGATTTAATATGCAGGAATTTGTGGTTTCAACATAGATAAGTCAACAGGGTAACCATCATTTACTTCAAGGACAGTAGTCTCTCGAAACAGAACATGCACAAGATTCAAATGTGCTTACCCTGAAAAACAAGCAAAACAAAGAACAAATGCAAGCTTTACTCAGTTATCAGCTGGACATGAGCAAGGCAAAGATCCACTCATTAAAGAGTACTTAAACTGTCAGACTGATCCAAAGGTGAACACACCATAAAGTCCATCAAATGAGATGTAAGACTATAAATCCATACAAAGTATCAACTAGATCAAGTATCAAGCTGCAAATAAACTGAGCCTAGATACAGCAACAACACTCGGCTTATATCACAGATTGACATAAGTTTACATTTGGGCCAACAGCAAAGTGAGAGCTGTATTATCAAGGGTTTCTCCAGTCAATGGGAAATCATTTACAGCTTTGTCTTTTGTGAAGGACTGTGACTCTCAAACTAGGAGGCAAAATTGCACTGGCTCTTAGTGCTGCAGCCTTGTGGGCTAGTTGGCCTTTGGGAACCATCCCAACACCGACTGTCCTAAAACCCTCATGGCCAAGAGTGTGGGGATGTACTTGGGCAAGACACTCTCCACTATAATCAAATTCTAGCCCAAATAGTCGGAACAGCAGTTGTCTCCTCTGTTGTTCTGATGGTCATAGTCGGACACGACTGACTATCACACACACACACACACACACACACACACACACACATATATATATATATATATATATATATATATATATATATATATAATAGATACAGCAAACAATCATTCCTTGAGATGTTGGAGCAACAGCCCAGGAACCTGGGAAAGCTGTATGTATAGTCAGTCATCAGGTTGACGTCAGTCCCAACAGTTACTACTGAGGTATCTCTGACCTTCTTAACTCATTCAGCCCTGGGGAGTGTACATCCTCTGCAGGCTTCCATGCCATACTGGTGCAAAGCTCAATGAATTACGTGACGTAATTTTCCATTTGGTGAGTAGTCATGGTGATGTCAATTACTGCTAAGGCATCGCTGACCTACTTTAGTGACCTATTTTCCCATTTGTCAATCATTAGGGTGATGTCAATCCCAACAATTACAAGGCATTGCTGACCTACTTAAGTGACCTATTTTTCAATGCTGTCAGTTGTCAGGGTGATGTGAATCTATAAGTAAGCTCATTTATGGCCAACCTATTTCAGTGATCTAATTTTCCATCTTTAGGTCACAGTGACCTGTAAATTGGGTCATGCCTTTTTCCAGGAAGAAAAGAACACAGAGGCTGCAGATTGCTGGGTAACAGTGACCTCCTCTTGATAGGGGAGAGGCATAACATGTTTTCTGTTGCTTACAGCCCAGAAAACCAGACAGGGAGGCAACCCAATCGAACTTCCATGGGGTGGAGGTGTCAATGGGGAAAGTTGCTGGGGGGCGGGTGGAGTGCATGGGAGAGGGTTGTAAGGGTATTGGTGGGGTGGTGAGCAGAGTGGTGGTGTTGGTCGGAAGGTCAGGAAAAGTTTTGTCTTTCCAACAATAAAATATGTTGTGATGAGGTAAAATTAAAAAAAAAAAAAATTGCTGTGGTAAGTTTTTACAAAGGCAGAGATAAATTCAGCAAAAGTTGTGCATAATAATGTTCTCACGGAAGGACCAAAAACTGTCTGTGACCATGAACTGTCTGATCCCCCACGTAACAGAGGTTCATTTGATTTCTTCTCCAACATAAATCATTTCCACAAAAAATTGTCAGCCTAAGCAACTAGTACCTTGGCTTTGCCACCAGAAGTAAAGAGAGTTCAATAGTCTGGGTCAGCTTGCTTCCTTGCCTTCTGGCCTTTAAGACACCGGCCTCAGTACGTGTTAAGGTCAACCTCACCACCCGAGAGAACAGCATCAATACTTGCATCACCCGGGTCCCCGGGCTTTTAACCCCTAGTGCTTTCCAGCTACGTGTCGTGATGTCCTGGCTGACTTCGGTGTCTAATCAATACATGTGTAATATATATATGCTGCCACACTTTCCACCAAGAAGAATGTAAACCTATGTTTTTAAAAGTATGCACTCAATTAAAAAAAAAACAACAAAAAAACAAACAAAAAACCACGGTGACCCTGCATCAACAACCCTTAAAAAAGGAAGAAAAACAAGAACCTGTGAGGGGTGTGGAGAGGAGGGTGAGTCATTGTGGGGGGAAGAGTGGGGGTAAGAGAAGTAGTGGGAGGAAAGATGGTGGAGGTAGATGTGTCAAAGAGGGTAGGGGGGACAGGGAAAGGGTCTTAATTTTTTGTTATTCATCAAGACCACTTGAAGAAAACTATATTCTGATTTCAGAAACCTTCACTGATTGTGCATACAGCCCAAATTACAAGTATATCATCAATTCTCATATAATCCAAGACAGCACCTGCGTCATTTAGTCAACATGTTACACAGAAAGACCTTTTTGTCTACTTTTCATCCCCTAAATCCGAGCAGCTCATGAAATGACAACCATGTCCCTTCCAAGAACAATTGGTGCCTTTTTTTCACACACCCCCTCTCTCTTTTATCTATTTTGTTTTATAGGCTAATCGCTTGTAATGTGCGTAAGACGCAAGCAAGTAGCTGTATGTGCATGAGGCGGATGACGTGGGAGCCTCTCTTGGCCTGCTTAATGGTGTCACAGCGCTGAAAATAGCCTCGACGGAGCTAACTGCAGCCCCGTGAATGGCTGGGGAGATGAATGGCCCGAGTTGGGCGTCAATGACGCCAGCTATTAACGAGTCCTGCATCCCACGCCTCAACCGCCATGGTGACTCCGACGTCACACCATCATAAATAGGGACTCTGATGACGACACCCAGGCATGCTCTGTATTGATTTTACCCCCATCTCCCCCCCCCCCCCCCTCCATCCCTCCTGCCTGCTATTTTCTGCTGCGGCAAGCGCTGTGCAGCACTATTGATGGCTAGGGGTTGCCAGAAGGCTGCCAGGCAGGCAGGAAAAGGAAATGATGCTGCTGTTCTTGTTCTTGGTGCTGACGTTTACAGTTTGCTGCCGGCCCTGATTCTGACCAGATTTTATTTGTTCTTTTTTTTTTTTTTTGGTGGGTGGGTGGGTTGTTTTAATGCCAACACTTTACGATGGAAAGGTCAACTTGGGGACTTTAACAAAAATAATTAAAACAAAAGAAAAAGAAGAAAGTGGGGACTGAGTGCAGTAAATGCTTCACCTTCAGCAAACACACTTACAACTTCAGAAACCAGCTACAACAACTTACGTTGTTTCTGTCAGTCAGTGCTGGCACATTACTGACCTGGATGGATTGACAAGTCTTGACAGGTCACAACATCACCATGACGCTTTATTGGGTCAGCTCCTTCACTGTCTTCTTTTGCCACTTTTAGCTTCAGTTAACTTTAAAAGATTACTTTCTGTATTATTATTTGGATTTCCCACTGAAAGTTCTTGCACTGAACAAGACAAATATATATAGAGAGAGATGGGGGGCGGGGGGGGGGGGGGGGGGGAGCGGGAGGTACACGAGAAAGAGAAAGAGAGTGTTTTATTGAAGATAAAATAATAACCTTAAAGTTTCTTTACACACCATGCCATAAAGAAAGAGGGAAGAGAGAGGAGGGGGGTGGAAAGGGAGAGGGAGGGGATGGAGGGTGAGGGTGAAAGAGAGAGAGAAAGAGAGAGACAGAGAGAGAAAAAGAGAGACAGAGAGAGAGAAGAGAGAGAGAGAGAGAGAGAGAGAGAGAGAGAGAGAGAGAGAGAGAACTATTTGACCTGGGTAATGAGAAGAGCAAGTATGCATACCAGAGAGAGAAAGAGGTAGTATTTATAAAGCATTAGGTGGAGGGGGGAAGGTAAAAAAGCATAGGTATTTTTCAATACATGGCCAGTTACCAATACATGCATGCACAGAATTATATACCTTACAAGAATAGGGACCTGAACATGACTAAAACCAACATACCTGACTGCTGAACTAAGTTACAACACACTTCAGATTGTGCCGCAGTCATATCACTTCTAACCAAACATGACACATTCATTGATTTTGTCATGTATCTGATGCTGTTGTGCCTCATCATGACACATTCATTGATTTTGTCATGTATCTGATGCTGTTGTGCCTCATGGACAATACAGACTGAGATCGTGTCGAATGACATTGAGAAGTCAACGAGTAACATGCTTGTAAATAGAGTGGTGACCCAGAGGAAATACACTGACATGGAAGAAAGTATTCTCAGGTCTCAATATATATCTGGACCGTGATTTTTACTCCCCCCATTCACTAGACCTCGAGTGGTGGCCTAGGAGCTAGTCTTTTGGATGAGATGATAAACTGAGGTCCTGTGAGCAGCATGCACTTTGTGCACATCAAAAGAACCCATGCAACAAAAGGACGGTCACTGGAAAAACATGTGGAAAAATCACACTTTGATATTAAAAAACAAATACACTTGAAAAAACAAATTATATACATAATTATGATACAGAGATAGATATATGGGTGCCATTGCACTGTGGCGACGTGGTCACCAGGGGAAGAGAAGCCTCAATTTCACACAGAGAAATCTGTTGTGACAAAAATAATACAATACAATGCAGTGCTTGATGGCTCAACAGTCAGTCTTGATCTTGATGCCACTCTCAGTGCCCATGTTGTTTGTCTTATCAATGTCTGAAGTTAAAAACTGTGGTCAGATGCTTAGTTAAAGTCATGTGATTCTGCTGCAGAAACAAAATCCATGAAATGTGAACGACATGAAGACAAGGGAAAAAAAGCAAATCAACAAGGGGTGAAAACTAACATAAAAGAGAATCAATGAATGAATGAATAAAAGAGAGAGCGAATGAAAGAATGAAAACCACCTCTTTAAATGCAAGAAAAATGAGAGAGAATGAAAGCGGGAAAACTAAACACCAGGCTACATGAAGGAAAAAAAAACAACAACCCCCCCCCCCCCATCCCCCAAACAATCAAATAATCTAAAGTGGCAAAAACTGACACAATTTCTGAGATAAAAGAGAGAGAGACTGAGACAGACAGAGAGAGAGAGAGAGAGAGAGAGAGGGGGGGGGGAGGGGGATTTTTTAAGGTAAGAAAAAAGTAATATAAAAAGTGGTAAATCTAACACAATTGTCTGCCAAAAAGAGTGAAAAAAAGAGTTTGATCATAGAGAGAGAGGCCTCTGTGTGTGATTGTGTGTGTATGTGTGTGTGCATGCATGCGTGTGTGCATGCATTTTGTGTATATGCATGTTTGTTTTTTGTGCTTGTGTGTTTCTTTTTTGAGCACAAGTTTGATATTTGGTTTGTGTCATTGGCGATTTTGTTGTTTGTTTTGCCTTTTATGCCACCATAATCAAACCAAAGAACCGTAACCAAACCCCATGACCCCACCCATACCTGCACCCGGTGCTCCCCAACGGAGAAGCCCAGGGTGGCCGTGCCTTGTCCCGGGTGCTCCTCAATGCGCACCACAGTGGAGGAATCCACCTTGAGGTCCGCCGACACCTGGGCGCTGGAGACAAAGTCCTCTGTCTGCAGGTCCTCCACCCGCTTCAGGTCCCCGTTGGCCAGCTGGATGATTGAACCCCGCACAAAGTGTGGCGGGTAGTGCAGGTGCGGGGGCAGGCTCGAACCCGAACCTGAACCCGCAGGCTGAGGCGAGGAGGTTCCCCCCACACCCGATGACTCGGGCGTGTGGGGTGGTGGCAGGTGGTGGTGGTGGGAGGCTGATGATGATGATGATGATGAAGAGGTCAGGGAGGCTGTGGTGGTGGTGGTGATGGCAGTGGTAGAGAAGGAGGGGGCAGGGGATACTGGGGAAGGGGTGGTGGCAGCGGTGGTGGTGCTGTTGTGGTGGTGGTGGGAGGAGTAGTAGTGGTGGTGGTGTCCTCCTCCTCCTCCAGCCCCCCCCTGAGAGGAGGAGTGTGGAGGAGGAGGAGGGGGACCCGGCCCAAGGGCATGGGGGGCCAGGAACACGTGCGGTGGGGGGTGGTGGTCCGTGCTTGTGGACGTGGGAGGAGCAGAAGGAGGAGAGGAGGAGGAGGTTGGGGAGGGGGAGAGGGCCACGAGGGATGTGGGCACCCCCACCTGAGAGGGGTAAGGGGAGGGGGAGGGGATGAGGTACTTGGTCCGTTTGCTGCTGCTACCATGCAGCAGCTCCTCCTCGCTCTTCACTGACTGGGAGCGGCCCTTGGCCAGGTGGTGGTGGTGGTGGTGCCCCCCTGCACCGTATGATGACACAGCCTCCAGGGGGCTGTCGGGAAGGCGAGGGAGGAAGCGGTGCTTCAGGCTGCCCTCCTTGCCGCTTGGCACCACTTTCTGAAACGGGTCCCCCCCACCCACCTTCATTTCCTTCCCTGCCGGCGAGCCCCGGCTGCTGCTGGCGTAGTGCAGGCCTGAACCCTGGCCCAACCCCTTGTCATCAGAGGAGGAGGAGGGGACACCGCCAGAACCCCCCTGGTGGTGAAGCAGTGAGGGGGAAGACAGCTCTCTCTCCCTCTCCCCTCCCTGCTGCTGCTGCTGTTGCTGCATGAGAGCCTCTCGCTCGCGCAGGGAGGTAAAGGAGGATGACCCCGAGGGACTGTGAGCTGTGCCGGGGCCTGGGGAACTACTGCTGGCTGACAGAGAGCGATGCTGCGAGTACTGGCCCATGGCAGAGGCCGGCAGGTAGGAGGAGGTTCGACCCCCTGATCCTGCCGCCTGACCCTGCGGGCTGGCGTGACCCCCGTGCTGCACGTGGCTGCCCATGGACGCCAGGACTGCCGAATAGGACTCGATGTGAGGGAAGCGGGCCGAAGTGACCAGGGAACCCGGGCTGTAGTGTGGGGAGCCCGCCACCGCCTGGTACTGAGAGGAGAAGAAGCCCGAGTAGGGGGACACGGTCGCCAGGGGTGACGACTGTCCATGGACATTGTACAGTGAGGGGTAAGGGCCCATGGAGGGGGAGGAGGAGGAGGCAGAAGCAGAGGAGGAAGAAGCGTTGCCCGCTGTCCCTACCCCTCCACCTCCTCCTGCATACGGAGCGCCGCTGCCTCCCACCACCCCCACCAGGCGGGACACGGGCTCCCCGTGAGTCAGACTGCCCCCGCCGCGGAACACCCCCAGACCCGTGGTGGTGGCCCCCGCTGACAGCATCACGTGGTGGTGGGAGTGGGAGAGGGGCTGCTGCTCCTGGCTGCTGCTGCTGGTGGTGGTGCTGCTTGGGGGTAGCTGACCTTGACTGTGACCTGACCCAGTCCCAGGCCGCCCACTGTGCATGCCCTCAGAGGCAAGCGAGGCCGGCTGGTGGTGAGGCACAGACGACTGTTGCTGCTGCTGCTGCTGTAGGTGTCGTTGAGGTTGACAGGCGTTGGAGGAGGAGGAGGAGGAGGAGGAGGGCTGGGAAGGAGACGGGACGTGGGCTTGCTGCACGGCCACCTCTGCCAGGCGGGCCAGGTGGTGATAGGAGGGATCGTCGGCGTGGCTGTTGCTGACCGCTGGCACCAAAATGGTCGAGGAGGAGCTCACCACCTTGCCATCCAATCCATTCACCACCACAGCTGCGGAGGATGATGACGATGACGGGGCCGAGGCTGGCGCCAAACTGACCACCTCTCTCAGCAGCGTGGGGGCAGCGTGGAGGATCTTGTGGGCACCACCGCTCTCATTCTGCCGCACCAGGCTGGCCACACCGATGTCCGCCGCTCGCACGGCAACCACCGCACCCCCTGCCGCGCCCCCCACGTCGTCCCCGGTGCTCACCAAGGTGGCCCGGGCCAGGAGGTGCTGGTTCGAGGCCAGGAACGTCTCTGGCACAATCAGGGCGAACTGCACATCACTGGGGGCTGGGAGGTGGGCCTTGGTCCAGGTGTGGGGCAGGGGGAGGATGGTGGTGTTGGCGTTGGTGGGTGTGGTGGTGGCGGAGGCCTGAGCTGGGAGCTGGGCCTCATGGGACGCTGAGGGGTTAGAAGGAGGAGGAGGAACAGGGGGTGGGGTGCTGGAGGGCAAGGTCTCTGTGCACAGAAGGGAGTGGTGGCTCTCAATACCTGCACACACATATCATATGCACACCTTGCAATCTGATTCACAGCTGAGAATCACCCTTCATACCTGAAAACACACACGCAGCTTGCGATGTAACCAAGAGTTGATAATGACCCCTCATACCCAAACACACACACACTCGCCCTTACACACATACACACACACCTTTCAATGAGACTCATAGTTGAGAATGACCCTTAACACCTGAAAACACACACATACACACACATTGTAATGTAACTCACAGTTGGAAATAACCCTCAATACCTTGATACACACACACTTACACATCTTGTTAAATCACCAAAACCGATTCAGCCTCAACGTGTCAAACAAAACCACACATCATAATTTCAATCTGCACTGGCCACCAAACCTCTCTCTGTGACAGAGCATTTGAAATGATTAGCGGTTTGATTTGGTTTGTCCCATGTATCAGAACTCTTAAGAACATTTACCTGCCAAGTATTACATTCAACAAACATGTTCTTTCGGTGTCCTGTGCATCAGAATGTGATATTACGAAAGTTGTCAATATTTGCTTACAATGAGAACAGTGCTCTTGTCATCAGTTGTGATGAGTTTGGGACTGTTTAGCAGTTGTCCTGTGGAATGACATTTAATATGCTTCATCCAATTGCATGACTGGTATGTTTGCCCATATGACTGTGAATGTGTCAGCTTGTCAGTTTAAGGGGTTGTTTTTTTGTTTTGTTTTGGGGGGGGGAGGGTTCATTTAATTCAAGCACTTGCTTGTGTGTACATGTGTACATGCAGGGATGTATTCTTGTTCTGGCTGTGTGATTCATCATTTCATCTTTTATTTGTGGCCCACTCCTTTGATATGAGCCAGAGGCTTAACAAATAAATGTTTGTCATTGTTGTTACTGTCTCTCTCTGTGTCTCTCTCTCTCACACACACACATTCCCACAGTGGGAATGTGTGTGTGTTCTTGATGCTGACACAAAAACAGTTTTCAGTTGCAAGGTGTCTAAGCATGCAGACTGATGCATATCAGCTACATCGCACCTGCTATGGGGGTGGGGTGGGGGGTGGGGGGAGTACTATGTTTTTCTTTTCATGGAGAAGATGCCTGACCTCAGTATAAACTCAACACTCTGTCAGGCCTTGAGAACCTCCCTTTATTTTGTTTAAAACATTAACATAAAAATGAAATAAACTAATAAGTAGATTCATTAACATATAAAAAGAAAATGAAAGATAGGCATATGGGAAATGATTGAAAGAAAAATAAAAGATAGGCATATGGGAAATGATTGAAAGAAAAACAACCTCCAAAACAACACAGAGACTGCCTGGAATGTAATTTTAAGCAAGGAAGTGCCTTCATGTACATTTAACTTAAAAAACTTCCCTATCTTTGAGTAAACCACAGGAAAGCACACACACACACACACACACACACACACACACACACACACACACACACACACACACACACACAACACATGCATGCAAACAGGCACTTTGTAATATCATTCCCTAATTGTAGTGTCATACTTTTTAATTCAACTGACACATATTCTGATGGAACGCTGGAGGGCAAATCTTGATATACACCACAAACAGCTCTGCATACTGTGACATGATAATCCATTCATCATATTCCCCTTAATTCCTTTGCCTCAGGCCAAAACCTTAAAACACTGCAGACAAGAATCCAAGCGTAAAGAAATCAGTGATACTGATAAATGAACGAAATATGTGGGAATATAGTGAATGGTGCATGACTATGGAAAAATTAATTTCTCCACTCAGAGAGGAAAAGTCCACAGTTACTGATGTCTGCAAGTATAACATATCACACAATACATTCTGTTTCTCAAATGACGGATATTGCCAGTTCTGTTCAGCATCTTGCCTTGTGCTGCTGGTGATATCGCACAGCCCAAGATACAAAGTCACAGCAGTTTCTGAATCAAGTGACAATGAACAGACAGTCAGAGAAACAAGACCCTTTGGGGTTTTTTCTTCCTGTTCATAGGCTGCAACACCCACATTCACAGGTTCAAGTGGGCTTGATGTGTTTGTCTACTTTTACCCAGTCACTTAGGCAGCCACACTCCACTTTCAGGGATGAGCGAAACTGGGTATGTTCATGTTTCCATAAACCACTGAACTATGACATGGATTACCGGATCTTTAACTTGCATATTTGATGTTCTTTGTGTGTATATGCATGAAGAGGGTTCAATCACTAGCAGTTGTGCACATATATTACGTTGACTTACAAAAAATCCCCCCCCTCCCCACCCCCTCCTTCCCTTAAACCCAGACTCAAGTATTCAAAATCCAGTGGTCTGAGCAATTATCTCACCGTCAGTTCATCATGTTAAAAGATTATCACAGTATCTAGAAGTATTTGTATTTTGTATTTCTTTTTATCACAACATATTTCTCTGTGTGAAATTCAGGCTGCCCTCCCCAGGAAGAGCGCGTCACTACACTACAGCGCCACCTTTTTTTTTTTTTTTTTTTAAATTTTCTTGCATGCAGTTTTATTTGTTTTTTCTATCAAAGTGGATTTTTCTACAGAATTTTGCCAGGAACAAGCCTTTTGTTGCCATGGGTTCTTTTACGTGCATTAAGTGCATGCTTGCACACGGGACCTCAGTTTATTGTCTCATCTGAATAACTAGTGTCCAGACCACCACCCAAGGTCAAGTGGAGGGGAAGAAAATATCGGTGACTGAGCTGTGATTCAAACTAGCGTGATCAGATTCTCTCACTTCCTAGGCGGACACGTTACCTCTAGGCCATAACTCCACTCTTTGTTAGAAGAATAAAGAGGAGGAGAAAAATCATACAAATGAGCGATACCTGCATTACTAGTAATTCTGGTGTATACATACAGGTATGGAGGAGGAAAGGAAATGGGCTCAGGTCCTGAGGGGATATTCGTATGTTATGTGGGTGCACTTATACCAGTGCAGGCTGAATGCATGACATAGGCTATTTTCCTCATCTTGTGTGTGTGTGCCTGGTGTGTCCATGTGCATGTCTGTCCAGTTTTGATGTCCAAGTATTTAAACCAAGTGATTGAAAGATCACAGTTAAAGAAACACACGGAAAAACAACAACAACAAAAACAAAAACAACAACAAACAAAACACATACACAACAGAAAGCAAACACACACACACACACACACATTCACTTAAAAACTATGGAGGTTGGAAAAGAAAGAAAGGCTGAAAGAAATGAATGGAATAGAAGAGAACGATAACCACTGGAACTGAAGTGGACCATGCATGTACTGTGTGTGTGTCATGGCTGAGGCTGGTTCCTGAACAGCGGTGGAGGTGTGATAACCAGGTACTATTGGTAGGGCGGTTGAGATGTGGCAGGGGAGGAGTGGGGTGAGGATGAGGGAGCGAGGGGAGGTAGGCATATCGACTGGACTGGACTGTACAGGTTTACAAGCAGCAGGCGCAGGTTGAGGCCGGGAAGAGGCTGGCTCGTGATGGTGCGAGGGGGGTGGGGGGGAGAGGGGAAGGACGGGACAGGAGGTGAAAATGCGTCTGTGCGTGCAGATGAGCGAGCGAGAGAGAGAACTCTGAACTCAAAACGTTTTTTTTATATTTTTTATTCATGGATGAGAGAGAGAGAGAGAGAGAGAGAGAACGGACAGTCTGATAAAGTGAGAGAGGATTGTAACGTTCACACGTGAGTGAGAGAGAGAGAGAGAGAGAGTGAGAGAGAGATAGAGGGGAGGGGGGAGTATGTCTGCTGCGCACAAATCCAATGAGACGTCCTTGAGCCGAAGGAACATCCGGGTCACTTCTGAACTAGACCCAGGTATGTGTGCCTTGCAGATGGCGGATTTTTTGTCCCCCCACATCACACTGCCACCCGATATAATTTGTTTGAAACCTGACAGAACTCTATCAATACTTTCACAACAACGTGTGTGGTTGTAGTAGTAATGTCATACTTAAAGATGTTATAAAGATGATGACTTAAACGAATATGTTCGTCTGTTTTTGTTTGTTGTGGTTTTTTTTCAATGCATGCACGTGAATGGCGTTACGTGCACACCCTCAGTTTGGCTTTTATGTTAAAAACGATGCAAAATGAACCATATCATGTACACTTAACTCCAGCACCAAGTTTTTGTTTTGTTTTTGTTTCTGTTGCATTGTTGGGGGGTGGGAAGCGGCCGGCGGCGCAACAAACGGAAAGATCGGCTCTCTGATGGGCACAGACTTAATATATTTACACGTCACTGCAGACAATCAATCTCTGATGGGCACAGACTTAATATATTTACACGTCACTACAGACAATCAATCGGTTTAAGCCGATACAGAGACTGCTTTTCAACTGATTACAAACAACACAGAATTGTTGAGAACGCTAACATTTAATCAACAAAAATCAAAAACAAGTTTGCAAAATTTCAGCATCACTACGAAAAACACACAAACCTGTCACTGGTCAACAAAATGCTTCGTTCGGAACGCTAAGCAAAGTTTCCGGCAACACACCACCACAGAGACGAAGAATCGACACTGGTATAAAACAAACAACCCCTCCCCCCCCTCCCCCAAAACAAAAAACGATTAGGCCTATCATCTCTTTGGTAATTTTTTCAACAGCTTCTCGAGTACTTTGGATTGCACATGGCAGAAGATTCCACACGGAGACATATGTGTTCGCGTGCGCTTTTCCGTGCATGTATTCGTTCAATAATTTCAAAGACAACTCCGTACTGAAAAAAACAACAACAGAATGTTTTTTCTCATCCAATTTTTTTTTCTTTTAAACAATTGATGAGAGAGAGAGAGAGAGAGAGAGAGAAGTATGGTGATTATTTTCTCAGACGGCAGTCTCACTGTGGGTGACAGAACCCCACGCAAAAAAAAAAAAAAAAAAAACATTGCATAAACAGGTTGCCATATTTTCTCCATTCCCCCAGATTGTTGATTACCATACGGTACAGTGACAATTCATTGTCAAGAGGCACAACTAATGTTGTGGTCGCAAATGATACAAATGTATACGGGTTGCTATATTCTTCCCATTGCCCACATAGTTCAGTGCAATATGGTACAGTAACCATTCAATGTCAGATGAACAACTAATGCTGTGCCCACAAACCCCAGCAGGTTACATCATCACTGACAGAAGATACAGGCATTTTTCACACGAGCCAGCAACACAGACCAGATGTGAACCGACAAGCAAGCTCTGTAGACAGTCTATGGATAACAGTTATTTGTATATCAGGACGATATGCTGCATTCTTTTTTCTTCTCTCTCTCTCTCTCTCTTTTTCAGATGAAACATGCAGGCCAACTTCATAAATCTCTTTGTTTTATGCCCCTGACCAAAATATTTCGTTTGGTTCTGGTGTTGTTGCCGTGAATGTGATTTCACACTGAAGAACGCATAAATAAGACGGTGATAAGACGATAAAATAATCTGCATGAAGAAGGAGAAGAACAGAAGTTGGGAACCCGTACAACTGGGTCACAAAAATTTCGACTCTCATGCAATATTAACAATCTGGATAATGAATGGCCAGCAGTGAATGCAAGCAATACATATATCTGTAACGAGTCTTATGTGACACAACAACATATTATCATTCTTTATCATCATGATCATGTTGACATATTACTTTTTTATATCATAATCTTTTGTTATAATTATTATTATAATCCCATACTACAACAGCAACAATAACAATAACTACTACTATACTACTCTATTATTATGATGTCATAATTATTACTTTTTATAGAGAACTTTGCTAGTCATAAGCATCATCATTGCATTAACTATTATTATCAATCAAATTATCAGTATTATCAACATGCCAAATAGTCTGAGAGAATTCATCATAATTATCAACTGACGAAATTATCATCACATTTAAAAGCAATGTTATTAAAACAACAACAACAACAACGAAACCAACCACAATGGTATCAATCTCTATTCGCTACATCATTTCCCAAGAAACACACACATGCAGAACCACTTCGTACTAAAGGTATATAATATTTCAACATCTTCAGTAAGAACCAATTTTCGGTTGGTTGGTTACGTAACCGAGAACCAATGTTGAAATCGAAACTTCTTCTATTTACAAATGGAGCAAGTCATATTAAATAAAAAATATATATAAAAAATAAAATAAAATAATGAAAATGATATATATATATATATATATATATATATATATATATATATATATATACATATATTAATAAGAGAGAGAGAGAGAGAGAGAGGGTAGGCCACAGAATAAGACTCATTTTGCTGACATTCGTTATCAAAGTGAGTTATTTTACAGTCCAGTTTATTATCATTACTATCAATATACTACAACTATTTCTTCTTATTTTATTATCATCATTCACATGATCAAAGTGAGTTATTTTACAGTCCAGTATATTATCATTACTATCAATATACAACAACTATTTCTTATTATTTTATTATCATCATTCACAGGCTTTATCTGTTTTATGTTTCATAGACTCAGCAGTCATCTTTCAGTTTATCGCCGTTCTTCCGTTTTTCATTTTAGTCATGAAGTTGCATAGATGCATACATCTGCCTAGAGCAGCAAAATTGAGCTATGTAATTGGACATTAATCTGAACATTCTATGGGGATTTATTTTTCATGAACGGATTCAACTCATGCATAACATTATCGCTCCATTCCGTGCCGGTCCGTCATTGACAATTCCCTTTAATACACGTCCACTCTCTGCTCCAAACCGATTTGACTCACAACCATACCGATTTACACTGAGCATGCACGTTGACAGGGCAGCAAAAAAAATGGATCCGATGTGCCTGAAACTATCCACAACCAGCACAACGTTTCAATAGATCTACAACTATTCGGCTCTCGCTCTTTCTCTCTCTCTATATATAGACACAACTATGATCTACACACACACACACCTCTCTCTCTCTCTCTCTCTCTCTATATATATATATATATATGTGTGTGTGTGTGTGTGTGTGTGTGTGTGTGTGTGTGTGTGTGTGTGTGTCGATAAAGTACTTATAAAATTTCCACATCGTCTAATTGCAGTAATTCAATTGTTAAAACGAAGAAAAATAACCCTAAAATAGGCCGAAAATTAGTTTTGAGTGGAGCGTTTGTTGTGGTTAATTGAAACCGGAAAGCCGCAATAAGACTGGGGAAGTTTTTTTTTTTAATTTTATTTTATTTTATTTTATTTTATAATTTTTCTTTCTTTTCTTCTTCTTTTTTTCTTTCTTTCTTTCTTTTTTTATTTTTTTTTTTTTTACTGTCAAATTATTTATTTATTTCTGTATAGGAAGCAATTATTTTCCTCGCTCATTTTTACAGTCAGATCTGTCATCATCTTAACTAATCACAGGAACAGTATCCAAATGGCATGTTAGTGGCATTGCCCTCATGAGGCTCATCCCAAATCCCCTTGGCACACCCACACCCAGGTTCGTCCGCAACAGTCCCAGAGCCAGAACTCCACATGGTTGCTTTGTGTAAGATCGCATTGAGGCTACACGCCAGAAGACTGGGGAAGCTGGAAAACTTGGATGTAGATCTTAATATGCGGGACAGTGCATCAAATCCGCCGACCAAGATTCTGACCAACGAACTGGTCTTGTTTTTATCATGTATATTACGCCCGGAAATCCATTTAGTTACGGATGATCAAAGCCGGGAAAGTCCTGACGAAAACAGGGAAAGTTTGTCATATCTTGATTGTGATAGTAAAACAAATGTCGATCGACGTGGGCGGCTTTTGCTGCATGGAATTGTTCAGTTTCCAGGCACACAACTGTCAGTTCGGTGGTAAAGTCCTGTTTTAGCATCCTAAATTCGGGAACCTATTTTACCGGCGATTTTTGTGCATGTATGAAACGATATTACCATAAACAGATGTTGTAACCCATTGTCAGTGGATTTCGACTCTTATTTTTGTACGTTATTTCACTCAGTCTTGATGCAGATTCAGTCACGAAACTAACATGGCACCATCTTGCTTTTTCCGTTTTTGGTCCCACAAACCATAAAAATGAAACCAAAAGGTGAAATAATTCAGGACCCTAAAACAGGACATTACCCGGTTCGGCAAACTACAGTTCGGCAAAAAGGTATTTCAATGCAAAACTATCATCAAACGTGTTGTTCAGTGATTTCGCTGTATGCGTTTACTTATACCGCATATGGTGTGGTTCGTCCGTCGGGATCGACGAGGACCATCTAGTCATCCTGGGGGTGGGTGGGTTGGGCTCTGTGGGTGCGCAGATGACTGGTCAGGTCAATCCGCGCCCGGAACCGCATATGGTATATTATTTACTAATATCATGTTTTCCATGAGGTTTTAACCTTCATAATGGTGTAGAATGGTTGGCGTATATATGGTATACCTATATCTATCTATCTATCTATCTATCTATCTGTCTATCTATTATAGTACTGTTGTTGCAAGTGTGTACTGACGCATGTGCATGTGTGAGGAGGGGGACATAACCGGGTGTGTATGTGTGTGGGTGTTTTTGAGTTTGTGTGTAGCATGAGGTGAATGTTAGCTTGCATTTCAGTAATAATGACATCTGTTGTTGTTTTTTCTTGCCTATTCAACGTTAATTTTATCACTTATTGTGTTTCATGTTTTAATTGATGTTCATGTTCTAAATGTGACTAATAATAATAACAATAATATGTGTGATGTTGCGTGTACTCGAGCCGCGATAAATTTTGGCCGAGAAGAGCAAAAAGATAGGCCTGGTTTGCATCAGTTTGACATGGTACAGTATATGACACCAAAAGACAAATTTATGTGAATTTACTGACAATAAAGTTGTATGTTATCTTGAACATTCCTTTCAGATAAGTGTGGCAAAACTAGGGATGATGTATCCAAAACAGCACTTAAAAGTAAAACACAGACAATGTGTTACAGGCGAAACAATACTAGATGCAGACAAAACCTCACACACAAGACGATACGTACAGAAAGACAGCACGTCACAGACAAGACAATAATCTCATACTCTCCAGGATAGAGCTGTGTGAGCGAAAATTTGAGAGTGTTAGTGGAAGTGGACATTCATTTTCTGGAGTTTTTTCTCCAGTACTTTCACACACACACACACACACACACACAGAAACTCTCTCTCTCTCTCTCTCTCACACACACACACACTCTCTCTTTCACACACACACACACACACACACAATTGTGTACCCTGCAATTCATCAGCCCCATCCGAATATTTCTTTTTTTTTTCCCAGTCCAATCAAACAGTTCGTTGCTATACTACCCAATTTAACTTTTGTAAAATACATAGATGAATATATAAAACATATAATCAATGAACATGAACAAGGGGTCGCACTAGGTATCGATTTGTTGTCATTCATCTGTTACAGCACAGCAACAATTACAGCAGCCACTCCACTACCACCACCAACTACTAAATACTACAACTACTAGTATTTATAACAGCAGCAACAACAACAACAGCTAGAAGAAAAAGAATTAGAAGAAGGATAAAGAAGAACAAGAACAATAACAACAACAAATCAAGAACAATAATACCCGAGACTCCGACTACCACTAATATTATCACCACCATTATAACTATAATCTTCACGATGACAACAAGAAAACACAAGAGAGGCAAGGCCTTCAAGACTCACTTGTGATACACTTAAAAAAAAAAAAAAATCTAATCGTTAAAATGTGTTCTGTATTTGTAGACCACTTGGGCGAATGAACATAGTGAAAGCCCTGTACACTGAGAGTAAAACACACAAGCTTTTTATGTACTGAGTATAATTTCAAAATGTAATGTTTAAGATGAGAAAGATCAGTTTAAAGCAAATTAAGTCCCCTAGCATTAATTACAGAGTAATTTCCCTTTTTTACTATCTGCACCAAAACGTTTGCAAAATAAATAAAACTTCCATGCTTAGCAAAAGAAGTTCCTGTTTGAACAAAAAATGATAATGACTGCTCTTGTTGTTGTGTCAGAATATCAGATCAAAGTGCCAAGCTTAGAGAATACAAAAAATATAAATATAACAGTAAATGCAGTTTGCATATAATTAGGCTTTTTTTTCTTTTTCTTTTTTTTTTTGGTGCCCATCCCAGAGGTGCAATATTGTTTCAAACAAGATGACTGGAAAGAACTGAATTTTTCCTATTTTTATGCCTAATTTGCTGTCAACTGACAAAGTATTTGCAGAGAAAATGTCAATGTTAAAGTTTACCACGGACACACAGACACACACACAGACAACCGAACACCGGGTTAAAACATAGACTCACTTTGCTTACACAAGTGAGTCAAAAATAACAATAATGATGATATCAATAACAAAAAAAACAACAGCAATAACAACAACAACAATAATAACAATACAAAAGATAACAGTAACAACAATAATGATAATGATACTAACACTACCACTTCTAATACTAACAACAACAGCAGCAGCAACAACAACTACAACAATAACTGGGACTGTAACAGACGAACCTGGGTGTGGCAGTGTGTAGCAGAAGCAACAACTACAACAACAACCTAGGACTGTAACAGACGAACCTGGGCGTGGCAGTGTATGGGAAAGACTCGGGATGAGTGACGCAGGGGGTAGAGTGCCACTGAGTATGGAAATAACACAAACCAACCAACGCACTACACTGCCTATTGGGCTGTTTTACCTAATCTTTGTGTGCATTTTTATTGTTCAACCTCCCACTCTCAATAGGTACACACATTTTCATGCATGCACTCAAGGCCTGACTAAGCGCGTTGGGTTACGCTGCCGGTCTGGCATCGGCCTAGCAGATGTGGTGTAGCGTATATAGAATTGTCCGAACGCAGTGATACCTCATTGAGAAACTGAAACTGATCGACCCTGCCCATTTTACTCCCTTGCTAAGGAAGGAAGCCAGCTCACACAGCCAACCGTTCCTGCCACGTATGAGGAAGCAAAAACTCTCCTCCGCAGCAGATTCCGAAGAGGCTGAGTCACCCTGAACGGAGGCTACCAGGATCCCATCAGGACACTGGAGAGGAGACACCAGACTACCATCTACCGCCTTCGCACAGGACACTGCGGCCTCCGAGCACACCTGAAGAGGACTGGAGTGGCAGCCACATCCCTATGTGACTGCGGCCAGGCTGACCAGACCCCATCCTATATTCTCCAAGACTGCCCCCTGTATGAGAAGATGCGGCAGCAGTCCTGGTCTGGGGGTGCTGACCTCAACACCAAGCTCTGGGGGACGGTAGCCGATCTTCGCCGGACGTCCGAGTTTGTGGCATCCCTCGGACTTCGACCCTGACTGCGTAGCTGTCGTACGCAAAAGAAAGAAAGAAAGAAAACTCCCTTGCGCACTGGCACAATCGGGGCCAGGCGCTGTTCTTTTGATCCAGTGTTCACCAGTGATCAGGGTTCGAGGCCGCGTTTCGGCCTGGTGCTGTCTCCCTGGGGCAGGGACTTTGCTCCGATTTACCTCACTCCACTTCACTGACTTGGGATGGTGAGGGTTGCTGAAACAACGGAAGCCGGGAGAGGACTGGGCCCCCCACCTTCCTATGCCGAGCGCTAGACACAGTGGATAGGATTTCACTGCCCCAAAGGTGCCGTAAAAGCCTATAGGTTTAACTGCTGTGTGTGTGTGTGTGTGTGTGTGTGTGTGTGTGTGTGTGTGGACAAAACCGATTTCGAATACCGTACAGTTTGGATATTCCCAAGCAAAGTGAAACTCGTTTTCAGTTAAAAAAAAAAAAAAATCCATTTAACACACGTTGGCAATTCTCGTGGATTATCATGACGCCTACAAGCTGGAAAATTTCTGACTGCCACGTGCGTGTGTGTGTTCGTTCTTTAGTTTAGCGTCTTATCACTATCAGTGATATTACACCATTAAAAAGAGAAAAAGAAGAAAAAGGGTGGTGATGAGGGGGTGGAGGGGAGAGGAAAACAGAAAAGGTAGAAAATTACAACCCCCCCCCCCCAAAAAAAAAAAAAAAACAACAACAAAAAAACACACACACAAAAAACACAACAAAAAACAAAAAAACAAACAAAAAAACCCGCATAACTAACATGCAATTACATTTAACAGTAACAATTCAATAATGATAATAATAATCAGAAACCATTTACACAATTCTGAAGTACATTAAAGGAATGTAGAAATAGTGCTATGAACTAATGCCTGTGAAAGTTCGACCATAAGAACCTCGTCAGAAATAACTTTCCAAAAAATCATCTTCAGTATAGTTATTCTCTTTGAAATACTTGGTCAAGAAGGTACGTAACTGCTGACAGTGAAACAAACAATGATGCAAGCGGAACTGCATACCACAGATGCATTTAACATTTTTACTATACTTTGCCTTCAGCGCATCAATTTTCATAATTATGGAAGAAAGTATAGGTTATTAATCTTGTATAGCAAGCTGATGGATTCGGTATCTTTTCTTAAATAATATTCTCGGGAATAATGTCCCTTTATGTTTTAAAAACTTTTCCTTCCAAGGGTTATGAAATCGACCCCATGCTGATTTTTCTAACAAAGTGTATGCCTCTTTTACGGAAAGACGGACATGCTTTTTTTGTTGATTTTTCTGAATTTCGTGCTCCTCTTTTAGCTGCTTTATCAACAGTTTCATAACCATGAATACCCCCATGAGAAGGCATCCAACAAAAACTGTAATTGTTGCCACGCTGCAATGTGTGTGTGTGTGTGTGTGTGTGTGTGTGTGTGTGTGTGTGTGTGTGTGTGTGTGTAAACGCGCGCGCGTTTGTGTGTGTGTGTATCTGTCTGTGTGTGCATGTAACAGTAAGGATGCTCGGTGCCTATTTTGATGATTAAGTAAACGCAAGAGAACAACATACATCCTGTACACATGGCATATCGGTCTTTTGTAAAGACGTTCTGCACGAAAGCACTATTAAGTTGTTCATATTTTTTTCATTTCCTGGGGGGTTAGGGGTGGGGAGGGGGTGGTGGGGCTACAAAACAAAAGAAAATGTATGCAAATGGTGGTTTCGCACTGAGTGTCGAAACAGGCAAAAGCACGCGCACGCGCACGCATACAGACACAAACACAGGAGCGCACACACACCCACGTATACATACACACACCCACGTATACACACACACACACACACACAGATATATATATATATATATATATATATATATATATATATATATATATCAGTTGATGTACATGGTATGTATTTATGTGGTGTGTGTGTGTGTGTGTGTGTGTGTGTGTGTGTTATCTGGTTGTACGCAACACAGCGCCTGCGACGGATTCCGGTTGCACGCAAGTCTTCTCTCTCCATCAATAAACTATGAACTTTGCTGGTCGGTCGGTCGGTCTCTCGCTCGCTCTTTGTAGTTCAATTGACAGACAGCCAGCCAGCCTTCCCCATGAACTCAAAAGTTATGAAGCGCCGACATGCAAAGTGTACATACAAATGTTGTACACTCATGTCTACTTCAGAATAGGCACCGAGCACGCGCGTATCCATAATCCATGCTTACATGCACGTGCACATACACGCTCGCGCACCACCCCTTCACCCTCTCTAGTAACCAAAACTTCTTTTTTTTTCTGTGAATTAGCCGGACAGAAAAAAAATAATGTTCTAAAGAAAGCAAATATAGTATCTCATAGACAAACACTCAGACAGTTTATTTCATTTTCCACAACTGGTTTGACTCTCTCTCTCTCTCACACACACACACGCACGCACACACACGGTCACAAAAACAGGTCTTCGTAAACTCAGTCTAAGTGCACACGACTTGAGTAATGAACGGTGAAGATTTACAACATTCCATCAGAGAAAAGATAATGTATATCATGTGTGAAGCTGTTAACGACGATTTCCATTTCCTAGGTACGCGCATATTGTTTTATAACTTGCCTGACAATCCACTCACGATTATACAGTAATCTACTCATCTATCAAATGTCATCAAACAAAGTAGATATTGGACAATAATCTGAAAGCAAGTGACTTAGATTGTGACGACTGTCGAAAATCCACCTGCCAGATAAGTATTTAAGAGCATGCGTCTCAGGTGACCATTTCCTTGATGCTTTCATTCTTTTGTCGTGTGCACTAAAATCAGTCAGTTTGGGTTTCAAGACCACAAATGAAGTCCAGGCAAGTCAAGTTAGACCTAGTCAGTGCTGCAAAATGTTCGAACTCATTTCAAAGCTGGTATAAATATGTCCCGGCAGATACCGATTACTTGAAACGGCTCTCTTAGGCATTGTTTGAATGCAAGTTCTATAGCTTTTTGTTCCACTAATGTTCGTGGAAATACTTGTTCAAAAAGTTATTGTGGATGCACATTGAACTGGAGACCAAGAGAGAGAGAGAGAGAGAGAGAGAGAACCTAGAACTGTTTTAATGTAAGGCCACCAGCCTGTATACATTATAGGCGCGTGTCGCGCACACACACATATATGAAAACCAAACCTTGAGTTGGATGAAAAACAAAATTTAGAAAGGATAAACTGATAATATTACGAAACTAAAGAACAAGCTAAGGGTAATTTAGAAACATGTCTTCCATTTTAACGCATAAAAAATAAACATTGCTCCATCTCTTGTCACAATGCTGTTGACATTTTGAAGTAAGTGGGGTAATAGGGGAATCCTTAAAATGTGCATATTCATGGATAAATATTTCTTGAGAGACAGAGAGAGAGAGAGAGAGAGAGAGAGAGAGAGAGAGAGAGAGAGAGAGAGAGAGAGAGAGAGATACGGATGTTTTATTCAATATAGACCATGGCCACTCATGAAGGGGTGGTGTAAACAAACATTACAGAGGTAATATATTCAGATATGTAACATAACACAGTTGTAACCTGAAAATGAGAAAAACAGTCCTTATCTGCATTTAGTCTTATTCACACATAATAACAAAAAAGCGGAAAACTAGCACACACTCAACTGCATATTGTATTTCTAATCTTTAAGGCTTTATATAAGTAAAGAGAGAGAGAGAGAGAGAGAGAGAACACATACAGGATGCACGCGTGTAATTTTCTTGGCAGCTGCCCACGCCTTGATAAATTCTGAATGAAGTGAATCAACTGAGTGCATGGTTTGAATGCTTCGATCCAACACAGACACACACACACACACACACACACACACACACACACACACATGCGTCACATAATGAACAATCAACTCCCATTGCACGACTATCTTACCTCAGATACATTACTGTAATGTTTCCCAAAAAACGACAACAAAACACACACACACACACACACACACACACACACACACACACACACACACACACACACACACACACACTAAAAACCCTAAAACAAACATAAGATATTTAAAAACGAAACAAAAACACCGTTACGGGCTTTCCTCTGAGAAATCATATCTTTCATCAGAAATATGGAGAAACTGAAGCATAAACACACACACACACACGCACACACACACACACACACATATATAAATATAAATATATATATCAATATCAATAATCATATATATCATATATATATATATATATATATATATAGAGAGAGAGAGAGAGAGAGAGACAGACAGACAGACAGACAGACAGATAAGACAGACGGAGAACAAATAGAACCAAACGAGCTTTTTTTCCCCAAAAGCCCCCTCCATACCCTCCCCCCCTCTCTCTCTCACACACACACACACAGAGAAAATAAAAACAAAAATAAAAAACAATGCACGAATAAATACCCTCAAGTTCCGATGTGAGCCGGCGGACATTCAGTCAAAAACACAAACACAGCAGTGTCGAACTGTTCCAACACAGATCCTGGCCGTTGAACCAGGTGGGGAAGAAAAAACACAAACACGCGGAACACACACATAACAGGTGTAGACGACAAGCCCAACAAAAACAAGAATAAAGAGAGAAAGGGGAAAAGACACTATTTAACACACACACACACACACACACAAGTCGTACACACACGCGCACGCACATACCAATCGTCCGCCGCTGCGCGCGATCTATACTACCTTGCGCGCCAGCTGACGCGCGACGCTTGAGGGTCGAACAAAACGCCGCCGCCACCGCCGCCGCCGGAAAACCTTGACAAAACTTCAGTCTTGCGCACACTGGCACACACACGCGCGCGCTCATACCTCTCTCTCTCTCTCTCTCTCTCTCTCTCTCTCCTCCTTTTCCTTTCTCTGTCTCCCACCTTACAACGATCACGAGCCTTAAAAGAGGGGGATGGGAGCCTGTCCGTCTCCCCACTCTCTCTCTCTCTCTCACTCTCTCACAAGCGCACGTGGTTTGACAGACATACAGTAACGGCGACAACAAATCGACTTGACTCTGTACAGTGTGAAGGACAACAAATAAAAGACCAGCCCCCAGCCTACAAGCGGCTGCCAGGTCTGGCGGTGCAGCACTTGGAACGGCCTCCCATGTACTGCACCGTTCTGACTCCAACTGGAGTCGGCCCAGAACCACCCCCCACCCCCACTGGAGTTGTGTAGTTCACGACTGGCTCCTTTGCTCCATCTCCCCCCTTCACCCCCTCCTACAATATATTTATAAAAAAAAAAAAAATAAAATAAAAATAATGAAAAAAAATTAAAGAATTTTTTTTTAAAGAAGTCTTTTATAACTATCAGTATTTTTTTTCTGGGGAAATCTTCATTCTGCGGAAGAACAAGAATGACTCTTTCCCGCCATGTCCAAAGAAAGATTGTGAAGAACGGGTACAACATGAATCTATTCGTAAAATATGTGTTGGATTTATTTGACTGACCAAATATTCAGAGTTGAATGGATTGGCCAATGATCTGTCAGAATTTCTCCTCTCCCCTCTGTCCCCCCTCCCCCACCACCTTACCCACCATTCTTCTAAATTACTTTTTTTTTCTCCTTCATGTTTCTCTTCTATCAGGCCGATTACTCCGGTGGTAATAAATTTAATCTCATGTTAACATAGATATTAGCATTATTTTACTATTTTATGTATTGTTTGTTTAATTGTTTTATTTCATTATTTCATTACTGTTTATGAATGTTATTTGATACAATTGATAATATAGTTCATCAGCCGTCATGTTAAAATTGAAGTGCAACGTTGTGAGCATAGTATACGCTTTAAGCTTGTTGATGCTCTTTTGTCATTGATTGCATTGTAATCATGTGTATTTAAACCAAAGAAAGACTCCACGGGAGTTAGTTAAATTCAGAACCATGTTCTGCCGGAGGGGGAAAAAAATCCCCCATTTAGGGCTGGCCCTAAACACACTCCACTCGAATTCGTGTGGAGTTATATCATTGACCTAATGTTACACCTCAGTAACAGTTCAGAGTTGGGAGTGGGAAAAAACAACAACAAAAACCCAGCCTACACTGACTCACCATGCACGGCTTTCGTGGAGTTTGCCAGGGAGGGGGAGGAGGGGGACAGGGGGGTGTGCACAAGAAGGGGGGTCATATATATGTTTGTCTATGTTTTCCCACCAATATACAAACCGGTGTTTTTCTGATTAATTTGATCTTAAAAAATTGAGGGTGCGGAGTCATTTCAGGGCAAGGGTGTGTAGTCTTCCTGGGCTAACTCCACGATGGAGGGAGACAGAGGGGGAGGGGGAGGAAGGGGGGGGGGGGTCATTTCAGGACAAGGGCTGTGTAGTCTTCCTGGGCTTACTCCACGACGGAGAGAGAGAGGGGGGGGGGAGGAAGGGGGGGGGTCATTTCAGGGAAAGGGCTGTGTAGTCTTCCTGGGCTAACTCCACGACGGAGGGAGAGAGAGAGGGGGGGGGGAGGAAGGGGGGGGGGGTAATTTCAGGGAAAGGACTGTGTAGTCTTCCTGGGCTAACTCCACGACGGAGGGAGAGAGAGATGGGGGGGGGGGGGGGGGAGGAAGGGGGGGGTCATTTCAGGGAAAGGACTGTGTAGTCTTCCTGGGCTAACTCCACGACGGAGGGAGAGAGAGAGAGGGGGGATCATTTCAGGGAAAGGACTGTGTAGTCTTCCTGGGCTAACTCCACGACGGAGGGAGAGAGAGGGGGGGAGGGGGAGGAAGGGGGGCCCCGTGGTCATTTCAGGGCAAGGGCTATGTAGTCTTCCTGGGCTAACTCCACGACAGAGGGAGAGAGAGGGGGGGAGGAAGGGGGGGAGGAAGGGGGGGTCATTTCAGGGAAAGGGCTGTGTAGTCTTCTTGGGCTAACTCCACGACGGAGGGAGAGAGAGAGAGAGAGAGGGGGGGGGGAGGAAGGGGGGGGGGGTCATTTCAGGGAAAGGGCTGTGTAGTCTTCCTGGGCTAACTCCACGACGGAGGGAGGGAGAGAGAGAGAGAGAGAGAGAGAGGGGGGGGGGGGGCGGAAAGGGCGGGGGGTCATTTCAGGCCATCCAGAATCACTCCGTTCAGTTAACTTAGGGCGTGGGGGTCAATCTGGGGCAACCACACCCGCAGAACAGCGACGACGGTGGGTGCAAGGCACACAACACACCAGGCGCAGCGACAGCGGGTGCAAGACAATGCTGTACTGGTTCAGATCCACCCGTAAGTGCGTACGTGTGTGAGTGTGT
The DNA here is from genome assembly GCF_041734735.1 of Babylonia areolata. NCBI lineage: Eukaryota > Metazoa > Mollusca > Gastropoda > Neogastropoda > Buccinidae > Babylonia > Babylonia areolata. The sequence goes on from NC_134884.1 coordinate 22,785,824, forward strand.
GGGTGGGGAAGGCTATGTCGGGCGTTCTTCGTGGAAAACAAAATGAGTCGTGGGGTGGGTGGATGGGTGGACGTGTCTCTCAAGACTCTACACACATCCTGCTGTCTCTCTCTTTGTCTCTCTCTCCCCTTGTACACACTGCTCTCTCTCTCTCTCACAGTGCTTTTGCTTTTTTGGCGAGGTTTAAATGTTAGTTCCGAGGGCAGCGACACTGGATCCCTCCCCGCCCCACACCTCCCCCCTAAATACCTCGGTTAGTGTCTATGGTCTCGAGCGGTTTCAATCCCCATATAGATATCCACTCTCTTTACGCCCCCTCCCCCCCCCCCCCATCCCTCCCCCCGTTAATGAAGGCTGCAGAGCTCTTTCTCCTTTTAATCGCCCAAATCCTGAGAGAGAAAGAGAGAGAGAGGGAGGGAGAGAGGGAGAGAGAGGAGTTCATGGCAGAGTCAACTCTGGGCAGGACCCTGCAGGAGCCGATGCAGTCCATGTGTATTAATATGCCTCGGATGGTGATGGAAACCCGCCACCTCCTGATCGTCGGTCCGCGACATAGCCACGTGCGTCGTCTGGTCTATCACTGGTGATATCAGTGCACTTGCAGCAGCACTTCATGTTTTGCTCCACTGACGAAAGGGGGGTGGGAGGAGTTTGGACCTAGTAAACATTCTAATCACACTGAATGCTTACTTACTACACTCATAATGTCCAAAAGAAAAGAAAGTACTGTTTGGAGCTTAGTTAAATCTGTGGACACGTGGTGAAATGAAAATGAACAACAAATTCATATACCTTTAAGGTTGAATAACTCCCCCACCCCCCAATCTGCTCCTCGTCCAAAGTCGCATCATTCCCCCCCCTGGCCCCACCTTCCCCACTCCATCAACCCCTCCCCCTCCTCTTACCCCACTGTCTCATGTCCCCCCCCCCCCAAACACCCCCCTCCCCTGCCCCCCCTCCCAAAGATGCATTCACCACAGATAAATATGATGTTCTGAAGCATTACAAAAACACCAGCCCCCGAAAATGCCCTTACAACGTGTAGTAACCACCACAAGAAGGTCAAAGGTTAGCTTGAAAACTGGGCAGCACGGTTTTCGACCCCTCTTGTTTTAAAGTAGTTATTTTCCATTTTTTTTTTAAATTAAAAAAACAAAAAAACACTCTAAATCATGGCATCAGGTAAAGGAAAAAAGGGAGAGAACTGTGAAAGGAAAAAATACTGAGAAAAACCAGGATAGAAAGAAACAGAAAAAGGAAGGCAGGAAGGGGAGGAAAACAAATGTACGGAGAGAGAGAGAGAGAGAGAGAGAGAGAGAGAGACAGAGAGAGACAGACAGAGAGGGAGAGAGACAGAGACAGAGAGAGAGAGAGAGAGAATAAATTAGATTTTATCGTGAGGGTAAAGGAAAAAGCACAGCATGCATTTTCTCTGGGCAAAGAAGAAGAAGAAGAAAAAAAGAAAGAAATATATATACACACAATAAGCAAATCATTCACGAAAGCGAAAAAATCGCGAATATAAACGTGCACATCACGAAAGTGTATACACTGATAAAAGAGCGAGAAGGGGACAAAACAGGACAAATTCTTTCCAAACAACGGTAATAGACAAAACAAGGCAACGTATTTAGACATGTTTGTGTTTTCCACCCACCCACAAGACAAGACAAATTCTTTCCAAACAACGGTAATAGACAAAACAAGGCAACGTATTTAGACATGTTTGTGTTTTCCACCCACCCACAAGACAAGACAAATTCTTTCCAAACAACGGTAATAGACAAAACAAGGCAACGTATTAAGACATGTTTGTGTTTTCCACCCACCCACAAGACAAGACAAATTCTTTCCAAACAACGGTAATAGACAAAACAAGGCAACGTATTTGGACATGTTTGTGTTTTCCACCCACCCACGAGACAAGACAAATTCTTTCCAAACAACGGTAATAGACAAAACAAGAAAACGTATTTAGACATGTTTGTGTTTTCCACCCACCCACAAGACAAGACAAGACAAATTCTTTCCAAACAACAAGGCAACGTATTTAGACATGTTTGTGTTTTCCACCCACCCACAAGACAAGACAAATTCTTTCCAAACAACGGTAATAGACAAAACAAGGCAACGTATTTAGACATGTTTGTGTTTTCCACCCACCCACAAGACAAGACAAATTCTTTCCAAACAACGGTAATAGACAAAACAAGGCAACGTATTTAGACATGTTTGTGTTTTCCACCCACCCACAAGACAAGACAAATTCTTTCCAAACAACGGTAATAGACAAAACAAGGCAACGTATTTAGACATGTTTGTGTTTTCCACCCACCCACAAGACAAGACAAATTCTTTCCAAACAACGGTAATAGACAAAACAAGGCAACGTATTTAGACATGTTTGTGTTTTCCACCCACCCACAAGACAAGACAAATTCTTTCCAAACAACGGTAATAGACAAAACAAGAAAACGTATTTGGACATGTTTGTGTTTTCCACCCACCCACAAGACAGGACAAATTCTTTCCAAACAACGGTAATGGACAAAACAAGGCAACGTATTTAGACATGTTTGTGTTTTCCACCCACCCACAAGACAAGACAAATTCTTTCTAAACAACGGTAATAGACAAAACAAGGCAACGTATTTAGACATGTTTGTGTTTTCCACCCACCCACAAGACAAGACAAATTCTTTCCAAACAACGGTAATAGACAAAACAAGGC
>NC_134884.1:22793554-22798554 GCF_041734735.1 Babylonia areolata
TGGCCAGCACGTGAAGAATGCGCGCGCGCGTATGCGTGTGTGTGTGTGCGCGCGCGCGCACGCGCACGAGTGCATGAATGCTTACGTGAGCGTGCGTGCGTATACGTGTTGAGCCATATTCAGACACTGGCTGAAAATAGCAATAATGGCTGTTATTTAGGGGCAGCAGTGGGCAGTGCACTGACAGAATTACACATATTTTCTTTCCCTGTTTCATCACTCACCACCCACCTCCCACACCCCTTCTTTTAAAACAACATCCATCACTGTTTTTGTTGTTGCTGTTGTTGTTTTTATCTTCTTCTTTTTTCTTTTTATTGGAGCTCGACCTGGAAAAAGAACCACTCAAAATAACCGTTGGACAAAGAAAGAATCGGCGGGGTTGATGATACCCGATCCCCATTGTTACTCCTCGTCATTAAGCCCCCCCCCCCCCACCCACCCCCTACCCTCGCACCTTTTCTTGGCCCCCACCCCCTTGCCCCCGCTGCCTCTTCCCTGAGGTTAAGTCAAACACCTCTCTTCACAAGAAACCACGTGTGCGTCATGTAAATACGCTGGCCCGTCTCAGTTAATTCATAGCTTTCTTGTCGTATGTTGTTGTTGTTTATTTTATGAAGTTACTACTATTATTATTAGCATCATTATTATTCATTCAGTCATCAAGAAATCAACAATTATGCTCCCAAAATGTCCATTTCAAACGTCTTAAAAAAGACAAACAAAAAACCCAGCTTTTCTTTTTTTGTTGTTGTTTTTTTCTTTCTTTCTTTCTTTTTTTTTTTTAACTAAAAAGTTCCCAAATCGTCTACGTCAGAAACATTAAAAAGTATATGAGAATAGTTGATACTCAAGGGACTGATTCCCCTACTCCTGAGACTGCTTCCCCCAATTCTCCCCTTCCCCTGAGACACAGACACTACTCTCGTGTCATGATGTCACGCTGCACTGTGTGTAGGTTTCGAAGCCCTGGACGAGAAGCTTTGACACAAGAGTCGGGGGTGATGGGGGACGAGGGTGGGGCGGGTCGCCTTCCGGTTCAGTGACCCGCAACATCGAGGCACGTGCAGATCAGATAGCCGGGGTTAGTTAAATGTTTCCGCAAATCAAAAATTAAAATGTTGAATATATAATAACAAACAGGTGCATGAATACAAATATGGAAGAAAACACGGTATCCTTCCCTACGTTAAAAGCGCTTAGAGCTTGCTCATGCTTGTATTACAGCGTTTTATATAAAAAGAAAAAAGAAAAAAAAAGTAATCATTATCATCATTACGTTTCAAAAGGTGTCTCAGTTTGAGCTGTCTGTGCAGGACAGCTAACAACAGCGCAGTTGCGAACCCCCAGGAACGTGATGGTGGGAATCACCACGTGTAGAGACGGTACGTACGGTACTCCACTCCAAAAAGCCGAACCAGAAAATGATTTGCCCAAGATGCTGCCAAAATCTGCTCCGTCCGATATTTGTTGGACGCGCCAAGTGGAGTGATGGCCTAGAGATAACGCGTCCGCCTAGGAAGCGACAGAATCTGAGCGCGCTGGTTCGAATCACGGTTCAGCCGCCAATATTTTCTCCCCCTCCACTAGACCTTGAGTGGTGATCTGGAGGCTAGTCATTCGGATGAGACGATAAACCGAGGTCCCGTGTGCAGCACGTAAAAGAACCCACGTCAACAAAAGGGTTGTTCTGGCAAAATTATGTAGAAAAATCCACTTCGATAGGAAAAACAAATAAAACTGCACGCAGTAAAAAATACAAAAAAATGGGTGGCGCTGTAGTATAGCGTCGCGCTCTCCCTGGGGAGAGCAGCCCGAATTTAACACAGAGAAATCTGCTGTGATAAAAAGAAATACAAATACAATAAAGGAAGTCGACCGTCTAAGGGGTACTACTTGTGTCTATAGCACGAGATAATGACATGAGAGATCGACACCATCATGCCACTGCCTTTCCTCATTACTTCAAAGTCCCCACACCCCTTTCCGGTGTGTACCTTGATATATCTCACATTTCTGTATGATACGGATATAAATAAATAAATAAATGTACAGCTAGATTATTTGTTCGTCACTTTAAACGCCTCTCACCACCACAAGAGAGAGGAGTTAGAGAGAGAGACAGACAGACAGACAAACAGACAGACAGAGACACAGAGATAGACAGACAGAGACAGAGACAGAGGGAAGCTAAAAGGAGACGGGAATGGTCTCTCACATATTTGCAACCACAGTCGCTCCTTACAAATAGAGTTATTGGTGTGTGTGGGTGTTTTTTTTTTTTCCAGATGCCAGGATTAATACTTGATTAAAGCTGATTCGGGTAACCCGATATTTATTCAAACACCTAATCAACATAGACACCATCCAACTGTACACTCCAGAGCCTCCAGTGGTTTCGTTCTTCGGTTTGGAGTCCACCATGGCTGCTGTCTGTGTCCAGAGAGAGAGAGAGAGAGAGAGAGAGAGAGAGAGAGAGAGAGAGAGAGAGAGAGAGAGAGAGAGAGAGAGAGAGAGAGAGAGAGAGAGAGAGAGAGAAGGTGAATATAGAGAAGGGTGTAGATAGACAGACAGACAGACGGACGGACAGACAGAGACAGACAGACAGACAAAGAAAGGTGGTGCTGGTGCTGGTGCTGGTGCTGACGATGGTGGTACAGGGAATGTGGAATAACGAGGGTTTAACGGTTTAACGTGGATCAGAACCACCCACTCGCCCTCTCTCTGCCTCCAGTCGCTGGACGAGAGGCAGGCTATATATGGACCCCCCCCCCCCCCCCCCGCCCCCAGAAACCCTCTCCCTTCAACTCAGGCAGATTACTTCAGGACGTGGGAGGCTGACTGGAATGGAGTGGTTTCCTTCACTGTCCTGCTAGAAACATATGGTGAGTCTGACAATCGTCTCTGTCGTGGTCATTGCCACTGTTTAAGTTAGCATTCATAAATTTTGATGACGTTTTTGATTTTCTGTGTGTGTGTTTTTGTTTTTGGTTTGGTTGTTTTTTTTCTGGATGCTTAGATCAAAACTGGTGATTTGGTCAACCCCATATTCAAAACACTCAAGACTGAATATCATGTTCTCAAGGAGAGACTGAGAGAGAGAGGGAGAGAGAGAGAGAGAGAGAGAGAGAGAGAGGTGGAGAAGAGAGAGAGAGAGGTGGAGAAGAGAGAGAGAGAGAGCGGGGGGAGAGGATAGGAGAGAGAGAGAGAGAGAGAGAGAGAGAGAGAGAGAGAGAGAGGAGAGAAAAAGAAATAGGGAGGAGTTGGGGGGAGGGGGGGAACGAACACATATCGGTACAGGAAATCGGAAATAACAAGGTTAAATGTGGATCACAAACCACCCCCACTCTCTCCTCAACGGCTGGACGGGAGGTCACGAACAGAAATTTCACCCGTCAAGCCCCCCACCCCCCCCCCCTCCGCCCCCTACACCCCACCTCCCCTCCCACACACACCACCCTCTTCCTCTACTATTTCCTCCACATTTTTGGCAGCACGTGGGAGGCATGGCAGACTGCACTGGAGTAGTTGCCTTCACTGTCCTGCCCCAACACCTGTGGGTGGGTGTCTATCACGCCACAACGACCCCAACCGGAAGACGGTCAGGCTGTTCATTGTACTGTACTGTACTGTACTGCACTGTACTGTACTGTACTGTACTGTACTGTACTGTATTGTCGTGCATTGTCTTGTGTCTTGCGTTGTCCTGTGATATGTTGTATTGTGTTGTCTCGTGTTATGTTGTGTTGCATGGTCTTGTATTGTATTGTATTGTATCGTATCGTATTGTATTGTTACGTTTGAATTATTGTCATAACAGATTTCTCTTTGTGAAATTCGAGCTGCTCTCCCTAGGGAGGGCTCGTCGCTATAGTGAGAACACCCCCCACCCCCCTTTAATTTTTTTTTCTATGTGCATGTGTATTTGTTTTCCTATCAAAAGCGGTTTGTATTTTTTGTTTTGTTTTTTTTTGTTTTTTTTCTTCAGAATTTGCACGTGTCGACGCTCAGTCTCTCAACTTCCACATTTAAACAACAACGTGGGCATCTTGAAAGCGCTTGGGTAAGATACCTGTGAAATTTAGCAGGATAACCCGAGAACGAAGAGAAGAGGATACTTCAGACAAATCCAAAAGAAAATGCACTTTAATTTCAGCTTCAGTGTCTCCACAAAACGGGCAAGTCTTGTGACACGCCAGTCGTGATTCATCGATGCTTCTTCTTCTTCTTCTTCTTCTCCTCCTCCTTCTTTGTTCGTGGGCTGCAACTCCCACGTTCACTCGTATGTTCACGAGTGGGCTTTTACGTGTATGACCGTTTTTACCCCGCCATGTAGGCAGCCCTACTCCGTTTTCGGGGGATTCATCGAAGCGAGTGTCCACGGGTTCGAGTTCGATACAAGGAGGGGGATAATTATTCTTACTTTCATTATTTGATTTGATCATTTACTTTCTCCTCCTCCACTGGGCCTTATTCTTATTCTTGTTGCTTATAGTCCAGCCGAACGCACAGGGCCATATCAGGACTGTCAAACCTTACAAATGCTCAACCGCGTCAACACAAAACTGTCACATTTACAAAAAAAACAGCAACAAAACTACAAACTCACAAAACACAGCTCATGACACAATATCCCAACCATTTAGCTCCTTGTGGCAAATAAGACTAGGCCATGCTGAGGACGCCAGCCATTCGACTTAATTTATCACCCCCAGATTACAACAAACCGTAAAAGAGGGGAAAAAACCCCAACAAACTTCAAAGCCAAACAAAAAATACATTTAAAAAGGCCATAATCATAGACAAATAACACTGCAGAATGGGCAGCTAGTGCCCATCCTAGTGTTAACATCTCACTACCTAATCGCCAGAGCAAAACAGCACAGATAGTACATCATAGACTGTGGAAAAGAGATGGAAAAAAAGTGTCCAGGCTTGCTTGAAAAAAAGAAAGGGGAAGGGACTGGGAAGGCAGAAAAAGGAGACAACAGTGAAGAAAG
>NC_134884.1:22803554-22811054 GCF_041734735.1 Babylonia areolata
ACTACTATCTCAAACATATATCGACTGACGCGCGCACAAACACACACTAAGACATCCCCGGGACTGCAGGAAGAATCATCCATTAATTAAAACCTTGTGTGAACAGTCAAGTTTTTTTCTTCTTCTTTTTTTATTTTTATTAGATTGATGTACCCTGTTCAACTTGCCTTGATGTTCTGGCGTAGACTGACAGATCGACGTGATATGAGAGAGAGAGAGAGAGAGAGAGGGGGGGGGGAAACCCCCTCTCCCCACCCTAACCCTTCCCACCATCCATTACACTCCCACCCACATACTTCCTTTTTATAGAATTCCAAATCTCTTATGATACTGAGAATGAGACCACTACCACCACCACGCCCAGTTTTTTGTTTGTTCGTTTGTTGTTGTTTGTTTGTTTTTCCCCGATCGAGGTCGCAAGCAACCGTATCACATGAACACCATTCATGCCAATCCCACTGTGTCACCCATGCCTGTCACATACTCGCTTGCCATCCTGACCCACACCAAGACATTTGCGCCCCCCCCCTCCCTCCCCGCCTCTCTCTCCCCACTGAAATTTTTTTTTTTTTTTTTTACATAACCCACAGTTCACACACACACACACACATGCAAACAAACAGAGGACACAGAGAGATAATCTTACGCCCACGTGTGCGGGAAAACCCAAACTGAATGGAAACACACACACACACACACACACACACAGCCTCAAACACACAGACACACACACACACATCCCTCTTTAATTTCGTTTGATTTATTCTTTTCTTCAGTCAGTCTACGCTGCCGTCGGCCGGAGCCCCTACTAGGGTCTTTTTTAAAGCTCCAAGCCAAGGTACAACTTGGGAAGAACGGTTGCACCTGCAAGCAAGTTCTATATATCATTCGTCAGCGGCGGTACTCTCTCCTTATCTGACATAGCCACAATTAAGAAAAAAAAGAAAAAAAAAAAAAAAGAGAAGTTTTTGTTGATACTAAAAAAAAATAAATAAATAAAAAAGAGAGGAAAAAAATGTTTGTCGAGGTCACCCACGCCACCCCTTCCTTTTTCTGTCACTCGAAACGCCCCAGGCATCCTCCTTCCCATTCCTGTCCCCTATCACCACCTCTATCCCCCCCCCCACCGCCCCACAACCCCACCTCCGCCCCCCCACGCACCCACACACACACTACCCCGCCCACGCATGCACCCCAACAAAACAAGCCGGGCAGATGACTGACGCACACAGAAAAGGATAGAATATGTGTGTGTGTGTGTGTGTGTGTGTGTGTGTGTGAGGGAGAGAGAGAGATCGGAGAGGTGGGTAGCAGACAGAGGGGTATGGGGGAAAGGGTGTTAAAAGTCTCAAGGTGGGTTTCCCAGCTCTACCCCCCCCCCCCCAACCACCACCACCACCACCACACACACACACCGAAAAGGAAGGTATGGGGCGGATAAGGGGAGGGGGAGGAAAGTGATGACACTGACCCAATCCGAAGTGGGTTGGTGCCGACGTTAAATCCGAATGTCACACACACACACGCGCGCGCGCGCGCGGCCAAGCACCCACCGAAAGAGGAAAGAAAAAGAAGGTGGGAGGAGGAGAGGGACATGGGACAGTGCTGATCTATTCCCAGCAAGGTATCAAAGGTTCTAAACCCACTGAGATAGATACATATATACATATACAGCTTCGTTTTCAAGGCGTAAACACGTGCGGACTGGTTCATAATATTACGAATGGTCGATATAGATACTTATATAGCGCCTATCCTCGGTCGGAGACAAAAGCTCTAAGCGCTTTCTTCTTCTTCTTCTTCTTCTTCTGCGTTCACTCGTATGCACACGAGTGGGCTTTTACGTGTATGACGGTTTTTACCCCGCCAGGTAGGCAGCCATACTCCGTTTTCGGGGGTGTGCATGCTGGGTATGTTCTTGTTTCCATAACCCACCGAACCCTGACATGGATTACAGGATCTTTAACGTGCGTATTTGATCTTCTGCTTGCATATACACACGAAGGGGGTTCAGGCACTAGCAGGTCTGCACATATGTTGACCTGGGAGATCGTAAAAATCTCCACCCTTTACCCACCAGGCGCCGTCGAACCCGGGACCCTCAGATTGACAGTCCAACGCTTTAACCACTCGGCTATTGCGCCCGTCGCTAAGCGCTTTCAAAACTCGGGGTCCTTTTGCACCCAGCAGGCTGCCTACCTGGGCAGAGCCGACTAACGGCTGCCACTGGGTGCTCGTCATTCGTTTCCACCCGGAGAACTTGAAACTGAAGGTCACCGTGACCCGCCATGAATTCCGTACAATACCTGGCTGGGGCTGACTCAGCATGACTGTGTGTGTGTGTGTGTGCGTGCGTGCGTGCGTGCGGGCGGGCGTGCGTGCGGGCGGGCGTGCCATGGCCTGAGTGAGGGTAACGAGCTCCCAATTATATTCTGTTTGATGACTCGGGTCAGTGTTTATACAGTTCGAAGATTAAACGGGAGAAAATCGAGAAAGGGGGGTGTGATGTATGTGCGTGAGTGTAGTGGTGGAGGCACTGAGGGGCAGAGGGGGGTGGGGGGGGGGGGGGGGGGGGTGAGGGACGGGGCGGGAGTCATCACTTGTGTAGGTGAAGTCTACACTACACTATGTAGGTACACACACACACACACACACACACACACACACACAGAGAGAGAGAGAGAGAGAGAGAGAGAGAGAGAGAGAGAGAGAGAGAGAGAAACAAATACGGACGCACAAACACACACCAGTCTCAGAAATAATTCAAGTAATACAGTGCTTGCAATTTGTATGTGTGTGTGGGCGCGGGGTTGTGGATGGGGGGGGGGGGGGGGGGAGGCGGACGGGGGTAGGAGGGTGTGTGTGGGGGAGGTGGGCGGGTATGGGGATATGGATTTGGTGTGTGTGTGTGTGTGTGTGTGTGTGTGACAGTCAAAGAGACAGACAGACAGAGAGGGTGCTGCTAACATCAAGGCCAAGGTGATCACCTTGTAATGAAAATGTAGCAGACTTGACGCCCTCTTCTTCTTCTTCTTCATATCTTTATCATCATCATCATCAGTGATCATCATCATCATTAGTAACAGAAGTAGTAGTAGTCGTGGCGGTAGTAGTAGTTGCAGTAGCAGCAGCAGCAGAAACAAAGGAGAAAAACATGGACTGAGACAAAGACAGAAACAGAGAGATGGGGGTAAAGACAGATTGACAGGCAGACAGGAAGAGAGAGAGAGAGTGAGAGAGAGAGCGAGAGAGAGAGGGGGAGAAAGAGAATTTTCCCCCTACTCCCCCCCCCCCCCCGCCCCCCCAGAGAGAGAAATGGAAGAATGGAAGTAGATGGAGAGATGGAGAAAAACACGACTGAGACAGAAACATGGACAGGGACTGAGACAGAGACAGAGACAGAGAGGTGTGTGTATGTAGGGGGAGGTGGGGGGCAGGGGGCTGGGGGTGGTGGTGGTAGGGTAGAGGCAGACAGATAAACAGAGAGAGAGAGAGGGGGGTGGGTGGAGGTGGGGGTGGCAAAGGGTGGAGAGGGTGGGGGCGGAGAGGTCGGAGGAGAGCAGGAGCATGACCCTCGCAGAGAGCCACACGCCCTTGGTCACTGAGGCCTTGAGAACCTACCTTGTCACGATGTACCGACTTGGTGGACTGTGCAGGTCAAAGACCCCACAACAGCTTCGCTCGTGCACACACGCAAGCACACACACACACAAACACACACACACACACACAAACACACACACGTGGACAGAGAGAGAGAGAGAGAGGAAGGAAGGAAGAAGTAGAAAGAGACGATTTCTTTTGTATGTGTGTGCATGTGTGCACACGCATGTGTGTGTGTGTGGAGAGAAGAGAAACAGATAATCATGTTCCAAAAGTTGCTTGGGAGAAGCAGAGAGAAAGACAGAGATATATACAGACAGACAGACAGACAACAGATAGGGAGACTGGCAGACAGAGAGGCCAGAGACAACCCCCCCCCCTCCCCCTCGCCCCCCCCCCCTCCCACACACACCCGCCTTAACCGCTGACAAGAGTGGAGGTTAAAAAAAAAAAAAAAAAAAAAGAAGAAGAAGAAAAAAAAGGCTGCAGTCATCATTCACAGTTTTAACACGACACGATAAGAGCAGGAAATGTGCGCCAGCTAAAATTATACCTTGTTCACCACTCTACCAACCAACCCCAACAAGTTACAAACATACATTTTACAACCGACAGAGACAGAGACGACAGAAAGAGAGACTGAGAGAGAGAGAGAGAGAGAGAGAGAGAGAGAGAGAGAGAGAGAGAGAGAAAGATGGTGTTTCTGTGTGCGTGCGTGTGCACTGTGTGTGTGTGAGTGTATCTGTGTGTGTGTGTGTGTGTGTGTATTTGTGTGTGTATGGATGTGTATGACTGTAAGTGTGCGTGTGCGTGTGCGTGTGTGTGTGTGTGTGTGTGTGACTGAAGGTGCTGTGTCTGGAAAACAGAAAGACAGAAAGACCCCCCCCACACACAGAGAGAGAGAGAGAGAGAGAGAGAGAGAGAGAGAGAGAGAGAGATGATATCATCATATAACAAAATTGTTCATTTACATTATCCAACTACTTACTCCACTCTGGTTGAGAGAGAAATGCTTGGTTACCTGAAAAAGAAAAAATGTGAACAGACATTAGACCATAGACACGAGAATTCCATAAGATATTTTTAGACACTGAGTGGTGGTCTTGGTGCTAGTATTTCAGAGGAAACAATAAAATGAGGTGCACGTAAAAGAAACCAAGGCACAAAAAAAAAAAAAGAAGAAAGAAATTGTCTTGTCCCGAACAAAAAAATTTCTGTAGTGAAATCAAATTTGACAGTAAAACAAATTTAGTTAAAGATCAGCAACAAAAGGGAAAAACATTAACATCATAATAACGGGTGGTGCTGCTCTCCCGAGGGAGAACAGCCCCCGGTTCCAAGCAGAAAAATGTGCTGTGACACAAAAGTAATAAAACACAATGCAATGCAATACACAACTGAATGAATCAAACAGATGCTCGGACTGTACTGCTGGTCGTCACGCGCCCCCATCAAATTAACACGTGCGCGCGAGCGCGCATAGAGAGACAGAGAGAGAGAGAGAGAGAGAGAGAGAGAGAGAGAGAGAGAGCGAAAGACAGAGAGAGAGAGAGCGAGAGAGAGAGAGAGAGAGAGAGAGAGAGAGAGAGAGAGAGAGAGAACGTGAATGGATGCATAATTGCATATGAGGCTTCCATTACATGCTATTTCTTTCTGTCTATCACTGTCTCTTACATGTACACAAGCTCTACAAACATGTCAAAAGTAGCCCTCAACGCTACAGCAGCCAGAGAAACAACAACACACACACATACACACACACACACGCACATATGCACGCGCGCGCGCGCGCGACCGACACACGCACACACACACACATACAGTCCAACGAACAAGTAGTCTAAAGTAGCCCTCATCACAACAGTCAGACAGACAGACAGACAGACACACACACACACACACACACAGAGGCACACAAACTCAACGGACGACATATAGTATATAGTATGTCTAAACACCACAACAGTCTGAAACAAGACACTCAAACGCGTGCACACACACACACACACACACACACACACACACAGCACACAACAAGCTCACAGCTGTTGTCATCAGAATCCAGCCAGCTATTTACAGATTTGGTTCATAGAGTATGGGTCGCCTTCACCTATCACTAAAAAAAACACAAAAAACAAAACAAAAAAAACAACAACGAAAAACAACAACAACAAAAAACGACAACCAGCTAGTGCACTGTATACCTCGATAGCTCAGTACACATGGCCCCCCCTACCCCCAGCCCTACCATTATACACGTGTCTGCTTAGGTCAGCAAAAAACTCCTCTTACCTTGAACCTGTGTGTGTGTGTGTGTGTGGAGGGGGTATGGGGTCGAGGTGGTGCGGTGTGGGGGCTGAGGGCGGGGGAGGGAGGAAGAGGTTACAGGGGGTTGGGGGTGATTCGTCACGTTCTATCACTATCAGGTAACGTCAAGGACACATGCATACTGTATACATGCATGCACGCATAGAGAGAGAGAGAGAGGGAGAAGGGAGATGGAGGGAGGGAGAAGGGAGATGGAGGGAGAGAGAGGGAGGGAGGGAAAGAAAGAGAGAGGGGGGGGGAGGTAGAGTGAGAGAGTAAGAGAGGGGAACGGGAAAGGGAGAGAGAGAGAGAGAGAGAGAGAGAGAGAGAGAGAGAGAGAGAGAGTGGTAGAGAGAAAGGGTAGAGATAGAAATAGATAGACAGATAGGGAGAGATACGGATACGGATACGGACGTTTTATTCAATATAGGCCATGGCCCCTCATGAAGGGGTGGTGTAAACAAACATTACAGAGGTAATATATTCAGATATGTAACATAACACAGTTGTAACCTGAAAATTATCTGCATTTAGTCTTATTCAGACATAATAACAAACAAGAGAGGCAAGGCCTTCAAGACTCACTTGTGATAAATTAAGTCCCCTAGCATTAATTACAGAATAATTTCCCTTTTTTACTATCTGCACCAAAACGTTTGCAAAATAAATAAAAATTCCATGCTTAGCAAAAGAAGTTCCTGTTTGAACAAAAAATGATAATAATGACTGCTCTTGCTGTTGTGTCAGTATAAGAGGTCAAAGTGCTCAGTTTAGAGAATACAAAAAATATAAATATAACCGTAAATGCAGTTTGCATATAATTAGGCTTCTTTTTTATTTTTTTGTGCCCATCCCAGAGGTGCAATATTGTTTTAAACAAGATGACTGGAAAGAACTGAATTTTTCCTATTTTTATGCCAAATTTGGTGTCAACTGACAAAGTATTTGCAGAGAAAATGGCAATGTTAAAGTTTACCACGGACACACAGACACACGGACACACACACACACACACAGAGACAACCGAACACCGGGTTAAAACATAGACTCACTTTGTTTACACAAGTGAGTCAAAAAGCGGAAAACTAGCACACACTCAACTGCATATTGTATTTCTAATCTTCAAGGCTTTAGACAAGTAAATTGCTAGCTGTTTATTAACGTGTTCCTTAGTGGATGACATAAGCAAATACAGTCTGAACAAGGAGGGTTGCCTATGAAATTTTGAAGGTATCAGCTGATTTCTGAGATCACTCAACACAGGACAACAAAGTACAAAGTGGAGTTCACTCTCCGTCGCACTTTTACTTTTAGAGAGAGAGAGAGAGAGAGAATTTGGAATGGTTTATTCACAATCAGGCCACAGCCCCTAGTGAAGGGGGTATACGTAAACATAATACAACTCAGCGAAAACACATAAACAAATAAGCATTAATATAGACAACAAACCGTGCATTGTATCCGTGTAAATATATAGACAACAAAAAAAATACATTATAACAAAAGAGAGAGAGAGAGAGAGATACTGGAGACAGGCACTTATACATAAAGCGCGCACATGGACGAGCACATGCCCTCTCTCTCTCTCTC
>NC_134884.1:22816054-22838554 GCF_041734735.1 Babylonia areolata
AGAGAGACAGACAGACAGACAGACAGAGACAGAAGGGCCAGAGAGAGAGAGACAGAGACAGACAGACAGACAGAGACAGAAGGGGACGGGGAGAGAGAGACAGAGACAGACAGACAGAAACAGAAGGGGACGGAGAGAGACAGACAGACGGACAGACAGACAGAGACAGAAGAAGACGCAGAGAGAGAGAGAGAGAGAGAGAGACAGACAGACAGACAGACAGACAGAGACACAGTGACAAAAGGGGACGGAGAGAGAGACAGAGAGACAGAGAGAGAGACAGAGACAGATAGACAGACAGAGACAAAGACGCTGAAAGAGAGAACGAACACTTTAAAAAAAAAAAAAAGAAAAAAAAAGCTATCACACAAGGCCAATAAACCTTTCCTGGGATAGATGGAATACCACATTGCGGAGAGCCCTCCCCAGAAAACATTCAGATAGCTGGTTTGCCAACTATAGTATCGACTAGACTTATTATTGGTATAGTGGCTTACTCACGTTATTATGTGTGTCATGCGCCCTCACTAAGACTCGTGTACACACACACACAAACACACTCACACACACACACACACACACACACACACACAGATCAATCAGCGTTGTTGCCCCTACCCCCACCCACCCCAGCCATTCTGCCCCACAATTTCTACCATGTCTCTCTTACAGTACAAAGCCGTGACAGTAGCTGAGGTAGTAGTTGCAGCAGCAGCAGCAGCAACAGTAGTAGTAGTAACAGTAGTAGTAACAGTAGTAGTTGTGCGATGTAGTGGTGGAGCAGTTGTAAAAAGTAGCAGCAAATGTCATCACCATAACACAGACACACATATTCACACACACGTGACACACACACACACACGCACGCACGCACACACGACTGGCCCTTTGTCACCATTTGCCCTCAATTTTTTTTGTCCCCACCCTCTATTCTTTTCTCACTATCCCCTGCCTCCGCCCCCTCCCCACATCACACTGACCCACCCCCTTCCCCGCCCCCTAAAAGCACGTGGTTTTTTGTGTTGTTTTTTTTCTTTCTTTCTTTTTCTTCTTTCTTTCTTTTCCTTTAAAAAAAAAATTCAGCTGAAGGATGGGAGCTGGGACATTAGGGAGAAGGATGAGAGGGGGGTGGGTTGGGGGTGGGGGGTTGAGAGAGTGAGAGAGAGAAAGAGAGAGAGAGAACACTGAAATGTTTTATATCATTAGCTGTAAAGCTCTCTCAGAGACACACACACACACACACAGAGAGAGAGAGAGAGAGAGAGAGAGAGAGAGAGATTGGTGGACCAAATCAGTGACCCACCCCCCACTTCCCATCCCTCACACACACACACACACACACACAGATGAAGAAAAAAAAAGAAACAGGGACAGCTCTCACACACACGCACGCACACACACACACACACACACACACACACACACACACACAGTCCCCCTTCCTACCCCTCCCCTAATTCCCCCAGTTGTAGCGAGCGTACTCCACAGGCAGGTAAACTTAGTGGCAAGCTGCCAACTCAGCTGTGAGCAATCTATGAATCAGCATACTTGAATTCCCCCTGACATCTGGGCCAAGCGCGCGCGCGCGCGTGCGCGTGCGCGTCTGTGTCATGTATAGCTTTGGGAGTAAATGAAATGTGCGCGCGCGTGTGTGCATGTGTGTGTGTGTGTGTGTGTGTGTGTGCGTACGCGCGTGTGTGGTTGCTTGTTTGTAGGTGCCATCGCTTTTTTGTTGTTGTAGTAGTAGAAGTAGTAGTAGTAGTAGCTGTAGTGTATCACGTGTTTGTGCGTATGTGCGTGCATGTGCGCGCTCATGTTCGGTGTGTTAGTGTATGGTGTGTATGTAGGTGCGTAGTGTTTGTGTGTGTTTGTGTGTGCGAGAGAGAGAGAGAGAGAGAGAGAGAGAGAGAGAGAGAGATTATGTGTGAACGCGCGTACGAAATTATCACAACAAATCACACACGCACACACACACACACACACACACACACACACACACACACACACACAGAGGGAGAGAGAGAAGCACAGACACAGAGAGAGAAAGTAAGAAAGAGAGAGAGAGGTCACTGAACAAGAAAGCTCAGGCATTTCGTTCGAAGCAGTAGCCCCGGCAGAACAAGGGGCAAAGCCACGCTCAGCTTTCCATTGTTCCTCCACTTTCCCTCCGCCCCCCCCCCCCCCCCCCCCCCCCCCAGTCTACTTCATTACTTACTCCCCACGGTTCTCAGAGTGCACACAGGGTGTGTACCGCCGACAAAGCGCTCGCACACACACACACACACATACACACACGCACCACGCTCCCTCCGCTCCCCTCACAACACACACACACACACACACACACACACACACCACGCTCCCTCCCCTCCCCTCCACTCACAACACACACACACACACCACGCTCCCTCCCCTCCCCTCCACTCACAACACACACACACACACACACACACACACCACGCTCCGGCCCTTCCACTCACAACTGAACACACACACACACTCAAACACTCACACACACACACACACACACACACACACCACGCTCCTTCCCCTCCTCTCACAACACACACACACACACACACACAGACACACACACATAACGTAACCTACTGTACACCAGTTCTACCACTTACTTCTGCTGGTACCAGCGGTAAACCGGAGCATAGATGTGAACGAAGCTACCTATTATCGATACAATAATGTCGTACACACTGGACCAACATCCATCCAGACAAAACAGCGTCTGTAATCAGTGCTAGGGAACACTACCGATGGTAGTACATGGATCGAGAGCTACCGGCAATGAGAGAATATTCGTAGTGTATTGTATTGTGAAAAATCCCGGCCCATGAGACCGCGTCGCTTAGTTGAGAGCGCCATCCCCTTCTTTGTTTGTTGGTGTGTGTGTGTGTGTGTGTGTGGGGGGGGGGGGGTAGGTGTGTATGTGTGTGTTTGTGTGGGTGTGTGTGTGTGTGTGTGTGTGTGTGTGTGCGTGTGTGTGTGCGTGCGTGAGTGCGTGTGCGTGCGTGCGTGCGTGCATGCATGCGTGCGTGTGTATTTGTTTTCCGGGCCAAGTCAAAGTGGATTTTTCTACATAATGTTGCCAGGGACAACCCTTTTGTTGCTGTAGGTTTTTTTGTTTGTTT
Organism: Babylonia areolata; assembly: GCF_041734735.1. Classification (NCBI taxonomy): domain Eukaryota; kingdom Metazoa; phylum Mollusca; class Gastropoda; order Neogastropoda; family Buccinidae; genus Babylonia; species Babylonia areolata. Next base: position 22,819,201 of record NC_134884.1, read on the forward strand.
GTTTGTTTGTTGTTTGTTTTGTTGTTTTTTGTTGTTGTTTTTACGTGCGCTAAGTGTTCGCTACACACAAGACAATGGTTTATCCGATAGAACAGTAACCACACCACCGCTTAATCAAGGACCAGTGGAGGGGAGGGGGTGTGTACAAATTCGGGTCCGTACACGAGACTCGAACCCGTGGACACTCCGGCGCTTCCTAGTCGGCCACAATACCACTGGGCCTCCGCTCAAGACGGGCAATGCTATCAGGGTTACCTCAAAGTGCAACGAATGAGGGAATAAGTATATCCGACTGACTGACTGAGTGACTGACGAACCTTCGTCGGTCTTTCTTGTCAAACAAGCGACCACAATAATGGCAACATAAGAAACGAAAAAAAAAAAAGAAAAAAAAAGAAAAAAAAAAAGCTGATGACGATGGTGGTGGTGACTGCCATAATACCGAAAACGATAAATCAAGAGTATTATATTTCATTCTACCCTTTAAAGTTCATAATCATTCTCAGAGGTACAAGTGAGTCCATTCGTCGGGCAGTGACAACAACAACAACAACAACAACAACAATCTAAACCGTGTCGCCTGTGCATGTCGATCAGTGGAGCCCGCCAGAAAGGAAGCTCGCCAGACGAACCACCACCATGAGCCAAGAAAGCTTGGATGCACCAAAGACAAACTGACACACCACGAAAAGTGGGCGGAAATGCCCCTCCCACCAAGTAAACATGCTGGGTGCGGAAGACAATAATTATACATAAACTGATTTATTTCCTGGAAAAGGGTGTCAGTATCTCTGACAGACCAGGCCCTCCCGATTCCATGACGTTGAAATCTTGCTGACATTGTCAAACAGCGCTGCACGTCTGTGTCACATAAAAATTTGGGACGCGAGTCATACACTGTGACAAAACTGAAGAGGTACACCACACACTTGTGACAAAACGGAGCACGCATGTCACACGCTTGTGACAAAATGAAGGACGCATATCACACACTGGTGACAACATCAAGGACGTGCGTCACCCAGTTGTGACAAAGAAATAAGGACCAGGTGACACACTTGGGACGAAAACAAGGACGCGTGTCACACACTTGTGATGAAAAAAGACGCACGTCACACCCCCCCGTGACTTCGTCATGGGTGAAAATTACATATATGCGACACCATGGCGTGCACCTGTGACTAAATTAAGGACCCATTTTACAAACATGTGACGACATTAAGTACGAGTGTCATACACTACCAACACACACAGACACACACACACAGACACACACAAACACACACACACGTAGGTCTCACTCGTAACAAAATTAAGGAAGAAAAATCCCGACGGTTCTTCCTGATGGGGGGTAATACCGTGTACTGCAATGTGTATCTCGTCGTGTCGGTCAAATGGCGTCGTCTTGCGAACTGTGGTTGTCATGAACGGCTCTGCCATCGACGAGGGAGTTTGTGTCGTCAGTCTGGAGAACTCTGATTCCATGAGGGAAGCACAGCACATAGCTGGCTTTTTGGTTTTCACTCGACTCAGCGTAAAAATCTATGTCTCTCTGATCCTTGTACAAAAACGTTTTTGAGTTCTGAGTTCTCTGTCTGTCTGTCTGTCTCTCTTCATCAGTCATGCTGACATACGTAAGTCAAAGAAAGTGGGGGGGGCAACTTCGTCAACAAAGCACTGCACATTAACATTTCGGCTCCCACACTTTATTCAGATCTTGGACAAGAGATCTTGCAACGCTATCATAGACATTAATGATGGATACACAATAAGAGAGAGGAAGAGAGAGAGAGAGAGACAGACAGACAGAGAGAGACAGACAGACGGACAGAGAGAGAGAGAGAGAGAGACAGAAACACTGAGAGGAGAAAAAGAGAGAGCGAGAGAGGGAGAGAGAGAGCGGAGGGGAGAGAAGAGGAGAGAGAGAGGCAGACAGACAGACAGACAGACAAAAAGAGACAGTGAGAGAGAGACAGAGACAGAGAGAGGCTGATAAAGAAGGTTGCATGAACAAGTCATTTTCCAGACGTGTTGTTCACTTTCAAGATGTTGAGCTGTATCATCACTCTATGGACAAAAAATGTCACCGCTCGTTTGCTTTTTAAGTTTTGCTTGGCTGTTTTTGTTTTTGTTGTTGTTCATGATGATGGTGATGATGTTTATTACAATCATCAATAATAATATCATTCTTACCTGTCCGGTAAGTTATAGCTCCCTTTTCCAAATTTTCGCTTACAGCTTGGTTTCCGACTGAGGACAGACGCTATAAAAGTACTCACATCATCATTATAATGTGTATAAAATGATAACATTATCAAAGTCTTGTACATTTTTTTTCTTTCTTTCTTTTTTTCCTCTTTATTTCTTAATTTCATTGCGTCCCTTGTGTTCTTAAGAAGTGTAAATTAATTTACTTTTCAAACAGCTGCGTCAAGCCTTCTCCCCCCCCCCCCCCCCCCCCTTCTCTCCCGCCCCCATTCCTCCAACAAAACATCGCTTGTTCACTGCAAACAAAATAGCACAGACGACGAAAACAACGTTTACTTACTTCGTTACTTCCACATTCATTAATCCCCCACCCCCACTCCACCCCACCCCTCACACACACACACATCCGCCCTCCGGGGAGGAGAGGACAGAGAGAGCGGAGGGAGAGAGCGAGAGAGAGAAAGAGAGAGTGAGGAGGAGGAGGAGGAGGAAGGTGGATAGGATGAAGCCGTATTAGCAAGACACTATTAACAGGCACAAATATCGGGCACACACGCACAAAAAGTACGCATACGCATGCATCCACACCCACACAAAACACACACACTTTTTTATGAACGAAAAGTAGGTGAAAAAAACAACAACAACAACAACAAAAATACTTCCAAAAATAAACAAGTATCAAATATACCACCCGCCCATCGACTGACGTCAAAACAGGCACGACAGGAAAAGACAGGACAAGAAAAGAAGAAAAAGAAGAAGAAAATAAAATCGCCGCCGCTGGTCGGTCATAATCATCTGAAGACCAGGGGTTTTGGTTTGCATGGACAAACTTAGCAGCAGTTCCTACGTATACGGGGGATTACCGTGGAGTTAGGAACATTCTTAATGATAAACAAACTTAGCGCTGCTAAGTTCGCTCATGCAACCCCACCCCTGAACTTAATTAAGCTTGGGAAGAGAGATCTGAGTGTAAATGGAGGGATAGAGAAGGAAGGGGTGATGATGATGATGCTGATGATGATGAAGATAATGATGAGAGCACGAATGAAAGACAGTAAGTATCCGCCCCATTCCAAGCCCCCCCCCCCCCCCCCCCCCCCCCCCCAACCCCACTACCCCTTCTTTCTGTCTTCCCAACTGACTTAAAAAACAACACAAAATAGAATTAAAAAAACAAAAAAAAAAAAAAAAAAAAAAAACGGGGGGGGGGGGGGGGGGGGGGGGAATCACCAACTAATCCGTCCTTCTAACGCTTCTGTCTCTTTCTTGAAAACAACAACAACAACAGCAACAAAGGGAGGAGAAGAAAAAAATCAGCTAATCCTCTCCTCTCTACGCTTCTTCTTCCTTTCTTCTCTATTATAAAGAAAGGGGGGGGGGGAGGGGAGAAAAAAAAGAAAGAAAGAAAAAACGAAAGAGAAAGAAAGACAGAAAGAAAAGAATTTTGGTTGCCGCCCCCGTTTTCTGTATCCGCTGAAGAGACGCACACACACACACACACACACACACACACACACACGATCATGCCGCACTAACAATGTACACACGACACACACGCACGCAGGCAGGCAGCTGGTCATCTGTGACGTCAACAGGCCAGCTTGCCATTTCTGGTGACGATGATGACGACACCAGAGAAGCGAGCGCGTGTGCAGCAGCTACAGAGAGAGAGAGAGAGAGAGAGAGAGCTCTGCTATAGCTTCGTCGTCGCGTGGTGGACAAGAGAGACAAGAACAGCGGCGGATGACGCAGGCAACGGCCGATTTTCTCTCCCCCACACCTCCCCCCCCCCTCCCCACCCACCACCTCCCCCATCCCACCCACTCCCCATCCGAGCGATAAAAATAACTCTGGAAGCGGACCAAAAAACAACAACAAAAACAAACCAACCAACAAAAAACAAAAACGGTCACACACACACACACACACACACACACGCTCGCAAGTCCTCCTCCTCCTCCTCTCCCTCACCCCACCCCACCCCACCCCCTGCCTGCCTGCCTGCCTCATCTCTCCCATTCCTCCTTCCAGGAACCGTCACTATCGATCTTCTGGTGCCGTTTTCAGCCAGCGCCCTGTCTCTTCTCTTCTCCTCCCCTCCCTCCCTCCCTCCCACTCACCACCACCACCACCATCCGGCCTCTTCCTCCCCCGCACTGGACAGGAACTGTCTGTCCTTCCCTCCCCCTCCTCCTACCCCCCCCCCACCCCCGCCCCCCACCACTCCCTTCCGCGCGGCTCTCTTCCTCCCCCCCCCCCCCTCCAAGCCCCTACCCCCTCTACTCCTTTGTCTCGTGTTTTTTTGTGGGTTTTTTTTCTTGTTTTTTTCTACATATATTTTCTTCCCCACTGTGTGTCTTCTCTGTCATATCTGGCTGGCTGTGGCGAGAGAGAGAGAGAGAGAGAGAGAGAGAGAGAGAGAGCGAGAGAGAGAGAGAGAGAGCGAGGGAGAGAGAGAGCGAGGAGAGAGAGAGCGAGAGAGAGAGAGCGCGCGGGAGGAAACCAGCTTTTCATTCCTCTCTAAGCTGCTAAAAACGTTGTTACTAAGTTTTACTAAGTCTATTGATCGACTTACAAATTACAACTGTTGTAGTCATTAACTGATTCCTTAACTTATCTGTTTGTTTATTTCTGTTCACCCCTTCTCCTCTCCCGTCCAATTCCACCCCACGCACAAAACCCCAAAACAAACAAGAAAAAAAACAACAACCTAAAACAAAGCTCACCCACCCCACCCATAAAAAAACAACCCAGAACAAACAAAAAATTGCAAACTTCTAAACTTCAGCTAAAAAACAACACAAGCACACACAAACACAAACCTTTTTGCTAGACTAACCAAAAACATACATTAAAAAAAAAAAAAAAAAAAAAAAGTCCGAACACAAAAATCCTTCCTCTGCCCCAGAAGGCACACTGATTTCACTGTACATGAAATATTGCACGCATGGCTGATTCATTCATTTAATTTGTGCATTCATTACTGTAAACAGGCGTTGTTCCAATCACCTTCCAGGGGCCATCCGTGCACACAAAGTCGCCGCCAGTTGTACACGTTGTAATCACTATCACTGCTGTCAACACACCTCACAAGAAGCCGGTGTCACAATCTGCTCTGATGTAACACAAAATGCCAAATGGCCAAGGTGGTGATGATACGATGTCCACCACATCAGGCAAGATGGCCAAGGTGGTGATGATGCGATGTCCACCACATCAGGCAAGATGGCCAAGGTGGTGATGATGCGATGTCCACCACATCAGGCAAGATGGCCAAGGTGGTGATGATACGATGTCCACCACATCAGGCAAGATGGCCAAGGTGGTGATGATACGATGTCCACCACATCAGGCAAGATGGCCAAGGTGGTGATGATGCGATGTCCACCACATCAGGCCAAATGGCCAAGGTGGTGATGATGCGATGTCCACCACATCAGGCAAGATGGCCAAGGTGGTGATGATGCGATGTCCACCACATCAGGCAAGATGGCCAAGGTGATGATGATGCGATGTCCACCACATCAGGCAAGATGGCCAAGGTGGTGATGATGCGATGTCCACCACATCAGGCAAGATGGCCAAGGTGGTGATGATGCGATGTCCACCACATCAGTCAAGATGGCCAAGGTGGTGATGATGCGATGTCCACCACATCAGTCAAGATGACCAAGGTGGTGATGATACGATGTCCACCACATCAGGCAAGATGACCAAGGTGGTGATGATACGATGTCCACCACATCAGGCAAGATGACCAAGGTGGTGATGATGCAATGTCCACCACATCAGGCAAGATGGCCAAGGTGATGATGATGCGATGTCCACCACATCAGGCCAAATGGCCAAGGTGGTGATGATACGATGTCCACCACATCAGGCAAGATGACCAAGGTGGTGATGATGCGATGTCCACCACATCAGGCAAGATGACCAAGGTGGTGATGATACGATGTCCACCACATCAGGCAAGATGGCCAAGGTGGTGATGATACGATGTCCACCACATCAGGCCAAATGGCCAAGGTGGTGATGATGCGATGTCCACCACATCAGGCAAGATGGCCAAGGTGGTGATGATGCGATGTCCACCACATCAGGCAAGATGGCCAAGGTGGTGATGATACGATGTCCACCACATCAGGCAAGATAGCCAAGGTGATGATGATGCGATGTCCACCACATCAGGCCAAATGGCCAAGGTGGTGATGATACGATGTCCACCACATCAGTCAAGATGGCCAAGGTGATGATGATGCGATGTCCACCACATCAGGCAAGATGGCCAAGGTGGTGATGATGCGATGTCCACCACATCAGGCAAGATGGCCAAGGTGGTGATGATGCGATGTCCACCACATCAGGCAAGATGGCCAAGGTGGTGATGATGCGATGTCCACCACATCAGTCAAGAATCAGTTCGCTTTTCCTGTTGGTGCTACTCCGACAAGAGTACCGTACGGATCAGTTTCCAGCCAACTTACTCTTCGGCACCCAAACAATAACTATTATGCTTAGATTAAAGTTTCCAGGTGTGGAGACTCTTCAAATCAATTAGAGTAATTAGCGTTCACTTACTCAGCCGACGTCCCACTGCACTGCCGAGGATTCATGCGATAAAGCTCACGCGGATGTCTACTTTCTGACGCCATTTTCTCATGCAGTTGAGGGGGTGGGGGTGGGGGTGGGGGGGGGGGTTTGAATCCTTGAGCAAAACTGTCACAGGCATTTATCATCAACGCGCGAAGAGTCTGGGTTTTTGTTGTTGTTGTTGTTGTTGTTGTTGTTGTTTTGTTTTTAACCGCAACCCCTCCACTAGACATTAAGAAGTGGTTCTGTGTGCTAGTCTTTCGGATAAGACGATAGCCGAGGTCCCGTACACAGCATGCACTTAATGCACGTTAAAAATGTGTAGAACTATCCACTTTGAAAGACGAACAAATGCATTTACACAATTACAGACAGAAAGAAAAGTAAAATATGGGAGGGGATGCACTGTGGCGAAACGCTCTCCCCCCGGGTACAGCAGCCCGAATTTCACACTGAGAAACAGGTTGTGACAGAAAGTAGTACAATTATAGTACACTTACTGCCCCCTTCCCGACACAAACTCCTTCCCCCTACCTTTAACAGAGAGAGAGAGAGAGAGAGAGAGAGAGAGAGAGAGAGAGAGAGAGAGAGAAGAAGAAGAAAGAAACAAAATGCAATCCAGTCTAGTCTGGAGCCTTCTTCCGCGAACTCTTGTTACAATGTTCTTGTCATGTGATCTTCATGATGATATTGCTGATGGCGACTGTCGCTTCTCTGATGTGGCAGACGCATGAATGACACAGCGTCTGTCTGTCTGTCTGTCTGTCCTGTCTGCAATGCACACAGGTGACGGCAGGTGACAGCTGTCTCCCTCTCTCTGTGTCTCACCCCCCCAGCCCCCCCCCCCCCCCCCCCATCTCCCACTTTGACCCAGATCATTGTATCTACAAAAAAAGTGTGAATCAGCGCTACTAGTCTGACTGTATGTGTCTGTCTGGTGGCAACAAAACTCCCCTTCGTGTCTTGATTTCTAGACACAGTGAGTTCATATTTTCTCCACATGATTTTAACTATGCTCTAGTCCAAGTGACTTAACACACACACACACACGCGCACACACACACACACACACACACACACACACACACACACACACACACTTACCTGTGATAGTTTCTGTACGTGATCTGTACACTGCTTTCGTGATAAGCTCGATTCCACTGCTGTAAATATTGGTCTTTCAATCTATGTCGGAGTGATTTTTTAAAAATAATCAACAGACAATGTCGAAGTTTGTTTGCTTTGTCCAAACAAGATAAATCAAAATCACCAAACACTGACCAGACATCTTTCAACCATGTTGATTTAATAGGTGTGTGTTCTACCTTTGCAAAGAAGATTCTTTCTTTCCAAATGACACATTTCACTATCAAATAAGCACAACGGTACATTACAGTAAAAACAATAATTATTGAAAAAAACCCACAACAACAATAAATGATGAGTTCATTTGTTTACAGTAAAAACGATGTCGCTGAATTTCTATATTAAAATTCTGAATACGTCAGAGAAGAGACAGAGAGAGAGAGAAGAGACAGAGAGAGAGAGAGAGAGAGAGAGAGAGAGAGAGAGAGAGAGAGAGAGAGAGGAGCTATTTTGTTTCTAAAGATTACTTCTGTACACAGCGCAATGAAATAAACAAAATTTGATATTGAATATAACACAAAGTGTCGCTTCTATAAACATTTCAGACTCGTTTTCTTTTCTTTTTTTTCCAACTTTCTTTCTTTCTTTCTTTTTTATCTTTTTTCCCCCTATTTTTCATGGGCTGCAACTCCCACGTTCACTCGAATGTACGAGTGGGCTTTTACGCGCACAACCATTTTTAACCCGCCCTTACGGAGGCCATACGCCGTTTTCCGGTATGTTCTTGTGTCCATAACAAAGAACTGGTTACACACACACGCACACACAACAAAAAAAAAAAAAAAAAAAAAAAAAAAAAACCGAATGACGCAGTCGTTCTCCACACGACAAATAAACTTGATGTCATGAACTAAAACACTATATTAAAAATAATAATAATAAAATTTTTTTTAAAAATTACCCAACTTTACCCCCACACCCTCCCCACACACGCACGCACTCACATACATACACAAACCAATGCGTCACCACAAAACATCCCACTTCCCCTAACTGGAATAACTCTCTCCACAAATCCCCCACCATCCCAGCGTCTTTAGTTTTCCTTGGGATCCCCCCCAAAATATATCTCAATAGATGAACAAAAACCGCCACAAACCAAAAACACAACAGATATTAAAAAAAAAAATTAAAAAAATTTAAGGGGGGGGGGGGGAGGAGACACCTCGAGTGACGTCAATACAGCCTGTACGTCACAATGCCATTTACGTGTCTATTTTCTTCCACTGACGGGGGTATCAGCATCGCGCCAGTTTGTTCTCACCGCCAGGCTGTCGTTGCGTCATCTTCGCCACACTGTCACGAAACGACGCAGTGTAAGGAGGACGGGAGGGTGGGAGGGAGACCAGAAGGGCCAGAGAGGGACGGCTACTGTTGCAAGCCTCCAGGAATAGGTTTTGTGTAAGCCTAAAACAGTCGTCGTCGTGAAAAGACGAGAAAAGGGAACTTGCGTTTTTCATTCAGTTGTTGTTGTTGTTGTTGTTTGTTCTTTTGTTTGTCAGTTGATAACAAGGCGTAAGCGACGCGCGTCAGTCAGTTTTTCGGTTACTGTCGTATTTTGTTTTATTTTTGTTTTCGTTTCATTTGTGCTTGGTTTAAAAAAAAAAAAAAAATTAAACAGGATGCCCACCTTCCTGGGAACTGTAACTCCAAAACAGGAAAAAATATACATATACATACACACACACGCACATACACACACATATATATTACACACGCGCGCGCGCGCACGCACACACACACACACACACACATATAAACACACACACACACACACACACACATCCAGAGAGAGAAAGAGCATGCACGTACGCACGCACACACAGCCACACACACACGCACGCACGCACACACGCACGTACGCATGCGACTTATCGACGAACATTTTCGCTGACATCCGTCCACAGGTTCATAGGATATATCCTCCGCTTCGCTGACGGGGGCGTTGAATCGTAATCGAAACTTAATCGATACCACTACCGCTGCTGGGGACTGGTAGAAGTTGGGCGTGATGTGAGTAAAGTGGAGGTGGTGGTGGGCGGGGGAAGGGGGAGAAAGTGGGAAGGGAGGAGTGTGGATGAGGAGTGGGAGGGAAGGGAGGAGAGGGGGCGGGTTGCGGATGTAGATGTCAATCCGATCGCAAAGCGCTACCAAAATTTTTTTAAAAAATAAAATAAAATAAAAGCACGATCTTGATGCCGTTTTGAAGACCGTTTATCTCCGGGTTTTTCTTTTTTTTTTTTCTTTTCTTTTCTCCATCGACCAAGAGAAAGATCGAGAGTTTTAGAGACACAGAAATGATACGATAGAGAAATAATACGATCACACAGAGAAAGAGAGAGAGAGAGAGATAAAGAGAGAAAGAAAGAGAGAGAGCGAGACAGAATGCTCCAAAGACCTCACACGCCCAAGACAACTACGCCCCGATACACTGTTATGCTATAAATATTTGTATCAATCGATATATATACACCAGGCCGCCAGGTTCATACTGTTTCATGCATATCGTTGTCCTTTTTCTTTTTTTTTTTCAACCAGGGGACTTAAAGTTGATTCATAGACAGACAAACAAACAACAACAACAAAACAAAACAAAACAAACAAAAAAAAGAGAGAGAGAAAAAAAAAAGGACGAGTACCATCCAAGAACCCAGCTTGAAAGACTCTATGGGGCAACCACAATCCAAACAGTCATCCATTTCATTGCACTGCATATTTTATGTTATGTCATTGTGCGTATGACCATACCTATTTGATAGTCACATACACACACACACACAAACAAAACAAAACAAAAACAACAACAAAAAAACGCGTCGCACACACGTGCAGAGAGTAGGAGAAGAAGAGAAAGTATGTGAAATGGACAGATAAAAAAACGAAACAAAAAAAACAAACAAACCGCAAACACCGAGGTCAGAAACTCAAAACCAAAAATCAACCGCTTTGAAAGAGGATGGGTGTGTGTGTGTGTGTGTGGGGGGGGGGGGGGGGGGGGGGGGGGGGCAGGGGGGGGGGGGGGTGATGCTGGTGAAGCAGATAATTATGTCATAAGAAAAGAAAAACAATGCAGAGACGAAACAGAAACTCCTACCAACATCCGCTTCAGTCCTAGTATAGCCAGCCCCTCGTTCGACTCTTAACTTATCATCTTCCATAGATGGTTTGTTTTATTTTAATTTTTTTTATTTTTTTTATTCATTTATTGTTTTGTTTTTGTTTTACATCGTTCTGTTGCCTTCGTTTGTTTTAGAGGGATATGGGACGTAGGGCAGGGGAAAAAAACCAACAAAAAAACAAAAACCTTTACCACTACCAACTGTCAGCGTTCTGTTCCGTTCGTCCCAAACTGACGCGTTTCATGGCTCGTCCCTCCCACGTAAGCCAAACGTGTCACGCCCGGAAATGGGAGGAAAAAAAGAAAAGAAAAGAAAAGAAAAACAGCAGCAGCAACAACGACAACAACAGTAAGAACAACAACAAAGAAAAAACATCACCCGTTTTTCGCATGTATCTCTCCTTCCCCATCCTCTCTCATCTCCCCGAAGACTTCAACAACGATGTAGCTTGTGATGGGAGGTGGGGATAGGTGCAGGGACATTTTTCTGCTTCTGTCAATGTCTATATATATATAAGAATTGTCAGTCTGTGTGTTAAAAAAAAACACACACGTACATCCCGCATAAAAAAAAAAGCCATAGAGGAAACGGAATGCATGCGTGCACTGTTATTGCAGTCTATCATCGATGCGACTCGTACAAGGAGGGATAAAAAGACTTAAAAAGAGAAACGAAAAGAAAAAGAATAAATCAAAAAAAAAAAAAAAAAAAAAAAGGAAGGATAAATATAACCTTCGCACGATAGAAAGACAAGCCGATACAGAGTTAGAGGGAAAGGTAGTGTGGGGAGGACTTCAGGGGCTGGAGGACGCGAGCCGGTATCGATTTGCCCAGTTACACACTTGATCGATCAGTCAATGAACGCTGGCATTTAAAATGTATCCACAAGCTGCACGCACACACACACACACACACACACACACACACACACACACACACACACACACACAGAGGCACACACACACATTATATATATGTCTAACTATCTATCTTAAAGAGTCTTAAATTCCTAGCTGAATGACACCGTGGACTGTAACAGTACACAAAAACCATCTCTTTATTTTGATATTTCCATCCAATTCCATTTTGACTGATCATTCCACTTGCTGGCAGAAAGAAAGAAAAAAAAATCATCTCCACGCAGGATATTGTGTCAAGAGAATGAGAGAGACACACACACACAGAAAGAGAGAGAGAGAGACAGACAGACAGACAGAGAGGGTATGGTGTTGCAAGCACTGAACGATGTCACACACACACACACACACACACACACACACACATATTATTTGATCTTCTGAAACCTGTCGAGGTATGGAGGATAGATATCAGCAACATATGCATAACATATGTCATCGAAAACCTTAAAAGTCAACGAACAAAATGTGTTTGGTGATTTAACAAGCAGTGAAGGCCAATGATGATGATGTTTGATTCCAAATTAGGCTCTTGTCATGTGCTCGCTTCACTGCCCCGCAAAAGATTAGTTTTCTTTTCCGACGAGGAACTTCCGTTGTGGAACTTGTCACGTTTCCGTTAACCAACACGCTTTTAAACTGGCTATTTTTTTCTCCTTCTCTGAAAATAGAATACTGAATAATAATCGAACATTTGTATTGATTTCATAATCACCCTTTCAGTTTTTAAGTAAATACATAAATAACATGGGGTTTTTTGTGTGTGCGTTAAAAAAAAGGTAATCTATATTCACAATGGACAACCTGGAAAGAATTGCTAGTAATTTTCAATATAAAGTTCTTTGTGCATGTCAGATTTCAGAGATACTAAAACTCACCCTGATCCAAATCAGAGACAATGGATCACGTCATGTGCTTTTTCTAGTTTCAAGCGGCGATCTCGGTTGTGATCTCTGTTAATATGAAGTGAAAAGACAGAAAATCTTTTATGTACTCGTAGTCTTTTCTAGTCATACCCCTCGTTCTCCGCTGTGCCCCGAAATAAACTAGTCAGAGCTTGTACTAGTTGTGGGTTTGGAAGATAGATATAGATATAGACCAACCACTTGAATGCCAGCCTTCAATCGTCGATCAGCTTCAGTGAGGTGCAAAAAACCCATAGCCAGTTTTCTGCAGTCGCCGAACCCCCCCCCCCCCCCCCCCCCCCCCCCACCCCCACCCCGCTCCCTTTCTATGGCTGCTCCCTGTATAATACTTTTTCTTTTTTTTGGCAGGGATATATATTCGCACGTGTCTTTCTCTCTCTTTTTTTCTCTTCCTTTGTTTACACGCACACGCACGCACGCGCACACACACACACACACACGCACACAATAAAGAACATTTATTTATTTACGGTTCATTCATTTCAGGCAACGTTTATGAGAGGGTTCAACAACACAATAATACAAAATATAGCTTCACAAGCTGTAGTCAGCTTAGTGCTTTCGGAGCAAAAGAATATCATACTGGTCAAGACAGCTGTTTTTCTGTACTATTTCTGTACATGACACAGAGAAGTAACCACTGAGTGACGCGCGCGCACACACGTACACACACGTGTATACAAGCACACGCGTACACACATCTATTTGTCTACCTACCTACCTATCTATCTATCTATCTATATATATATATATATATATATATATATATATATATATATATATTCTCCCTCGATCCCTGACATCCCCAACCCCTCCCACAGACACACGCACGTGATTTTCACTTGAAGATGGAGCAAATGAAATAATGCCCGTCTGTTTCACCATGGCATGCTTTTCCCCACTGTGTGATAAAAATAAAAGCTTGAATTGTCAGGGGAAAAAAAACAAACAAACAAAAAAAAACCCTCACCCTGAACATCTTCCCTTTCAAGCCAATGACGATGGTTTATCCAAATTAGGATCTTGTCATGTGCTTGCTTCACTGCCCTGCAAAAGATTAATTTCCTTTTCCGGCGACGAACTGTCGCTTTGGAACTTGTCACGTTTCTGTAACCCGACACGCATAGCACTGGCTGATTCCTTTTCTTCTTTAAACACACACACACACACACACACACACACACACACACACCAACAACTAATAAATCATATGCGGTTTTTTTTTCTGTGTGTGTGTTTTTTTGGGGGTTTTTTTTTTACCCACATGAAGATCTCTCCCACACCTTCCCTTTTTTTCTCATTAAAAAAAGTTGTGTTTTGTTTCTTTGTTTTTTGTTGTTGTTTTTTAAGAAGAAGAAGAAGATGAAGAAGAAATCAATACCTGTTTGTAATGTTCTCTCCTGTAAAGTAAAGCTTCAAGAAGTCTTTCAGTGCTTGTACTTCTCTCCGCTCCATTCATGCCTATCTCTCCACTGCACGCGCCAGCATATCATTTTTTTGGCTGATCTCGACACGCTCGCGTCAACGTAATGGCGACGAACTTTGAAAATCCGTCCATGATTAGCCTGCCTTCGCACCTTGTTATATATTACGTAATTAGGCATGTGGTCAGCATCCACACTGTCAGACTTCAACTTATCTTATTAATCAAAGTCTGTGGTAGTTGGTCATAATCAGCTCGCGTGGCCAGCGCAGGCGCGCGAGCGTGCGTGTGTGTGTGTGTGTGTGTGTGTGTTTGCGCGCACGTGTGTATGTGCAAGTAAATGCAGGTGTAGTGTTCGTGAATGCATGCATTTTTGTGTATGTGCGACATATGTCTAACTCACGTTGATAACTGATAATATTGTGTACCTTTACCAAATGCTTGTGAGTTCTTAAGTGCTTCTGGGATGGACTTTGGTTCAATTTTTACCGTTTGCTGAAGTTACCAAAAATTAATACAGTTTACCTGACCAGTTGTATTTAACTGTTAATCTACAATAAAAGCATATCACGTTCGTGGTTCTCTCTCTCTCTCTCTCTCTCTCTCTCTCTCTCTCTCTCTCTCATGATATTATCTCCGCTCCATAGACACTGCTGCTGAATCGTAATCGATGCTACTCGGAAAAGGTGGGCGTGCAGGTAAGGAGGAGACGGGGTGGGGGTGGGGAGTCGGAGGGATGGGGAAGGTGGCGGAGGGACAAGGCGGATGTTTCGACATTTTTTCATGGCAGCATCTCTGTCTTTTCTTTAAAAAAAAAAAAATTTAAAAAAAGAGAGAGAGAGAGAGACAGAGAGAGAGAAATACGCGTGTGTGTGAGTGAATGAGTGAGTGTGTGTGTGTGGGGGGGGGGGGTGGGGGTGGGGGTGGTTGGGTCTGTTACTGAATGACAGAAAAAGACACATATAGAGTGGTGAGGCAGAGACAGAGTGAGAGTAAAAGACAGAGAGAGAGAGAGAGAGAGAGAATACGTGTGTGTGAGAGTGAGTGAGAGTGAATGTGTGTGTGTGTGTGTGTGTGTGTGTGTGTGTGTGTGTGTGTGTGTGTGTGTGTGTGTGTGTGTGTGTGTGTGTGTGTGTGTGTGTTACTGAATGACAGAAAGAGACATATTGAGTGGTGAGGCAGAGACGGAGTGAGAGTAAAAGACAGAGACACAGAGAGAGAGAGAGAGAGAATACGTGTGTGTGAGAGTGAGTGAGAGTGAATGTGTGTGTGTGTGTGTGTGTGTGTGTGTGTGTGTGTGTGTGTGTGTGTGTGTGTGTGTGTGTGTGTGTTACTGAATGACAGAAAGAGACATATAGAGTGGTGAGGCAGAGACGGAGTGAGAGCCAAAGACAGAGACAGAGAGGAGAGAGAGAGAGGGAGAGAGGAAGAGAGGGAAAGACAGAGAGAGAGAGAGAAGGAAAGACAGGGAGAGAGAGGGAGAGAGAGGGGGGTCTTGGGGGGGGGGGGGGGGGGGGTTGACATATACGGAAAAATACAGCAACACGGACAGAAACACACAGCAAAACATCCTCTCTTCCTTGGACTCGCATTGATAATCAGGGTGGGTTGTTGTTGTTGTTGTTGTTGTTTGTGAGACATTTTCCATTTTGTTTTGTTCTGCTCTGTTGGCCCAAACTCAAATGACGCGTTTAGCGGCTCGTCGCACCCAAGTGCCACAAACGTGTCCGGAAATGGTCATCCGTTGCTCGCTAGCATAGATCTCTTTCATCTTTGTCGTGATTCAAGACAACAATACCCAGGGGGACAGAATGTTACACAGTCCGTATGGAATATATATATATATATATATATATATATATGCGTGTGTGTGTGTGTATGTGTGTGTGTGTGTGTGTGTGTGTGTGTGTGTGTGTGTGTTTCCGTTACCACTTGTACAACAAGACCGATAAAACTGCCAAGAGATTTTAAAAAAATAATAATAAAAAAAAGGAAGAAGAAGAAGAAGAAGAAAACAAAAAAAAAAGTAACTGGAAAGACAAATATAACCTTCCTACTAAGGAAACAACTATAAAGGGAGTAGTAACTAGGGATGGGGAGGGGGAGGGGGGGAGGGCGGAAGTGAAGGGAAGTGGGGAGGAAAGGGAGGGAGAGCGATGCAGGAAGCCGGTATGGATTTGCTCCTGTTACTGAAGCTGATCGATGAAGGCTGGCATTTCAGACATTTTCCCACACACACCGGGTTCTTCTTCAACCAGTAAGTTGGCGCGCCACAGTGCACTGAAGGACATGAATGGAGTGGAGAGAGAGAGAGAGAGAGAGAGAGAGAGAGAGAGACACACACACACGAGCGCAGAAATGGTATGCTTTTGCCGCCTTACTTCATAGGAGAGAACATCCCCTGTCATCACGATATGGCATGTAACTGTTGAACACAACAAAAGGTATTCATTTCATGCAGGTAAAAAGATTAAAACGATAAGTTATCAAAAGAAAAAAAAAGGTATCCTATAAGAAAAAGGAAAAAAAAAAAAAGAGAAAAAAAAAAAAAGAAAAAAGAAACGAGTTCTGGGCGTATTCGGGTTACAGAAACATGCACGAACGTGACAGCTCAACAGCAAAGCGTGGCCGGAAAAGGAAACGCTCTTTGTCAGGCAGTGAAGCGAGTACGCACGGTCCTAATTTGGGCAAAAAACAAAACATCTTCTTGGCTCTACAGGGAAGGAAATATATTCTGTTCAGGCTCCCCCCACCCCACCCCAATCCCCCTCCCCCCCAATCCACCGCCGCCCTCACCCGATCGAATTTAAGGCTTACAGCAAAACAGGCAAAACACGCGGAACATACCATACTAGATTAAAAATAATAATAATAATAAAAATAATAATAATAATATATATATATATATATATATTTTTTTTTTTTTTTTTAACCAGAGTAAATCAGAAGCACGTGCATCTGTGTGCTCGATTACATATTAGGAATGGGGATCAGTGGGAGGGGGAGACTGTACGTGTGTTCGTCTGTGAGACAGAGAGACAGACAAACACAGAGATGAGACAAACTTACACCATCATCCGCTCAAAGCCCCTCGGTTCAACCCTCCTTCATCTTCGGCCGCTGTTATTGGGGGGAAGAGAAAAAAAGAAGAAGAAGAAAAGAAAAAAAAAAAGATGGGGCTTGGAGGGGGGTGGGGAGTGGGGGCAGGGGTATGGGGCGTAGTACAGCGGAAAGAAAAACGCGTGTCACTACGAACTGTCAGCGTTCAACTTTTGTTTTGTTCTTCTCCCCAAAGTGAAGCGTTTACGCCAAACGTTTCCGGAAATGAGGAAAAACATCACCCGCTGCACGCATACAGCTCTCTCTCTCTCTCTCTCTCTCTCTTATCATTCTGAGTCCAAGCAACAGTGTCTGTTATTATTGACAATGTTAGAAGTCTGATGACCTATGAACATTAAACCACCTGGGACCAAAGTACACATTCTAGGTGGGATCTCTGTTTCTTTTCCAAGACCCAACACTATCATTCTAGGTGGGATCTATCTATCTATCTATCTATCTCTGTCTCTAGCTCTCTTTTCCTCTCTCTCAAAAGACCCAACACTACATCTTATGTGGAAGGTGGGATAACCGTTTTCTGGCAGAGCCGAGAAGAGCCATGCAGGCTGTAGACAAAATTCATCTATAAAAAGAAGAAGAAAATCGAAAAAAAAAAAAATAAAAAAAAAAATAATAATGAAGACCAGACAAATGTAACTGGAGTCCCCCCTCAAAGGAAAGACAAGTGCATATAAGGAGCAACACGGAAGGAAGGGGGAAATGGGAGTACGGCTTGACGACAGGAAGCTGGCTATGGATTTTGCCCCCTTACTGAAACTGATCAATGAACGCTGGTATTTGGGTATATCTCCACGAAATTCCAACCAGTAATTTTTTTTTTTTTTTAATTCGTTATTTGTAGGCAGAGTGGGAGGGGGCGGGGGCGGGGGGAGTGCTGCCTCATTGTCTGCATCATTTTCAGTTCCATAACTCATAACTCCAGCGTCGCTCATTCCGACCCCCCACCCGTGTTCGGCTACAGGTCGCAGTCCCAACGACGGACGCCAGTCCACAGGGAACCATTACAATTAACGCACACTCAAGGCGGAGAAAGGGCCATGAATTTGTGGAAGGAGACGAGGACAATTCAAGACAAAAGGATTTTTTTTTTTTTAAACCTAGTATCAGTATCAGTAGCTCAAGGAGGCGTCACTGCGTTCGGTCAAATCCATATACGCTACTCCACATCTGCCAAGCAGATGCCTGACCAGCAGCGTAACCCAACGCGCTTAGTCAGGCCTTTTTAACCTAATAAGGAACATAAAGAAAACATACAAAATTTCAATCCGCGCAAGAAGTAGGGCTGCGGGAGGAGGGGGTGGGGGGGTTGGCGGGGAGTTACACAACCGTGAAAGGACTCAAAACCAATTCATGACGTATTTCCGGAAAAAAAAAAAAACAATGGAAACTGTAACTGAAAACCCTACCGAAAACCACCAGGACAAAAATAATTTATGATCACTCTCAGATTAGCTAGTAATTTCCTGACGCAGTTTCCTAATGGTGCATGTAATCTTAGAATCATGAACGTTGGCAGGTTTAAAAACAACATCATCAACAACAAAACCAACCCCAAAACAATACGCCAGGTACACTGGAAACTATAACTATACTCGTTTCCTAGTATTCTCCAGAGTTACACACAAACACGGGATGTTTCCCTGTCGCTTCTCAGTGGAGAAGATCACCGCCCGTAACTATAACAAGAGAGGCAAGGCCTTCAAGACTCACTTGTGATAAATTAAGTCCCCTAGCATTAATTACAGAGTAATTTCCCTTTTTTACTATCTGCACCAAAACGTTTGCAAAATAAATAAAAATTCCATGCTTGCAAAAGAAGTTCCTGTTTGAACAAAAAATGATAATAATGACTGCTCTTGTTGTTGTGTCAGAATAAGAGGTCAAAGTGCCAAGTTTAGA
>NC_134884.1:22848554-22978554 GCF_041734735.1 Babylonia areolata
TGAGTGTCATCAGCATAAGAATGATGACTGATACTATGGCGGTTGATAATTTCAGCGAGAGGAGCAGTGTACAGTGTGAAGAGCACTGGGCCTAAAACAGATCCTTGTGGGACTCCATGTTCGATTTTAACGGGTTCAGATTGGAAATGATCAACAATGACAGACTGGAACCAATCAGTGAGATAAGATTTGAACCAGTTTAGAACAGTGCCGTTGATACCAAATGTAAAATGAAGACGGGAAAGGATTGAATGGTCTATCGTGTCAAAGGCGGCTGACAAGTCGAGAAGAGTAAGAAGGGAAATTTTTCCTGGGTCAGACGCTATCAGCAGATTGTTCAGAATGTGGAGGAGAGTGGTTTCGGTGCTGTGGTCAGCGCGATAGGCAGACTGAAATGGGTGGATGAGATTGTTGAAACAAAGGTGGTTGTTGAGCTGCTTGAGGACAGCTTTTTCAAGGAGTTTGGACATGAATGGAAGATTAGAAACTGGTCGATAGTTTTCCTAAATGTTTGTGTCAAGGTTGGGTTTCTTCAGAAGAGGCCGGACGATTGCAGTTTTGAAAGTGGATGGAAACGTTCCAGTGAGAAGGGATGAGTTGACAATATTGGTGATTATGGGGAGAAGATGTGAGACACACTAGGAAAAGACCGAGGCTGGTATAGGATCGAGCTCACAGGATTTTATTGTCATTTCTTTTAGGATTTCATGAACTTCTGTTTCAGTCAATGGATTAAAGGAATGGAGAGGAGTGCCGCTGAATTGAGGATCAGGATGAACATTTTGGAAAGACATTTGGTCTAAGATGGTACGAATATTTTGGACTTTGTCGAAAAAGAAAGAGGAGAAGACATTGGGGAGTTCAGATAAAGTGTAGGCAGAAGGAAGAGGAGTCTTTTTTGCAATTCCAAGAAGATTTGACATGACAGAGTAAAGAGATTTGGTGGATGTGGCATCGAGAACTTGAGAAGAAAAGAAGTTTGTTTTTGCTGATGAGATCATATGTTTGACTTTATTATCTGTTTTCGGAATATTTGATTGTGGACTTGCAGTTTTGTTGATCGCCATCGTCTTTCCAGTTGGCGACGTTTGCGTTTTGCAAGTCGAATGTCTTGTGTGTACCATGGGGCGGAGGGTCTGTCAGGGAGCATGCGGGTAGTGGGGGGTGCATGTTCATCCAGCAGTTGAGAGAGGACAGTGTTGTAATGTGTGGATACGTCGGTACGGGAAGAAATTTTGGAAAGGCGTTCAGCAGCTTGAGAAGAAAAGTGTTAATATTTGGACACACACACACAGCTTGAGAAGAAAAAGTGTCAATGTTTGGACACACACACACATATTATATATATATATATATATATATATATAAAGAGGAGATTGGCCTATCAAGCTTCACACCCAATCCCTCTTTCCCTCTCAGTACAGACAGACAGACAGACAGGCAGACAGGCGTACAGATCAACAAATAATGCGACAGCCTCTCTTTTTACAGCATTCTTCCTTCTTCGACACCGACTGCGCAAAAAAAAAAAAAAAAAAAAAAAAGCGGAGTTTTAACTACAACGCAAAAGCGAGAGTTTTACACCAGCCGTTATAATGCAAGGGAGTCGCGCAATCTTCAGCACTCACGCAATTCACATAGTAACGACAACAATTCGACCGCTTTTTCTTCTTTTTTTTTCTTTTCTTTTTTCTTTCTCGGAATAACCCCATAAGCCTTCCCTATATAATGATGGCACATGCAGCGAAACTATTGCAAAACAGACACGCAATTGTTTAAAAAAATAAAAATAAAAAAAAAGCACTGACCCTGGATTTGACACACAACCGAACAGACCTGGCAGAATCTCTTTAACAGTCCTGTGCGGCAACTCGATGACTCTTCACAGAAAAGGAGAAGGAGAAGAAGGAGGAGGAGGAGGAGGAGGAGAAGGAAGAGAAGGAGGGGGAGGAGGAGGGTGCATTTAAAACCAACAACAACAAAAAACCGGGATCCACTATCGTCGAACAGACCCGCTGAATCCGCAGATGATGATGATGATGATGACGACGATTATACCGCCAAACTTCCAAACACCATGTTATATACTGTAACTCCAAACAAGTGTAACAAGGAGTGGAACGAACGAATTAAACGAACCAACACGTACATATATATATCCACGTACACCGCACACAAATCTCACAAAATCGATCCATTACGCACAGAGAGAGAGAGTGAGGAGAGAGAGGGAGAGAGAGAGAGAGAGAGAGAGAGAGAGAGAGAGAGAGAGAGAGAGAGAACCTGATATTACTTATCTGCCCACATGCATGCAGACTGGAAGATCGGGTCAAATGTCAACACACTTCCTTTTTCTCTTTCTTCCTTCCTTCCTTTTACTTAAAAAAAAATTAATGTTATTATTTTTTCCTTCCTTCCACTTTTTAAAATTTGTTTTTCCTTTTCTTTCTTTCACGTCAGGGGGGTCGTGGGGGGGTGGGGGGGGGACTGAGGAATTTAATTTGATACCATGCCCACACTATACTTAAAATTAATCACTGACACACACACACACACACACACACACACATTCAAAAGATTGAAAGATTCAAAGAAATTTTACCCTTTTGCCCCTTTTGGGGTGTGAAGAATACAATTACACAACACGTACACATTGAAACACACACACACACACACACACACACACACACAACACACATACAGACACGCATGCACACACAAACACACACACACACACACACTCCCTACCATTTCCTTCCTGTTCTTCCTGCCATCCATTTTATTTGTTTGTTTGTTTGTTTGTTTGCTTGTGTGTGTGTGTGTGTGTGTGTGTGTGTGTGTGTGTGTGTTGGGAAAACCAAGCTGAGAGAAACGGATTCTTTGCCCATTTCCTTCATCTTCCTTCCTTTCTTTTAATTTTACACAGAAAAAAAACAACAACAAAAAACAAACAAACAAACAAACAAACGAAGCCATGAAAATGAGCTGTTATCGTCAGATACTAAACATCAGCTACACTGATCATATCACCAATGAACAAGTGCGCCCAACCATCAAACAGCACACTGAACATCTGCTGACATCAGTAAAGGAAAGATGACCACGCTGGTACGGCCTCGTAACAAGACCCAATGGCCTTGGTGAAACTATTCTCCGAGAAAAAAAAAATTTTTAGGGGAGCGAGATGGAGGGGAAAAAAAAACAAAAAAGAACACACACACACACACACACACACACACACACACACAACAAAAACAAAAAAACACACACAAAAAAAACTAACAAAAACGAAACACACACCAAAAAAACAACAACTATATACTGACAACATTGCACAATGGACGGGGAAAACCAGGCTTTTTTGACACACAAACGACAGACCTGAAGGAATCCGGTGAACAGTTGTGTGCCGTACCCCAATGACTCTTCGCACAGTTCAGGGAGAAGACAAAGGTAGAAGAAGACAAAGGTAGAAGAACATTTTGCTTGTGTAAACAAAGTGAGTCTATGTTTTAACCCGGTGTTCGGTTGTCTGTGTGTGTGTGTGTGTGTGTGTGTGTCTGTGTGTGTGTGTGTGTGTCTGTGTGTCCGTGGTAAACTTTAACATTGACATTTTCTCTGCAAATACTTTGTCAGTTGACACCAAATTTGGCATAAAAATAGGAAAAATTCAGTTCTTTCCAGTCATCTTGTTTAAAACAATATTGCGCCTCTGGGATGGGCACAAAAAAATAAAGAATGAAGCCTAATTATATGCAAACTGCATTTACTGTTATATTTATATTTTTTGTATTCTCTAAACTTGGCACTTTGATCTGATATTCTGACCCAACAGCTAGAGCAGTCATTATTATCATTTTTTGTTCAAACAGGAACTTCTTTTGCTAAGCATGGAAGTTTTATTTATTTTCCAAACGTTTTGGTGCAGATAGTAAAAAAGGGAAATTACTCTGTAATGCTAGGGGAGTTAATTTGCTTTAAACTGATCTTTCTCATCTTAAACATTACATTTTCAAACAAGAGAGGCAAGGCCTTCAAGACTCACTTGTGATGCACTTTAAAAAAAAAATCCAAGCTTTTTATGTATTGAGTATAATTTCGAAATGTAATGTTTAAGATGAGAAAGATCAGTTTAAAGCAAACTCAGTTCCCCCAGCAGAGTAATTTCCCTTGTTTTACTGTCTGCACCAAAACGTTTGCAATAAACAAAACTTCAATGCTTAGCAAAAGAAGTTCCCGTTTGAACAAAAAATGATAATAATGACAGATCTTTTGTTGGGTCGAATATCAGATCAAAGTGCCAAGTTTAGAGAATACAAAAAATATAAATATAACAGTAAATGCATTATACTCAATACATAAAAAGCTTGGATTTTTTTTTAAAAGTGTATCACAAGAGAGTCTTGAAGACTTTGCCTCTTTTGTTCTTATTGCTGTTGTTGTTCTGCCGTGAGCAAAAGGCAAGTTTATGGGAACCTGACATATATATATATATATATATATAGCTTTCTCATCACACACTCCCCGACATTCAGAAGAGCAAAGCCTCAAGGTTAACCAATCTAATTAATAATTATCACTCCACTCACTCACTTTTATGTGTCGGTTCGTGTTCACGACCCCAGGCTCAGACACGACCAGCGCAGATTAACACCAGAGTCAATGCAGAATAACTAATAGTAAAGAGCGGCAACTCGCTCCATTCACAAGACACACAACTTCAAGTCTATGTAGTATAGCCTGGAATGACCCATGGAAGGTGGCTGCGGGGTAGGTGGTAAATTTCAATAAGTCAGAACTGAGCCCCACACCCCCAATTGGATTTTACCTCCATCGCTGGACATTAGGTAATGTCTTCAAGTTTTATATCAGTCTATTGGTATAAATAGACATTACGTTCAAATTGATTATTGGCAACCCGGGCAATTCAAGAACCCGTATATTATTGCTGGCGTTACTGAACGGACGACATTAAACAGATTGCAGCTCAACATCGAGTCTTTTATTCTATTGTATGAAATAACGGTGACTCTTCACTGTGTATGGGGATCAATCTAAGTCGCAGTACAACTTACACACGCTTCCGTCTATTACGTTACAGTAGAAAGGGGGTCAGGAGGTGGGGGATAGAGGGGTCAGTACTGGCGAATCCAAAACGACACCCTTCTCAATTTTTCAATAGCTTGATTTAATCCGTGGAAAAGGTGTGCATGTGTGTGGAGGGGTGCATTACCAACTGGCGGGGGTCAATCTTGACTAGCCACAAATGACCCTCGGTGGTCGTTGGAGGCAAGCCCAGAATGACCCTGGGGTAAAATGCAGTAGGGAGGAGCAGTCAGTTTGAGGTGCACCGGCGCTCGATGGGCAGAAATCACAGACTCAGTCGTGCTACCTGATGATAACCCACGGACAACAAAACCCCTACCCCCACCCCCACACACTCACACCTTCGCCCACGCGCTCTCAGCACAATCATTATTATCCTGTCACATTACTACGAACTAATACTTGGTATTGCACAGTCCACGGATAGTTATAATGTCCGCCACAGTGTTCTTGTTATTGGATATTCATTAACTTCCACGAATAGAATCAAGGCATCGAGGAACAACAATGAATATTGTACTGTTAAAGTGTTACGCAATAAAGGGAATTTATGGTTGGTTTGTTTTTTTTAAAGCATGCAGGAGAATTACAGTCCGCGTCGCGCGCGCGCGTGTGTGTTAGTGTACGCACTCGACATACTATCATGCCGAATCACCAGACAATCATTTGCATTAATCACAGCCCACAACAGGATGTCCATCATAGTGTTGTCCCTGCTGCCCCAATGACACACAGACTTAAAAAAAAATAAAATAAAAAATAAAATAAAAAAAAAAACACAAAAAACCAACAACTATAACAACAAAATCCCATAAGCTTATGTTCTGTCCCATGTCGTGCTTGCTTGCGTGAGTGCGTGCGTGCGCGTGTGTGTGTGTGCGCGCGCACGCGCTTTTGTGTGTGTGCATGTGTGTGTGTGTATGTGTGTGCGCGCGCGCATGGTTGTGTGTGTGTTTGAGTAAGTGTGTGTGTGTGTGTGTGTGTGTGTGTGTGTGTGTGCGTGCGCGCGTGTGTGCATGCGTGTGCGTGTGTGTCTGTGCATGTGAGAGAGAAAGAGATGGAGAGAGAGAGAGAGAGAGAGAGAGAGAGAGAGAGAGAAAGCTGGAGAGAGAGAGAAAGAGAGAGAGAGAGAAGGTGGGGAGGAGAGCAAGTGCCCATATGGTTGTCTTCGTGTACGGGTGTGTTTGAGAGTAAGGGTGGAGACACCCTTTATGCCCTGTGCTCTTAAGACTGATTACTAACAAAAAGCCTACTTGAGTTGTATGCAACTCGCGTGAAAACAACAGCAGCAGCAACAACAACAACAAAAACATGTTCTTGAAGCACACCCACCGCGCGCATGTGTGCGACAATGCAAACCCCACAACCACCCACACCCACTACCACCACCCCAACCCCAATCCCCCCCCCCCCCCCCCCCCCAATAAATCCACTCGCCCCACCCTGCTCCATTGTTCTGAACCAATCCTAACTGTTTGTGAAAAAGGGAGGGAAAGAGAAAGAAGTTGGTAAAGGCATTTGAACCAGTTTTATTCACAAGCAACAACAATATCATGAAAGTTACACAATCCAGCTGCCGCTCCTCTCGATTTACACTCTTTCACGCTCTTTTTTTTTTTTTTTTTTTTTTTAGAGAGAGAGAGAGAGAGAGAGATAGAGAGAAAGCGGTCTTTTTTTTTTTTTATTTTTTTTTTAGTGGATCATTCGATTCATTGCTCCATTTAATCGTCAGAAGATACTCAACACTTAATCAGTGCGACAAACCAGGAATGAGAAACGCCCTAACCATTGAACGTAGTGTTTGTTTGGATTCTACGCGGCCAAAATTATATTATTCAATACCCCTCCCCCTTTCTCTTTCTCTATCCATGGATACCCCCCCCCCCCCCCCACCCCCCCTCACACACATGAACACATTATCTTTATCTCTCCCTTTTGTCTACGAGTATGCAAAAAAAAAAAAAAAAAAAAAAAAAAAAAAAAAAACACTCGCCTTCGATTTCTCATACATGCACACACGCGCGACCACACACACACACACACACACACACAGAGAGAGAGAGAAATCAGCAAATAATACCACACGAACGTGATGTTTAACGTGACATCAAAATAAATTCTCCTCTTAAACACCCCTAACATCACCCCCCCCCACCCCCCCCCCCCCCCCCACCCCCGCCATCATCAACGACCGGACGACAACAAGTTTCCCTTACCTTAAATCCCGCGTCAGCACACAGATAGTGACGGCACGAGGCGAACACCGTGTACACTTCCCGAGAACCAATCTCCCACCCGACAACGCAAGCTGAACAGCAAAGATGAACTGATCCAACACGCGATCATCCACCACAACAACTAACGGCCAGGCAGTACCGTATAGCTCAACAGCTAGAAGTCTAAGGGCTCTGTCAATGACCGCACCCGTACGTTTGCGGAAACAGACCTTGTAGTGTGACCGCAGTTGCAGGCTTGTAGTGACTGCGGCAACAGACTTGTAGTGCCTGGAGTAGTGACTTAAGTTGCTGGTAACTGGAGTTGCTCGGCTTGTAGTGACTGAAGTTGAAGGCTTGTGGTAAAAACAGTTGCAGTGACTACAGTCGCAGGCTTATAGTGACTGCAGCTGCAGTATTGTAGAGACAGCAGTTACATTAAAGTATTGCAATGACTGCAGTTGCTGGCTTCTAGTGACTGCTGTTGCTGGCTTGCAAACTACTGCAATGACTGGTTGAAGACTTTTGAAGGATAGCAGTGACTATTGTTTCAAAGTTGTTTGCGACGGGGAACCAGCACCAACTGTTAGAGGGAACACACACACACACACACACACACACACACACGCACACACGCACGCGCACACACACACACACAATAAACTGTTGACAACTGAGCGCAAAGTTAGTCATTAACGAGTTGGTCTGATTGGCATCGTTATGGAAACGCTGGCTCTCGCCAGCAGGTCAGTGACTGAATGTGTGGAACGCGATGTGTGAACAACGGCGGTCACACGGATTCCCCAATAGCTTTTCTGCGCAAGCGGATGGGGATACCAAGTTCAAATCGTTGACATAACAGATTTTGTTTTTTTTTTTTTTTTTTTTAACCGTTGCTCTAAATGAAATCCAGTTACGACGGTTTTGGTTGACTGAGTTCACCCTGTCAATATCGAGGAAGGAGATTCTGACAGCAGATAATATGTGCTTTAATTAAACAGAAATGAGTACCCAGGAATGCTGTAGGTAAACTAAAAGTATGCCCGTCCTGATCTTCAACCCCCTTTTCTCTCTCTCTCTTTCTCTCTCTCTCTCCTATCCCACCCACCCACCCACCCGTACCCCCACTCTTTTCACTTTGTCCGTACACAACGGAACACAATGACGATGACCATGCCGCCACAAAAAAAAAAAAAAAGAAAAAAAAAGAAAGAAGTAAAAACAACAACAAAAAACCTAAGTTCTCCCAATTTCCAAAACGGCTGAAATCTGACACTTCAAAACAGGCCAGTCCATTGGATATCTCATCATAACCTGATTTCTTTACTTCAAACAAGATCCTAATAAATATTTGGAATGCCGAAAGACTTGTCAAAGCGCTTAAAGCTTCAGGCTTTCCAGGCGAAGTTCCAAGGATGAACAACACAACAACTCCATGCACAAAACATTGATGAGAGCACGTGCAGTAAGTACCGTTGTACCGCTGAGCGTTTCGTGGCAGCTCGGCGGCCGGCAGTCAAAGAGATGTCAGCATCCGGAAAGGACTAAAGATCTCCTCCGTCAAACCAATATCAATGACCACCGCGCTCACAAAACTGGAACAGGCAGCTGAGGCAATTTCGCGGACACCCTAGACGGTATACAATACAACCAGAGGGATGGATGAAGCATACACACTAATATCACAGTGTCCACGGATGAAGTAAGAAGTTAAGAAGGCACCGTAAACGACGCGACAACAGCAAGCAAGCACACACACACCACACACACCACTGACGCCCACAGCAAGGGCTGATCAATGACCACACCACCGCCTACGTCTATTATCACACTGGACCCAACAGTCAGGTAATACAGTCACGACAGCTAGCCCCGCTTGGTTGAAGTGGCACAACAAACACGTGATGGAAAAGGGGGAGACAAGGGCAAAAACACAAAACGTCCTCCTAGGTCTGTCGTCCGTGGGACACTAACCGTGGCTGCATGCAGGCGTTGCGTGCAAAAACCACCTGCACACCCTTCCCCAACCCCCACCCTCCCTCTGATTCACCCTGACCACCCTCACTCAGCCTGACGAAGGGCTCCTGGAATCTATGACCATAACCAGCAAAACGTAATCACCACCCCCACCACCATCACTACTCCTCCTCCTTCACCCACCCACGTGCTATGTCAGGAAAGCAAGGAGGATGGGGAAGGGTGAGGGTGGGGAGGGGGGTAGGTGTGAAGAGGAGGACGACAAATACAACGAAGTCCAGAGGGAGGAGGAAGAGGAGGAGGGAGAACAAGTAAACAAGTACAGGAGACACGTAGTTACGACAATCGTAAGGAGTGGGTGGGTGGAGGTGGAAAGGGAAAGAGTTGTGGAAATTGCACGTGAAAAACGAATGCTGGAGGGTGAGGGTGACATAGAAGAGGGGGAGGGGATAAGGGAGGAGGAGTACGGAATGGGGGGGGGGGGGGGGACCCTATGTATGTACAATGCATCGCCAACGGGTGACGCGTCTTCAAAGAAATGAGAGCGGGTGGGGTGTGGTGATGGGGAGTCGAGAGCGGGTGGGAGGGAGGCAGCAACCTGTCGGAATGTGGGACGGATGAGTCGTCCCCTGTATACACATATATATATATATGTGTGTGTGTGTGTGTGTGTGTGTGTGTGTGTGTGTGTGAAATCTTTTCCAAGCAGACACAACACCACACTGAGGCGCGAAAAAAAAAAGACCCAAAAAACAACACACACACACACACACACACACACACCACGCAAGCGCGTGGCGGTGATTCCTCCATTCAGCAACGCCGCCGCAACAAGCTAGTAGGGGGTCAAAGAGGGACGGTACGGCTGGCGGGGCTGAAAAAAATTCTCTGGCACCGAGCGGTGCCAGGAGCGAGCGATGTAATAATAATAATACTGCCAGCGCGTGGTTGTTGTGTTGGCTTCCCCCGTACCACCAGACGTACGGGTATTATCGGGGGGATGACTACCCCAGGTAGAACTCCACGGCATCGCCGCCCCGTGAGTCATACATGTATGTCAGTGGAGTGAGGGGGCCCCGTTTACGTGTGGTTTGGTGTAGTGTAGTGTAGTGTAGTGAGTGTGGTGAGTGAGTGAGTGAGTGAGTGAGTGTGTGTGTGTGAGTGTGTGTGTGTGTGTGTTTGGTCGTGTGTGTGTGTGTGCTCGTGTGTGTGTGTGTGCGCGTGTGTGTGTATGTGTGTGTGCGCGCGCGTGTGCGTGCGTGCCAACGGTGCGTACGTGCGTGTGTGTATGCAAGTTTGTTTGTGTGTGTGTGTGTGTGTGTATAAGTGTGTGTATGTATGCGAGTACATGCGTGCGTGCGTGCGTGCATGCGTGCACGGCAGCCAGGAATAGCTTTCCCTTCAGTCTCCCCCAGCGGGACAGGTGTGGAGGAATCCCTCCTCTCTCTCTCTTTCTCTCAGTCTCCTGTCCGGGGAGAGGGGAGGAGGAAGAAAGGAGGAGGAGGAGAAAGAGGGAGGCAACGAAACAAGGGAGGAAAGAAAGAAGAAGCCTCATCCCTGTGGCACGCGCAGACTGCTGCCTGCAGGCACACTGAGGCAGCCCCCTTTTTTGCATCACCAGTTGTCAATGTGAGCACGGGGGCCTGCCAGCCAGCTTCTGTCTGCATCATCACTATCATCATCGTCAGCGTCACGTCACTGCGACCTGGCTTCCCACACACCTCTTGCTGCCCGCGTCTTCATCCGCTGCTCTGTTCGCGAGTCGGTGGTGCAGTGGTTACAGTCACCCTGGGACCTTGCGTTGTTGACGCCGCTTTCTGCTTATATTACCTCAAGGCTTGTTTTACACATTTGTGTTGTATGACAGATAGTCAGTCGTTACCTGCTATGAGACTCGGGCAATACTTTCTTCACTATTATCAAATTCTAGCCCAGATAAT
The DNA here is from genome assembly GCF_041734735.1 of Babylonia areolata. NCBI lineage: Eukaryota > Metazoa > Mollusca > Gastropoda > Neogastropoda > Buccinidae > Babylonia > Babylonia areolata. The sequence continues at coordinate 22,859,791 of NC_134884.1, forward strand.
AATTTGGAACAGCATTTGTTCTGATGGTCATAGCCAGACACGACTGACTATCCATGTTCTATGACCATCAGAACAACATGGGGAGGGGGAGGGAGGGGGCGCAACTGCTGTCCCGACTTTCTGGGCTGAGAATTTGATTATCTAGGGTGGAGACAGTCTTGCCCAAGTTAATCAGTTCTCACTCTCTCGATCACGGCACAGTGGGTTTTAGGACAGTCGGCGTTGGGATGCCGGTCCCCAAAGGCCAACAACCCCCCATGGCTGCAGCACTAATAAGCGCCAGTGCAATCTAGTGTCTCCTAGTTTGAGACAATCACTGTCCTTTGTAAAAGACTAAGCTGTAAATGAATTTTGTCGTATTCTAGTATTCTACTGTACTGCACTAATTCATTGCATTGGATTGTACTACTTTTTGTCACAACAGATTTATCTGTGTTAAATTCAGGCTGCTCTCCCACAGGGGGAACACGTCGCCTCAGTGCAGCAGCCACCCATATCATCATCTTTCCCCCCTCTGTGTACAAATCCATTTGTTTCGCTAATAAAGTGGGTTTTTTCTAAAGAATGTTTAAGAGAGACGACCCTTTCGCTGCCGTGGGTTCTTTTACGAGCGCTAAGAGCATACTGCAAACGGGATCTAAGATTACCATCTCATCTGAATAATGGACCGTTGAAACTACCACGAGACGTTTCATCACTAAACAAGAGCCGGACTTGCTCGGAGTGTTTTCAAACCAACTTTTGTGAAAAAAAAGAAGATATTCATAGTATATTGTGGACAGGGGGAAATACTGTCAAATGTATCATCCACTCCTATCTTGATCTGTATTAATGATCACGAGAGAAAAAACATTCTTGTCCATGATCTGCATAAACTTAAGCTATGGCTCAGTCACTTGAACTGAGATGGAGTCGTGCAGTAGGTCGGCCTTCATCAATTAACACCAGAACTGACCACACACACACAAAAAAAAAACAAAAAAAAAATATATATATATATATATATAAACCCACCAAAACAACCAAACAAAAAAACTAACAAACCAACTAACCAAACAAAAAACAACACCGAGGAAGTGACATAAAAGAACTACAATCCCCACTTTTGTGTGTGCAATTATAACAGTAATAAAAAAAAAAAAATCAAATCAGAGAACAGAACAAACAACAAAACCCCTACCTGCGACAAGCCAGTTGATCATCCATCTACATTTCCCTGTCTGTCGAGTCTTCTTGCTAGCTAAACAGGCTTTTGGACAGAAATATCAAGGGACCAAACACCACGGTGACTTAGTCACACAATTATTTTATTTATAATGTCCTTATTCCTGCCCACCAGTGTCCTCGTCGCCGGCTTTACAAAGAAGCACATGATCATCCCTGTTATGTTACAACAGGCGAAACCGTCACGGATGCATCTGTTGTGAATCACGCACGGAACTGAAAAATTCCCCAAATACCCACCCACATCGATGAAACGTCAAGTGTATCAGTGGAAAATTTTCCTTTTATAACTTATATATATATATATATATATATATATATATATATATATATATATAAACACCGCCGCCACCACTAGCATTAACCAAACCATACAGCTCATCAACGTCATCTATTTCACTGTCGCTTGTGCTTCTATGTATTCTGTAATCTGTGTGCGTGGAAGTGTGTGTGTTTATGTGTGCGTGCGTATGCGCGCGCGCGCATGTGTGTGTGTGTGGTGTGTGTGTGTGTGCATGTGTGTGTTCGACTGGGAAGTATTTCTCTCTTTCTTGTTTTGTGTTCGTTATTATTATCGTTCTTAATGACACCATTTACTTATTCATTTACTTATTTATTTATTCATTCATTCATCTGAAGAAGACAAATTTTGTCCAATGTTTACATGTCTTTATGGTGGTCACTGCCCATTATTAACACACACACACACACACACACACACACACACACACACACACACACGTTACTCCACACTATGCGGCATTTGCACACGCAAACATTTTACAAATATGTGACAATATGTGACTGATTAGTGATGAATAACATTATCAATAGGCTCAATCAGCGCCTGAGACTTTTGTTTCCTCCAGACTGTTTTAATATTTTCCAGCTTTTTTCTTTTCTTTTCTTCTTCTTCTTATCTTATAATCTCATTCAGTTGCGTTTGCTTACGTGTCATTGTCATTTTTCGCTAATGTGACTTAAAACATGACATGAATATGACAGCTTTATTTCATCGTATTGGTGAAGAACGCCCTCGTCGGACGTACATGTGGTGTGGAATGTCTTCAGTATCACTTTCTATTTTCACACCAGTTTCGTGTTTTAAAACACATGATGTCACAAATTTCCATTGATTTTTCCTCAGAACCTAGAAGTGCTGTACTGTTAACCCGTCCTTTATATTGTTTTGATATTCATATAACCATTCACAACGAAGGGATTTGTGACTGGATATTCTCTATTACTTTACAACACTCACAACAACAACAACAAAACATCTGCGGCTCTAACCCCTCGCCCCCACCCTCCTAACTGTCCCGAGACCAGAGATCCACATCGAACTGCAGGGGGATGGGGTTGGAGGGGGGGGGGGAGGGGTGTGGGTGAGGGACGGGGTTTTTTTGGGGGGGATGGGGGAAGGGATGGGGGGGGGGAGGAGAAAAGAACGGGAACAACCACTTGCTCAACTCGCATTCTATTCGGTACGCACGCAAAACCACTACTTCTTGCGAGCATTCTCACCAGCGTAGAATGCTGGCATAGTTTCGTTGGTAGGGGGTGGGGGTGGGAGGGTGTGGAGGGGGTGGGGGGGGACGCGATGCCAGCCATCATCCCAATGGAATGCCACCACAACATCACCCACCACCTCCTTTCCCACACCACCCGTTCTTATCCCCCCCCTACCGAGCTTCTGTGCACTCTCTTGTGCAGCAGTGTAACTTGCAATCTCTTTTCCCCCACCCTCTCCACCAACTCTCCCCTCTCCTTCCCCTCTCGGCGCTCTGTGATTGCAGCATTCTCTGGTGTCTGACGTAACAGGTCTGGGGGGAAGGAGGCGGGGGTGGGGGGGAGACAGAGAGAGAGACTGGGGGACTTGGGAGGGGAGTGTGGGGTGGGGGACACATGCCGTGATGTGACGGGAAAGGTATTCCAGGGCTGCTGGATGGGAGGATTCCTGGACCTGATAATATGACGTCACTCCATTCAGGGGCAACACCACTACACCAAACACGATGAAAACGGCGGCGTCCTTGTGTCTTGACTCCCGTCCAACACTGTAGTATTTGTAGTAGTAGTAGTAGTAGTAGAAGCAATGGTGGTGGTGGTGGTGGTGGTAGTGGTAGTGGTAGCAGACGTAGTAGCTGTTGCTGCTGCGTTAACTCTCTCCATACGAACGGCGAAAGAGACGACGTTAACAGCGTTTCATCCCAATTACCATCATCAAAATATTGCAAGCGGAGCGCTCTTATACTGAGGAGGTGAATGTTGACAAAGAATACCACACTTCTGACGACGGAAGCTAAAGGTTGGGTCATTCAGACACCCACTGGACATCCGAGGGGTCTGTGTAGAGGAGAAGAGAGGACTGGCCGTACTGAGTGAGTTAAAGCAGTTATAGTAGCAGCAATAGCAGAAGCAACATTTGAGGTGAACGTACCAGCACACTGCAGTAGTTGAAGAACAGGTTGCTTACATATAGAATATATTATATATATATATATATATAGAGAGAGAGAGAGAGAGAGAGAGAGAGAGAGCATAGATTTCACTAACCATCTTCTGCCCTACTCTTGTTTTTTTTAGTTTTATTTTGATGTCATTGTATAGTTTGCTCCTGATGGTCTTTCCTGTTTACCTGCCTTACAAATTTTACAAACCACAAAATGTAGCATTGAATAATTAATTCTATGTACACACTCTTTTTTCGTCTTTTTTTTTTTTTCAACCTGAATCTGTGGATAAGTTTACTAGTGTGAAACACTGCTGTGGATATGTGGCGAGTTCCCAGTGTTCGGTGAATCTTAACCAGAACATTCATTTGTTGATCTGACTGATCATTATCACTGATGGAACAATTTCTCTCTCCACCGCCTACTCAACACTGACGTTCAGTCAAAACACTATTCAGTTATTTCAGTCTGCCTTTCACCAGTTTCAGTAAATTAGTCTTTATTACTCAATACAATTTGTAACCAGTTGCTAAGTTTCAGAATCTCTTGGACAGTTTGTTGCATGTTATTCAGCGACTGAGACTATCATTATCGTAAGTCTGAGCCAAGAATAACAGACCAAAGATTCCCTTGAAATTCAAAAACTGATTTTACTCAACTCTGGAATAGATCTACTCAGTTGCATAATAAACATTTAACTAAAATCCATAGCCAAAGCAAAAAATATGGTATACTAGAATAAAATAAAACAACTGAAGTAAAAAAAAAATTAAAAAAAACAGTTAAAAAAACAGGAATTCTGAGGATAACACTAACAAGCTTGAGAGTGGACAGCATATGTTCCTATACTCAGCAGGCAAGGCTTGCTTGTTGTCACATTCTATGTATTTGTCTATATACACTGACTGACAAATGAATTCCAAGCATTATTAGGACACATGCAGTGACCTTTATACAAATGACTGATCATCCTCTAGCATAATGCAACTGCTATTTGTGTGTGTGTGTGTGTGTGTGTGTGTGTGTGTGTGTTTATGTATGTGTGTGTGCATGTGTGCACTCACATCCTGTACAATCTGCTGACATTACATTAGCACCCTGGTGTACGGGTGATGTTTTAACCAGGAGATGTGCTACAGCCCTATACAAATGCTCCAACATCTGGTGTGGCACACGCATGCACAACCCCTCCCCCTGATCTGAACACAGAAACGTATACAATAATATTGCTCAGATCAGTGAAAACATGGAGACAACAGAGAATGAACAGCTTCAGAGAAGACAGTAAATACAGGAATAAAACAGACTGAATGAATCGTCACAAGTCACTGTCCCATGAATTGGGCTTAAAATACATAAATTAAAAAAAATCTGTTCAAACTGTTGTTGTTGTTTTTTAAACTTAACTGTTCTTTAATGACTGCATGATCTTTTTTTTCTTTTTTTTAAATCTTTTTTTATGATTTTGCTTATACTGTTTATTGCTGTCAACTGTGTAAAATCTGCTCAGATGTCAGCGTAATCTAATGTGATCTCCTAATATCTAAACCTGTACATCTCTCTAAAGAGTGTGTTTTGGGGAGGTTAAAAAAACAAACAAATTGTTTAGTGTTCCCAAAATACGTAAATATTCTTATCTGTCTCAATGTAATCTTATATGATTTCTTGATTACTTGAACACATGCACACATTTCTTTTAAATACATGTTTTAAGTTTGCATTGTGACCATGAGCAACACAACCACACGTGAATTTCTCTTAGGAGATAATAATACAACTTAAGTTGGACTTGCATGAAAAAAGCAGGTTTCTGCCACTATTTGAACTAAAATGTCAATGCAGTACTGCACCACATGAATTATGCTGCAGACATTATGACAACAAATGAGGGCAAAGGAACAACCACAATATGTAGAGGAAGCACAATGCTAATCCTCAGTTTTTCTACATCATGAGAAGGGGGTGGGTGTGGGTGGGGGAGGGGTGCGGGGTGGGGGACAGAGAGGGAGGGAGAGGGAGGGGGTGGGGAGAGCATAGACAGAAATAACTGACTCTAAATTTAACTTTTCCAACTGTTTCTCTAAATGTTAAATGTAACTTGGCTAATGTCAAATTACAAGAGAGAGACAGAGATGACAAACCACTGACACAGACAGACAGAAAGGGTGAGGGGGGAGGGAGGGGGGAGTAGCACATGACAAACCACTGAGACAGAGAGAAAGGGTGAGGGGGGAGGGGGGGGGAGTAACACATGACAAACCACCGAGACAGAGAGAAAGGGTGAGGGGGGAGGGGGGGAGTAGCACATGACAAACCACCGAGACAGAGAGAAAGGGTGAGGGGGGAGGGAGGGGGGGGGAGTAACACATGACAAACCACCGAGACAGAGAGAAAGGGTGAGGGGGGAGGGGGGGGGAGTAGCACATGACAAACCACCGAGACAGAGAGAAAGGGTGAGGGGGGAGGGAGGGGGGGGGAGTAACACATGACAAACCACTGAGACAGACAGAGAGAAAGGGGGAGGGGGGGGAGGGAGGGGGGGGGGAGTAGCACATGACAAACCACTGAGACAGACAGAGAGAAAGGGGGAGGGGGGGGAGGGAGGGGGGGGAGTAGCACATGACAAACCACTGAGACAGACAGAGAGAAAGGGGGAGGGGGGGAGGGAGGGGGGGGGGGTAACACATGACAAACCACTGAGACAGACAGAGAGAAAGGGGGAGGGGGGGAGGGAGGGGGGGGGAGTAGCACATGACAAACCACCGAGACAGAGAGAAAGGGGGAGGGGGGAGGGAGGGGGGGGGAGTAACACATGACAAACCACTGAGACAGACACAGCGAGTCAGGGGGAAGAGAGAAAAAGAGAGAGTGCGGAGATATATATATATAGAGAGAGAGAGAGAGAGGAGGGGGAGAGTGAATCATTCATCACCAAAAAAAAGAAAAAAAACCCACAAAAACCACCTAGCCCATTAAGCAAAATGTCAAATTGTCAAAAAGTGATTCTGAGCTTCCGGCGCAGTGTCAGGGCGTGGCAGGCCTTCTATCCACAGTCTTCCAGAAATGCCAACTGTCTTCTGTCTATATATGTACAATGTGCGAACAAAAATACAATAAAATAAAACAATACAAAAGAAACACAAACACAGAGACACATAGACAGTACTAGTAATGATAAAAATCTTAGGTTGTGATAAAAAATCTTACAACGTAATACAGAGGGACACAGACTGACAGGGCTAGAGATTAAGATCGGGAAGGAAACAGAGAAAGAGAGAGAGAGAGAGGGGGGGGGGGAGTGAGACAGACAGAAAGAGATAGATTTGTTATCGCTAAAATTGGACATCATCAATGATCACTAACTTAAAACTGTCCCCCCCAAAATTCATACCTGCCCTCCCTGACAAAGGTGACAAGTCAAAAATAAAAACGTTGGTGCAATCACAAGCAAGCAGACAAAATATGCTGTATTAACAGTGTGTATTACAAGAAAACAAAAATAGGTAGGGGGAAGGGGGAGGTGTTGAGGTGAAAAGGGGAGGAGAGAGGCATACAATCAGTCTCCAATGACACAGACTGTTCATTTGCACTGACGCAGACTGCTCATTCGCCCTTTCACTGACAGACAAAAAATAAGTTGTCCAACAGAGCATTTCCACTTTGAAAGTTTGACAGGAGGTTTAGGTGTCCCAGCTGGGTAAATATTTCAAGCTCTGACCGTGAACATCAAAAACACACATACACAAGTACAGTAATAAACACAACACAAAACTCAGACAGAGGATGCTCATTGCTATTACTCAGTTCTGAATGAAACAGAGACAGAAAAGACACAGACTGAGAGAGAGGACTGACAACTGACAGACACAAACACATCTGCTTCGCACACTTTCTCTCTCTCTCTCCCTCTCTCTAACTCACAGTCATACTATTCTATCTTGTTTTGCAATGCAAAACTGAATCTTCAAGTTGTCACGCTCATCAGTGAAGTCCCAATCATAGCATTACGATCATTATTCTTGCACTGGTTGCAGTCTTATGCATGTTATCAAAACGTTGCACAGCTTAACATTAACTGATTAAGATCAAAAGAAGGCCACAGACAGTATCTACCTCCACTGACTTCATAAATTATTCATGTCTAAACAAACATCCATTTCGTCAAACCAAAAATATCTCACGAATTTGGAAGAAAAAAATCATTGCCCAAGCAGGTGAAGGTAGGCAACTGCATTCAGGCTTCAAGGTACAATAGGAACATGGCCTGCTCTGTACTCTCCCCTTACATTTTTTTACAATGGTCACAGTCCAAAGATATGGCCAGCAGGTGGTGTTATAATTATTGTCAGGGCGATAAAATTATTTTACGCACTTTTTGGGAAAAGAATAATAGTAACAAAACAATGAAAAATAGGCCTTTTGTTGCTATGCATTTAATGAATTGTGATGTGGTTTTACGAATTGACTACTGTAATTCTCTTCTCATAGGCTGTCCACACAATATCCTTCAGCAAATTCAAAAACTTCAAAATAATGCTGCCTGTCTGACTCTCAGAGTACCACGTACTGATCACATTTCTCCTCACCTCTGCACTCTACACTGGCTCCCCAATGAAGCAAGAATCAAACACAAAGTTGTGTGTCTCTGCTATTCTGCTTTCCACTCCACAGGACCTACATATCTTTCTGACCTTATCAGTGTTCACACTCCCACAAGAAATCTCCGCTCTTCCTCTGAATGTTACCTTTTGAAACTTCCTCATGTCAATACAAGAACCAATGGTGAACGTACTTTCTTCTTTGCTGCTCCTCACATCTGGAACAACCTTCCTCATCATATCTGTGCATCTGATTCTATTTCTGCTTTTTATTCATCACTAAAAACTCATCTTTTTAAAACCTATAAGCACTCTCAGCTTCCTTGTTCTCCAACACCAACCATGTCACCTCACTTTGGATGTATGAAGAGTGGGAAAGGGAGAGTGTGTGGGAAGGAGGGGAGGGGTTTTGAGAAAGAGTGGTCATGAATGATTTATGTAACTTGTAATACTTTTCCTTCATGTAAAGCACCCTGAGCTCTTAGAGAGAAAGGTCGCTATATAAATGTACATTATTATTATTATCATATTACATTCATCTACCACTCACACCTTCCAAATCCCCTTCCTCATCACTTCATGGTTTATCACACAATTTTTATTGATTTACTTACTTTAATGTCACATCAGTGGCAACCGTCCAAGACTTGAGGGCAGATTATAGATGCTTCCCAGTTAAATAATAAAATCCTGCATCTTGAATGATAGCATCACTGAACACTTAAGGTTGATGAGATTCAATTACAAGGACCAACAATACAACAGTCTCCACCACAGCATAACCCAAGCCAGTCGCAAGCATGTGGTGGAACCCCCTCAGCAGGACCCACAGGAATCACATGGAGTCCACCCAGACGGCATCAGCACGAGAGAGTGACCAGCATCATGGGCCCACCCTCTTCTCTTTCTACTAACTGCTCTTTCTTTCTTTTTCTTTTTTTCTTCTACTCCCCCCTCCCATGTCCCTCTCTTATCCCCCCATGTCATTTGATTTTCATTACTATTTTTGCTGTTGTCATCATGTTACTGCTATGGCTACTACTACTGCTTCTTTTTTTTTTTCTCCACCCCTACTCCCAACTCTAGACCTGTCTTCTTCTCGATCTCCACACCTTTGGTGACCCTTTTCTCTGAATGTCTGTAATATGATCTGTGCTTACATCTGTGCCCATCTTTGCTTTTTTTTCTGATGAATAATACTCATTACTTCTCTTTTCCTTAAACCCCACTGTCATTTCTTATTTTACAAACTACAGTTTTTGACAGACTCTGTAGTCATCTTTTGTTTTGGCACTGTAAGTGCAACAGTGTAATGAGGCAAACAGCAGGCCAGGATTTCCTGAAATTGTAATCACAAGCTGGCAATCCAAAGCATGCAAAACAGCTCTTCCAGTGACAATAGCAATATGAACAGAGATTTGTTTACGTCTTCTGGTAGAATGCTCATTCCTATCATACCTTGAACTGTTACAGATTTGTCGAAGATTATACTTTTGTGTTAACTGTTCACTTCTATTTATTGTTTTTATGTGTGATGACTGTTCATTATATATATATATATATATATATGTGTGTGTGTGTGTGTGTGTGTGTGTGTGTGTGTGTGTGTGTGTGTGTGTGTGTGTGTGTGTGTAAGTACTTTGTACAAATTGTGGATCAGCAAACAGCACAATATTGTGCTTCCATTACAATTCGTATCACCATTATAAAGCTTAGAACAGGGTATTGTGGACATCCAACAAAAAATCCATCATGTCATATTAATGACAATGCACATCAGGAAACTATAAATTGTATTTATTATATATGCAGTTGCACAACAAATATTGATAATCAGCTACAGAACACATTGCAAAATCTATATATGCCTCTTACAAGTATACAGCAAATTGTTTCATAATAGTTTCCTTTGTTGAGACAGGGAGAGAGGAGACAGACAAAAATGAGATGAGATACTGATCAGTGTTTGCCACTCTTGATCTGCTTCTGAGAAAAACACATACACACATACACACACACACACGCATATGCATGTGACTCACTCACAGACACACATCTCAATTACACACACACACACACGTCTCAGTCACACAAGTATTTTTACATTTCAATCACTGATCATTTTCTTTACAGTAAATATTATATTTTTATATGTTCAGTTAAAGGGACAGAAAAAACCATATTCCACAAACATGACAGACGGACAGTAAAACTATGGGATGTTGGGGGTCTTTCAGTGTAAATAGCATCCCTGCTGTCTGGAAATTCTGTGACAGAAAATTTGTCTCTTCTAAAGTTCAAGTGCCCTCTTTATTTCTGCCTTTTTTCTTCCGTCACTGTTGTCTCCTTTTTCTGCCTTGCCTCCCAGTCCATTCCCCTTTCTTTTTCTGAGCAAGCCTGGACACTATTTTCATATTTCCACAGTCTAAGATGTACAATGCTCCATTTTGCTCTGGAAATTGGGTAGAGAGATTGTAAACACTGGCATGGGCATTAGCTGTCCATTCTGTGGTGTTGTTTGCCTATATGGCCTTTCAAATGTATTTTCTGTTTGGCTTTGATGTGTCACAAACTGTTTTTTGTAGGTGCATCTTCATGATTTTTTTTCGTTTTTGATTTTTTTTTTTTTTTTTTTAATGTGACAGTTTTGTGTTTGATGAGGTTGGACATTTGTGTAGTTGGGCAGTCATGGTATGGCCCTGTACAGTTGGCTGGACTATATAAGCAACAATTATAACATTATTATTACTATGCCCACATACCTGAGTTCTGAAGAGCTGCCATCTGTTTGGGGGGCTCGGCTGACGAGAGGGTCTGTTGGTCAGGGGACGTCACCAGCACAAACCCGCTGGAGACAGGAGGGCCGTCCCTCCCCATGCTGCCGTCTGCAGTTCTCTGATGCCTGCCGCTCCCACTTGACATGGCACATCTACAACAGTCCACATGACAGGCCATGAATCTCAGTGTGCTGTGGTTAACACGTTTCGTCCCAATCAAAAACTAAGCTGTGCATATCTCATACTCCAAACCATATAACTCAGTAAATTCTCAAGCAGTAAAGGCAGGAAGAGGGTTAAATCAGATTATTTTTTGGGTTGGTTTGTTTCTGAATCAACATGTAAAATGAATAAAACTGGTCAATTGAGATTTTGGGGTTTTGGGGTGGGTTTTTTTCTCTCCCATACATCAGAGATCATTATTTTCTCTTGAACATCATCACCACCATTACAGTTCTGTGCTACATAGCATAATGTTCAGTTTTTTAAGACAAACAAAACAAAACAGAACTGAAAGTAGGTTTCAAAACACAAGTTCCTTGTTTCATGGTCTCTGCGAGTGCACACCGGTATTGAGTGATACTACTTGTGTGCTGAAGATGACAAGCAACACTGGCAGATGTATGTCCCTTCATATACAATAAAGCCACAAGGAACTTACTTCAACATACTTTGCATGATCGTAAGCAACATTTCATAAATCATGTAAATGTCATCACCATCATCACTGGTTTGCAAAACAGCAAAAATCGTATCCTTTGTCAGGCAGCAAGGATTCAAGAAAGAATGCTAACATTATTTTTGCCTGCTTTTGGGTTTGTGGACAGGGACTCATAAGTACTGGACACTGCACCTAATCTGACATTGAGACTGACATAGACAAAGCATTTGATAAGGTTAGCAACTCACTCCTTATTCATAAACCTCACCATTAACTTGATCAAGGCTTCTCCTGGAGGATCATAGGTGTCTGGATTAAGACTTTCCTAACCAAAAGGAGGCAAGCCCTTCCACTAGTTCCAGTGGGTGAAGAATCAAGTTTGTATGACACCCCACCCTGTATAGAGCCCTCACCGCAATACCTGGTTCTACAGGCCCGACTCTTTACTGATGCTGACAAGTAAGCCATAGATACAGCACTGACAAAACAGGATAACAACAACTCCAAAATTATGGAAACGTTTACCACAATTGACAACAGAAAGTGGGTGGAACTTTTTTTTCTTTCACTTGGTAAAGTGCTTGAGCCTGTTGTTGATCTGTCAATATAGTATATTGGCAGCATCCTACACCTTCAAATGACCACTATTGTTCAGTGACCATTGCGACCAATACCAACACACATCAATGATCAGTCATCAACATGATGCACAAAGTGACTGGTAAGCAGCACACTTGGTAGCTTTTTGAGGTGAAACCTCAAGATGTGCAGCAATAAGCCAGGTACAGTATCCTGTCTACAATGTCTGCAAGTCAAATGAAATCGTGTTTTCATCCCAATTAATTGAAAGAGGCCATACTGGAAAGTTCTAAATACATGTAAATCAAACCAAACCATGTAAATATCCCAGCCAACTGCAAGTGCAAGGGGCCATCTTGGAAAGTTCTAAACACTTTTTATGTAAAGGGTTAAATATATATATATATATATGTAAAGACTGTTATGAAAAAACTGAAATGATCTGTTCTAAAACACACCATCAACAGAAATTGGTGATAAAGACTTTTTTAACCACTTGTCCAGACACTGGAAAATTGTCTTTGGTGGTATATTGTGTATAACAGTTTTCAAGCAGACAACAGTAAAATATTTACATGTGCATGAAATCCCACAAATTCTCAGTATTTAATAATCAGGCTTTGAATACTGAGAGGCTTGTTGCAAGACATATGGCATACTGTTGAGTCTTTTCACATTCTCATAAAGTCTCCTCCTAGAATGATAGTAATACACTGCCCATTGCAAGCTGCATTGACTCCATCAAAAAAACAAAAAAACAAAAAAAAAACCAACAACCCAGCTCTAGACAAGCTTAAAGATGGGCCATGCAGGATTACAAATTACTTAATTAGCATCCTATGTTGAAGCCTGGCATACAAGAAATGAAATGCCACTGATAAAAATCAGGAGAAAAGCCTAGGTCATTACAGTTTAGACATTGTCTCTTTACATGAACAGTCAAAATATATTTGACCTTAAGTCACTGGTATCAAGCAAACTTATGCAACATTAACATGAACGGACAGTCAAACAGAACACAAAGTACACTGTTCAAACAGAAAAGTGTCTTTCCTCAAACAATGCCTTTGTCAAATATCCCACCAGAAGATATCACCACATTACCTTTCAATGTCACCACAAAAAGTCTACATGTATGCTATAGTATACAAACTCCCTGCATGAAAAAGAATAGACTTGACACAGAACACGACTGTACTAACAGGGTTTGGATTACTTTGATTAGCTTGTAAACAGATTTGACCTGTGATCCAAAGAAAACATTGCAGAGACATATTTAACAAACAGAACACATGTAAATTTTCATTTTAGCCCTCCGTGTTTGTCTTTCCTCCTTACTATGAGAATCTGATTCGTCCATTTCCTATTTCAGTTTCAACTATGATCTGTACGCTGTTAGTGTTACCCATCTCACACTGCATTACTAAATAATCTGCATCCTAACCTTGGTTAAATCTCAACTTCTCCTCCATATTACAACTTCTTTGTATGCTACCTACACGAACTCGTAAAGGAAGCTGACAGATTTGTAGTATCCACGTGAACATTACTTTTTAGAAGTAGATGTAAACATAACTTTCTTCTCACACGCTGGATGCATCTGGAATAAATCCATAAAACTTACTTCACAGAAATGCACAGCTTACTGCTCTCTTAAACCAATCTATCGTCCCGGGATCGAGTAAGTCACAGACAACCGGTGGAAATCTCGACAATCTTGCCTTTTAGCCTGCCAGTTTTCGTCCGGCGAGATACTCTATATAGCGTTTCGACCCGAGTTTCAGTACAAATATTAAAGCTCGCGTCCATGCAAAAACTAACATATTTTACGCTCTCCTACCCAATGTGCAGATCAAAGCGATCTGGCCAGTTTGGTTATCCAGAACTTCTCAAAACTTACCGTTTGAAAAAAATAAATGCACACAAAAGATGAAATGCCGGGAACCTTCTGCTAGGCATTCATTTTCCTTGGAAAACAACCTGTGGTTTATATCAGCGATTCTCATTGATCGTGCTGCAGGAGGTTTGACCAATCAATAGAGCCTTTGTATATCAAGGGAAGAGTAGACAACCCTGATTTCATTCCCAAACCCTTTTCCGGGCTGTCTGCATTGACGTTGCGAGGCTACTGTACGCAACGGACCATCTGCTGATAAAATTATCAACGTACAGCTCCTATGATGACCAGAATGATGGGAAAATATCTTCTTGTCCTTTTGTTGCTCCTCCCAACGACATTACTCTTCGTTGGACAATGTAAGTTCATCAGGTGTGAGAATGTATCAGTCGCGTTTTCTGAGCCGGTGAGTGATGCGCTACGTGGCATGGGCTGTACAGGCAGGGAGACCAGTTTCACTTTTACTTAGTTTAAGTGCTTACCTGCATTGGCTGTGCCTGACAGAACCATGCTCATATATTGGCTAAATATGCATGCATTTTAAGAGAAAATAAAATTAAATGGAATAACAGTAGCATTATCCAAAGCAGCTGAATAAAACAATTGGATTTTTCATGGAATATGGAATCTTCCATACATGTCCTGGATCTTTGCAATATAAGTAGTTTGGTACCCGTTCCGTTGACAGTCTGCTGCATTGGAAAAAAAAAATTCAAAGGAGAGCCACCAAAATAGTTAAAGAATAAGGAGATTGATGACACACTCAGAACGGTTAAGATAGTTGGAATTGCCATTATTGAAAGGAAGATTACATGAAGATTTGATCCAGACTTACAAAATATTGAATAACATGGATGATATCAGTGCAGACAGAATTTTTTTTCATAAGAGTTCCTCGTTTAAAACAAGTAATAGTGAAGTGAAACCTTACTTCAGCCACTGAAATGCTAACATCTGCAAGTTAAATTCTTTTACTGACCTAGTTACTCAGCACTGGAAGTCTGGAGACTAACATCAAAACTGTACAAAATCTTAACAAGTTAAAAAAAAATCTGCTCAATTTTGTGACCCCCAAATGCAACATTTTCAAGATTTTAATGATCAGGACTGTATCTTCATTGATGATAAAAGGAATTCAGAGTAAGCATGCAAAGCAAACCACCAAAGAAACTATGTAAACAAGAAGGGGTATGATACTGATAGGACAGTGGGGTCCAAACAATTAGCCCTTGCTACTGCTGCTACTACTTTATCAAATGCCAACAAAAGTTTTATGAAATGAGTATGGTAGAACTAGAAACTAATTAAAATTTACTACTGTTCTGAAGGATTAGTGCAGTGTTTTTCTTGTCCTTAACTAAAAGAAAAAAAGACAAATTCAGAAACGATCAAGATCTGTGTACATTCATTTTGTTGTGCTGGTGGGATTGTATGAAACATTAAGTAGTCATTATCCACACTTACGCATAATCACCTATACAGATACACACACACACACATTATATATGCACTTACAGAATCTGAGAATGACAGATGTACACTTGCACACACAATGTACCTATGTATGCACACAGATGTAGTTTATGTACATATGTATGAAGATACACAAACAAAATATTAAACAGACTCTCAAGCTAGGTGTTATGCTTGTGTTCACACATGGAACCTTGGTTTGTAAGTAGCTCAAAGAGGCATCACTGCGTTCGGACAAATCCATATACGCTACACCACATCTGCCAAGCAGATGCCTGATCAGCAGCGTAACCCAACATGCTTAGTCAGGCCTTGAGAAAAAAATAAAATGAAATAAAAATAATAATAATAATAAATAAATAATTAATTAAATAAATAATTTTTTTTAGATAAATAAAATAAATGAAAATAAATTTTTTTAAAAATTTCATGATAATAAAAAATAAAATAAGTAAAGTAAAAAGAAATAAGTAAATAAATAAGTAATAGATAAATACATAAAAAAAAGAACTACAACTAATAATAATGTTTATGAGGCGCAAAAACTTGATGAAGTCAACTATAAGCATACAAAAATAATATATATAAAAAATAATAAATAAAATAAATAAATAAATAATAGATAAATACACAAGAAAGAACTACTACTAATAATGATAATATTTATAAGGCGCAAAAACTTGATGAGGTCAACTGTAAGCATACAAAAAACAAAACAAAAAAAACCCATATAAATAAAATAAAATAAAATAAACAAATAAATAAAAAAGACAACAATGATGATAAATAAGCAAATAAATGTAAAACATGCAGACACACATTCACACATACACACATATGCATAACAGATATGCACCAAACATGCAGTTTCAAAGATATGAAAGCACAATCAAATACACATAAACGTATATGAGCCCCAACACACACACACACACACACACACACACACACACACACACTACCCTGCACCCCTCTTCCCCCGCTCCTCCACACACTCATTTCTAGGCTATGTATCGCAGCTTCCATGGCGCGCGCACACACACACACACACATACACACACAGAGGCACACTTACTTGTACAAACACACACACATGCACCCATATCCCCCACCCCCAACCCCACACACATATATACAAATATATATATGTACACCCGCCCGTTCCAATGTTCCATTGGCTTCCACAGTGTAGGCATGCATACACACACACATACTTCATCCTCTACCCCCCCCCCTCCCACACACACACACATATACACACACGTGCACAGAACTCTCCTGACACTTGTGTACATTTGCACCCTTGCGCACGCACACAGACACACAAACACACACATACACAATACACACAGAGGCTGCCACTGATTGGCCGCAAGAGGGGTGGGAAAAGATCTCTGATGCCAAGAACGTGGCATCTTGTGTGTTGCTCAGTCTGTTGTGTTTGGAAAAGCCCACAGAGACTATGTTCCGTTTTGAATAAACTTGCGCAATGTTGGTTTGGAAATGATGCCGATATTTGTTTGATTTGCAAAGCATCGTGCTCTACCTTTCATGCTAGACTTACGGCCATTCCCTCTCTCTACCTTTATTTCTTTGAGGTGATCGATGGTGTGATGGCCTTGTACCTGTTCTTTTTGACATTCTTTGACTTTCTGAGGATTTCCGAATTTCTTAGATGTAGGCCGCTCGTTGTTGCATTACCAGCAAGTCTGTCAGCTCGCTCATTTCCCTTAAAACCTGCATGTCCCGGGCAGTATGACTGTGTAAGTTTTTTAATCTGAAAGTTGCGCATTGCCTTATGCCACTCTGGGCTTCCCATTCCATTTTCAATTTTCTGTCTGAGGTTCATTGAGTCGGTTAGAATCATGGCATGTTGGTTTCGGGGCATATGGATAGACGATAGCCACTGGAGGGCATGTGCCACAGCTTCAACTTCCATCGTTAGGCTGGAGGTTGTGACTTTGTAGGCAGCATTCTCTTCCCTAATTGTTTTTCCATTTTGTTTTGCAGTGAATCCCCAACTGGATTGAGCTTTGGTGACTGAGCCATCTGTGTATATGATGATGTCCTCTTCTTTACTGTTTTCTTCTATGAGTAGCTTCACTTCCGCATCAGTTTTGCCCTCTAGCCATTCCTGACAATGTCTTCCTAGAGTGGGTGAAATGGCTGTGTTGAATAGATGGTTGAGGTTTTTGGGTGTTTTCTCCCATTCTTTTGTTTCTTTCAGTTCTTGTAGTCGGCATATTAGCTGGATTGTGTCTTCTGCTTGCCCCATCCATGCTCTTCCCTCTTCCTCGTCCTAGACGGCTATCTTTTGGTCCTTTGACTGCGTCATGCAGTGGGTTTTGAGGGTTTTCTAATGCTCTGAAGTAGAGAAATGGAGTAGAACTCCAAAGGGAAAATTTACCAGAAGTGAAGAATGCAGCTACACTGTCTACATTCCCTTTAATTTAGTTAGAATTATGTGTACTGGCATCAACCATGCTTGAGATGAGAGACATTATTTACACCTGAAATGCTGGTAAGGAAGTTTGAGCAACACTTGATAAGGTACTGCATCCACAAAGTAGCTGACTGGACTATGTAGTCATAGTCTTCCGGAATCCCATTTTGTGAAAGATGTTTTTTCATTTCATGTGTATTTTATTTGCAAATAATTGCTTAATCTTGGAGAACAGATCAGGGTTTCCAACAAAACTACTTTTACAAAATTCTTATGAAATTTAAAATTTCCAGAAATAATGCAAAGACATCATTCACTAAATCTGAAAACTTAAGTAGTATCATTGTGCGTAGTAAATTAATCAGTACAGAGATCTACCAAAAAACCAAAAAAAATGGTACAAGACATAGACTGTAAAACAGAAAAAATCATTTATTAAATGGGTATATATGCATATTCAAATAGTGTCATTTGCCTCCTACAATCATTTTTAATTGCATACTATAATGTGACCCATTGGTGCAGACTCTGGCAAGGGTCTGGATTCCTAGATTAAATGCAATTTTAGGGGGAAAAAATTGTATCAGTATGAAAAAATATGATGCTTAGTGTACATTTGATTTATGTGTATGGCACTTTTTGATAATTTAGAGTCATATTTTGTCAGGCTCGTCTTTTTGGCTTATATGTATGTCTGTTTAAAGTCTGTTTTTCATTTCAGTTCCTTTTACAGTTGATCATGATGATATGTTTGCTATACACAGCCAAAATCAGCAGAAACATTGCCTTTGCTGATGACTCGATGGAAGGAGAGGATGAGGAAGCAATAGTGGAGACAGATGAGGGGCCGGCAGAGGAAGAGGTGGGAGAAGACACAGACACAGGAGTAACTGATCAGGAGCAGGTAGTGTCAAAAAGCAGTTTTTCTTGTGTGTGTGTGTGTGTGTGTGCTCGATAAATTTGGGATATTTTGCTTTTTATATGTTTGATGATGATGGGGATGATGACGGTGCTGCTATGAAAGGGACTACATGACAAGGTTGTCCTCTGTTCGTCCTTTCATAATATCTCCCAGGGTCAACCAGTCTTGAAAACTACAGACACCTTAAATGTGTTGGTCTGGAAATTTGAGCAACAGACACCAAGACACATCCCCATGAAGAGAATCAATCTGGATTTTGTGTGACCCCAGTCTTTCCAGCTTGAGCTTTTGCACGCTCAACTCTGGATAGAGGCTAGTTGTGTACCAAGAAAACCAGATCATACGATAGGCTTGAACCCGCATCCTCAAAGTTATCAGTCTGTGATGCTAGCCACTAGTTTTGTTGTTGTTTTTTTTCCTCTCTTCATAAACTAAAAGAACATACGGCTGGTGAGAAACAATGCAACACATTGTGATTTTTTTCTTTTGCAATGGACAGTCAGAGTTTTCATCAATTTATGGGATGTTGTCAATTAATATCCAATAATTATTAACCCAACCCATAACTTAGAGTGGTGTAAATTGTAAAGTAATTTTGTTTACTACCGATAACATTGATTGATGAATGTTTTTGCTGCAGGCATACTCATATTACATACTGTTCACATTTTGAACTTTATTGATTTTTCTGTCTTATTTTTACCAGGAAGAAGAGTCTGAGGAGGAAGAACCCGCACTAAAGGCATCTCCTGATGCTGCTACATTCATACTGTTCACAAAGCCATCTGGGAGTGGACAAGGTAATTATTCATTCATGTGTTTACACCCACTTTGCAGTGTTCTGATTCAAACTGATGATATGAAAATATAATTCTCCACTTGGTAAGAAAGTTAAAGTAATTATGATATGTTCTCCAAAACTGATTTTTGGTAATGAGACAGTTGAACTGGTAGTGCAAACTTGGTTCAGCTGTTCTTTGCCTGTCAGTGCTTTATACCCCAGTTATTGGCAGTAATTATCAAGAGTGATAGACCGACAATTATTTACTGCTGGTTATGCCAGCTGGCATGTAGGGCAACAAAGACTTATAGGTGATAGTCAAGAAAAGCTGTTGGAGAGAAAATTCAAACCATTTTGAACAGATGCAGTTTGCTGTCTGTTTTACAAAGAAAAGTTTTTTGAGAAAAAAAACTTAAACCCTCATTAACAGACACAGTTTCCTGACAACTTAACAAGAAAAGCTGTGTGGTGTGTTTGTGTACATGATGCATGATTGAACAACACAGGAAACAATGAAGCGGCTGAAGGCAGCTCTCTGTCGGCTCTACCCAGGCAGGCAGCCTGTTGTGCAAATGATTGTATTTGTAAAGCGCTTAGAGCTTGGTCTCTGACCAAGGATGGACGCTATATAAGTATCCATATTAATCAGTCATTTGAAAAGTTGTTGAAGAAAAGACTAAAAAAAAATATATATATATAAAATAAAATTAAAAAAACCAGATGCAGTTTACTGATGAATGGTGTGTATGTGAACCGACAGAACTGCCAGCAGGCAAGACAGTACGTTTCCTGGTTGGCTTCACCAACAAGGGCTATGGGGAATTCACTGTGGAGAGCATGGATGCTTCTCTCCGCTACCCTCAGGACTACAGCTACTACATTCAAAACGTGCGTGTTTTTGCCTTGTCTTGTATTTGAATACATTGTTGTCCTGTTGATGCGTTTTGGGTTTCAGTGGTGGACTGGATGCTTGTCTTTTGGATGAGACAATTAACCAAGGTTCCTTTTGCAGCATGTACCTAGAGGTTGTAAAACAACCCATGGCAAGAAAAGAGTTTTCCCTGGCAAAATTATAAAGAAAAATCCACATCAATAGTAAAACAAATTTGCATGCAGACAGAAAAAGAAAAGAAAAAGGGTGGGTACATGCTTTCCCCAGGGAGAACAGCCTGAATTTCCCAAAGAGAAATCTGTTTTGACAAAAAAAAAGTGATGCGATTCAATGAATTGTTTCGGTGATGTGTTTGGGTTCAGTGTGTTTTCAGTTACTTGTCATGCAGTATAATCAGCTGGCATCTTGATGTGTGTGTATATGTTGTTTTCAGCTTCGTGTTGTGAGGTGTTGATATCAGTCATTTAACTCACTGAGGATGTATTCCAAGATAAATAACTCATAACAGCAGAGCATCACTCAGTGCCGGCATCCGAGTATACTTGTAACACCAAACCATTTGACCAAAGCTCACCCACATGCACATTTTCTCAATTGACACCATTTTTCATCCTCTTGTCTTATTTGCATTTGGTAGTCTTTGTTAGAATTTGAACTTTGAAAATACTGAAAAATTGGAGGTATATAGTGGAGGAAGTTTTCATGGACGGCGTCAGTGACAAGGAACCAAATGATTCATATTTCAATACAACTGGTGATGAGTTTGATGCATAAACTAAAGCTTAATCTATCTCCTGTCATCCTGCAAAGTTTCAGGCCAATAGTCTGGCCTAAAATCACAGGAGTGCTGTTTGTCCCACTACCTGTTTTCTGACTAATTTTTCTAAGCAGCATCAAAACCAAGTGCTGCTAGCCTGAGGCAGCTGTGTCCTGGATAGGTGAAGGAAAAATTCTATGTCCTGATGGTTCTTGTGTCTGGATGTAAACTAATATATTCTTCTTGTGTTTCTGCATGTTTATGATTGTGTGCATGTTCTCTGTTTCTGTCTGAAGAGGTGACACTAGGTCCCTTGCTTATGTGATGAGATACATGACACACCTTGTCAAATGAAGTTGTGAAGATCTCTTAGAATTTTTGTTAGTTCTTGTTGAATGTCGCTCAGTACACATGGTTCCTTAAAACTATAAAATAGTGGACAGATTGAGAACAAGTGCAGTTATTTAAGTGATGTGTTTAATAATAAAAATGAATGTTTGAATCAGAATCAACTGTCAGTTCAAGTACTCTGCAGCATTGGTCAGGTGAAAGAACAAAGCATGCGGAATCATTTCGTCTAGTTTCACACTTAAACAAACACTTCAACACACATACATGCGCAAGCATGTGCACACCTACACACACACACATTGTAAAGCATGTAAACTTGCACTAGGTGTTCAAAGTCACGCATCAAGTTGGGAAACATACAAAGAAACTGGAATTTTACCACTGGATGAATATCGAGAACTTGCAACATCAACGTTTCTGATAAGAGCTAGCAAAAGTGATAACAAAATTGGAAAGGAGTTGAAAATTAGATCGGATACAGACTTTCCAAAAAAGGCCAGCAAAATTTATCTCAAATGACAATAGCTACATCTGACCTCATTGTAAGTTTGGGAATAGATATAAAAAATGTGGCAGCTGATCATATTTCCACACCCATACCATTATGGGAGACATAGAAACCAGCCTTGGATATCAAACTTGGATATAAAAATATGAAAATATTAACATTACGAAAGTAAATGCAAACACCCGTTTATATGAAAAATATCAAAACCACCTTCAGGAGTTTACAGATGGCTCAGTGCTCGAAAACAAAACCACGGGTCCAGCTTTTGTAATTCCTTCCCTTAAAATTGAAAGATCATTTTATCTGGGAAGTAAGCTATCTATATTTACAGCTGAATTAGTAGCTATAATGCTTGCGTTGGAATATCTGATAAATCTGCCAGTAGCTATATTCAAAGTTGTTTTCTTGGTTGACTCAAAATCAGTGTTACATGCATTAGAATCAATTAATACAAAAATCCAGTCAGATCTTATTTTTGAAATATATTATTTGTTACACATTCTGTCAGCCAAAGGCATAAACACAGAATTTGGATGGAAACCCTATCATATTGGCATCATTGGAAATGAAATGGCTGACAGAGCAGCAAAAAGTGGTGCACAAAAATAGAGAATACTTTAGAAATTCCAATGCACCAGTCAGTTTCAGAATGTTGCAGAATGCTAGAGTCTTCAATATGGAGCAGATGTCAAGCTAGTGCAGTTGACAGGATTTCTTTCCCAAAGGAAAAGGGGTTTACCACTGAAATTACACAACAAATAATGATTGACTTTCCATCATACTATTATAGACTGGTAATCTCTCTGGTGTCACGTATAAGACTGACTGCTTTCAAGACAAAGTTTAGCAAAAACGTTCATTGTGTCTGTGGTAAACAGATCACACGAAATCTTATTTTGTTTCAGTGTCAGAGAATTGTCAGGTTACTTCCAAATACATGTAAGGTTACAAAATTTTCAGAACAAAACAAAAAAGAAATAATGTCCAGTCAATTACTATTATTCAAAATTGCTGAATCCCTGTTACATAGACCAATAGGACTGTTTCTGTGATGCGACCTACCGATACTTGATTTCACTTTTGTTGTTGTTCATGTTGATAATTGCTGTTTCACAGGTGTTTATGAATTGCTTATTCCATTGTTATAGTTTATCCTTTCTCTGTACATCCCCCTTACAACTCATTCCCAACCCCACCCACCAACACGCGCACACACACACACACACACACACACACACATTGTATGGTTTTTATTTTAGTGACTCAGTCATTTGGGAAGTGGAGACTAATGAACCTTTAGGTATAATACAGTGTCTCATGTTGTGACGTTTCAGTACACAACCCTGACCCTGAACCGCGTGGTGGAGTCCAAGCGTCAGGCCACGTTCGAGTACAGCTTTGTCCCCAGTGAATCCTTCTCTTCTCGACCATTCGGACTCACAGTGAACGTCAACTACAAGGACGGCGTGAGTTGACCACTTGTGTACTGTTTTGGAACTGTCTTCTTCTTCTTCTGCTTTCATGGGATGCAACTACCACGTTCACCTGTATGTACAAGCGGGATTCTACATGCTCACTGACAGAATCTCGTGCCTAATTGAAAATGTGAAGAACTTATTTTGCGAAACATTTCTCATATAGATTACTGGGAAATGATATTCTGTGTTTGAACTGGTTAATTTAATGCATGTATGCATGTGAATGTGTGTGTTTCAGCAAGACAACCAGTTCCAGAGCGCTGTGTTCAACGATACCATTCAGGTGGTGGAGTCCGAGGAGGGACTGGACGGTGAAACGTAAGTTGTATGTGTGTGTGTTTGTGTTTAATTCCTGATTTTAGTGTGTGTCAGAAATATTAAACATTTTGACAACTTAAGACATTCAGATTATATTAAGAACCATTTTCTGAACAACACAGTGGTGGAGAAGAAATTTGTCTTTGGCAAACCATCTCCACTCATTTCTTGTCACACTTGAATGTTGACAAATAAACTAATTAACAAGATCTGCACACAGAAAAATATATTCCATACTTTTTTCTTCTTCTTTTTTAATAAGTTACAAAAGATCTATATATATGTATATACATATGGATCCAGCACAAGAAGCAAAAGGTACATTTGCTTTGCTTCTGTGTTTGTGTGGCAGGTTTTTTATGTACGTCTTCTTGGCGGCTCTGGCACTCCTGTTGCTTGTTGGAGCTCAGCAGCTGGTTTCTTCAATGGGCGTAAGTATATGTGTGTGTGTGTCTTACATTCCTCTTTAGCCATTTCCCTGGCCTGTCTCGTGTGTCTGCTTGGCTGTTCCTTTCAGGTGTTTTCACCTGTGTTCTTGTCTTGTGCTTTTTTCTTCTGAATTTTTCAGCTGCAGTTCTCATGTTTATATATATGTACATATGTGTGGGCTTTTACATGCATGGCTGTTTTTACCCCGCCATGTAGGTAGCCATACTCTGTTTTTGGGGATGTGCATGCATGGTATGTTCTTGTTTCCATAACCCACCAAACGCTGACATGGATTACAGGATCTTTAACATGCATATTTGATCTTCTGCTTGCGTATACACATGAAGGGAGTTCAGGCACAAGCAGGTCTGCACATCTGTTGACCTGGGAGATCAGAAAAATCTCCACCCTTTACCCACTAGGCGCCATTACCGAGATTCGAGCCCGGGACCCTCGCATTGAAAGTCCAATGCTGTAACCACCCACCTATTGCACCCAACTGAAGGGTCAGTTAAAGTATTCTTAGCTTATAACACCATTATGCAAATTATGTGCCACTCCAAAAATTGAAAACTTTATAAAGCCCCAGTGTTCCTTTGCTGAAACAGTTGTAAACTTGTAAACAGTAGGGCCTCGATTGGGGCCTATCATCCAGAGCAACTTAACGTGTGCATTTGATCTTCTGCATGCGTATGCACTAAAAGGGTGTTGAGGCATTAAAAGCATCTGTTGACCTGGGAGATTGGACAAAATCTCCACCCTTAACCCACCCGGTGCCACAACTGGGATTTTAACCCAGGACCTTCAGACTGAAAGCTTGAAATGCTTGACCACTTCACTGTTGCACCTTTTGTCTAGTTCTCTTTTTTTTCTTTTCTTTTTTCTTCACCTTTGATAAAAAGCTGTTGTTATTTTTTGTTTCATGTCCGTTGTTGAACTGTGGACTTTGCGGGTTTCAGAGAAAGCGGATGTCCAAGCCCCGACCGGCCGTGGAGATGGGCACGCAGAATGCAGACATCGACTATGACTGGATCCCCAAGGAGACCATCAAGGAAATGAGTAAGCCATTTCCAGTTCACAGGTCCTTTCTTTTGGGGGGGTGGGGGGTCAAATTTTGATGAAACAAAGACATGAGTCCAAAAAAAGAAAGGAAAACAAGACAAAATAAACACTACACAACACACACACACACACACACACACAAACACACACAAAAATGAAAAAAGAAAAAATGTGGCAAAGAAATAATAGTGAATATAAATACTGCAGATAAGTAAATAAATCATTTGAATATGTCATCAAATACAAGAGAAAACATCCATTCCACCCAAAATGTATCATTCGCATATATTATGTATATACTTGGCAATAAGCCATTTGAAAATTGCACCATTGTTATCACACAAAACATCTCAGGAGTCTCAAGATTTATATTTTACAATTTACTACTGTTAAGAAAATGTGTTTTTAATGTTGTTTCCAATTCAAGGTAAATATGGTAACCATTTTGTCTTGAAGCTGTATGTTTCACAAGTGACTATTGCCTGATATTCTTCATTTTCATATGGCGAGATAAAACGATTTTCAAATGAGTGTTTGGGAGCCCAGTCCACAGCTGGGTAAAGATCCAGGTAAAGCTGTATATCATCATTACTCAGACCTAGTAGTTATCAAGCAAGTAAGGCTGAAAGAGGGTCTATGTCAGAAAAAAAAAAAATCCTTAAAGTTTGGTTCCTGAATGGATTGTTGTTTTATCCTCTAGTGAAAATTGATAGAAGGGTAATGTCAGAGCCATGTCCTAGGTTTATGTGCATGGGTATGGCTGAAAACTAGAATGATAATTTTTGTGTGTGTGTGTGTGTGTGCCTTGTGTGCAGACCGTTCCCCTGGCCGAAGCCCCAAGCAGTCCCCAAGGCAGAGACGCAGCAAACGGTCGTCAGGGTCAGCCGAAGAGTAGTGTTGCCTCACAGCAGCCCATCGCCATCATTTTATACTTCTGTCGTGTTGTGTTGTGTTGCTTTGCGTTGTGTTCATGTTGTGGTCCTGTTGGTTGGTTAAGACACATTTGTAATAAAATTTACACACATACACCCCAAAAACGTCAGGATTGGTTTTCTTTAAGATTGATAACATGATAGTTTTTACTTTTACAAAGTGAGCGTGTGTGTGCTTGTTTTGATTTTCTGTGTTTTGTATGAAGACTTGCATGGTGTTTTTTTGTGTTTTTTTGTTTTTTTTAAGACTTGCATGTTCCCTGTTGCTTGGTCAAGTGTTTAGTAATGGGCATGAGTAGTAAAAAGGAGTGGCATTTTCATTCAATGTCCATTCACATATTTTGATGTTAGACAACTTGAAAGAAAGCAAGAGACAAAAGTGAAAAAAGAAAAAAATGCGGTCATCAGTAAAATGTGAGAAAGTATAGTAGTACAGTACAAATTATAATAATAAATGTGAATTTATATAGCGCCTATTCTCTAGGCGCTTTACAAAAATAGGTAAATACACACACACACATATTGCTGGCGCACACACATGCACAGACACACCAGCGCAGCATAAATATATTTATTGCAAAGAAAAATAACAATGTTTAACATGTTTTCCAATTCAAACTCGAACAACAAATTCAACAGGTTTTCCAAATCAGAACAAAAGGTCTGTTGCTAAACCAGGAAAAATCTATAAAACAAAAAACTAGAGCCACAGATTCTTCAACAAAGTGCTAGCAGCAGGGCGAATTTTGTCTGTGCTGCAAAGAGGGAAAATCGTTTTGCCACAGATACTGTTTTAAAACTCAAGCTACATAGTCCTGGCTCAAACACATCTTGTATCACATGTCTGCCTGAAGGGTGTGAAAGTCAGGTAGTTAGAGCACTGAGTTCAAATCCAGGCTACATCTTGTTTTAAGGATGGACATTTTTTCAATTTCCATGGTTAACAGATGTGCAAGCATGCTTGTGCCTGAGCCCCCTTCGTACATACACATGCAGAACATCAAATAGGCATGAATAAGATCCCATGTCAGTGTTTGGTGGGTTATGGAAACGAGAACATACCCTGCATGCACACCCTGAAAATTGATTATGGCTGCCTAACAGATGTGGTGAAAGCAGCCATAGACATAAAATTCCACTCATAGATATGACAGACTGTGGAGGCACCGTCCACAACATGAAAAAAAATGCATGCCTCACTACATGGTGTATTGTCTATTGAAATGCAACATCAGAGAAGCGCAGTCCATCTAAAACGTAAAATACAAAGAAAGTGTTCTGATTATTACTGAATCACATAACACCGGAGATATGAATGTTGCACACACTGTTCACATTTTTATCATTGAGCTATTTTGAAGCAAAACATACAAAAATCACACAAGTGCACAGCATTACCACTGCAAGAAGCACAAGGTCCACAAACTGTATGTGCTGGGTAATGCTGATTTAACAACGTAGAAATTGCTCTCTGACCTTGTAACAGTCATTCACAACACGCTTTTATTCAAAGCTTACAAAATAGTCACAGAGAAAAAATACTGTAAATACATTTGTAATTAGAACATATCACAAGGTGGGCAGAAAAAGGGAGGTGTCCAACAATAGGATACCACACACATGGCACTTTTAATGGATTAAATCGTCCAATGAACAATAAAGAAAAAGATAATGTGTATAGTTCTTGAGGCATGTACATGCTTGATGATCTAAGGCACTGACTGGGCAATTTAGAATTTTAAAAAAGTACAATGTGAATTATTAGTTCAAGACAAGTGACGTCCCTTCACAAGTCCTTGGAAACATGGTAAATTTGCATGACAACCAAGTTTCTGCTTTGGCTGCAAGTAAAAAATTCAATATGTGAAACAAATAAATATGAAATGAAAGAAAAAGAGACAGAACTGACATTGTTTCAAACAAATAAATGTCCGTGTTTTAGTTACAAACAAAATTCTGCAGAAAACAGACGTGAAAACAGTGACATGTAATTTCTGTGAAAATCAAATTCAGTATGACATTTAGTAAACTAAACTTTTACATGTTTTCTCAACTGTTTTTGAGGAAACTCGAGAATGTTTTGAAGAAAAATGCAGAATTTGCTCAAGATTTAAGTCAAACCATAGAGCTGTTACCATTTGGAAAAGATATTACAAAAACATATTTGCTCAGATCATTCTTTTTATAGAATACTTTGTCTACAAGTACAAATGCAGAATTAAAAAAACCAACATTTTTTTTTTATAATGATTTAAGAAACAATTATATAAAGTAGAAAGATATGTGTATTCACTTGAAATGTTAACCAGTGTCTTGACTGGCACTTTTATGGCACCCCATATATAAAATTTGTTGAAATCCATAACCCACAAAAAATGCAGACAATGATTACAGTGCTCAACAATATTGCTGGTTCAAAGATTATGCTGTAATACTATGAGTAGGGATAACTATGATGTGTGGTATGAGTTTCTACAGTATTGTTACAAAGGGGTATCTATACAATTCATTAAGAAGTATGATGATCCATAAAGTTACATACTGTGTGTCATTTCCTTTATGATGTTGATCCACACATGATCATACTCAAAAAATTGTCTTCAATTCTATGCTGGTGGTATCTACTGTTTGTGATGTGTTCTAAAACTGCTCTTTTGTTGTCCACATGGCCCGATGGGTGTGTTTTCTCCTTCACATGAAAAAGTGAAGTAAAAGAACAAAAACAACATCAATACTTCTGCTATTACCTTTGCTCTTCAGACATGTACATCTTCCACAAAACTGTTCTAGGAATTCTCACAACCCATCAACCCCAAGCTCCTCAGCCAACTCAAACCAAGGTAGGACGCAAGCATAACAGTCACATGCAAGGAAATGGCCTGATTTTGAAAGTAAGTTTGATTAACGAAGGACGAAACAAAATCTATGGACCTCACACACGGACAGCCAGCCAGGACTCCACCCCCTTAAACAACAAAACCTTCACAACACCAAGACCCCAGCACCAAACAATTTGACCTTGACACTTTGTACCCCATCAGTGCAGCTGTACTGCAGTTTCTGTGGACCAGACCCACAACAGATGAGTGCACTGTCTAAGCCTTCCTTCACACACAAAATGTTCACAATTTCATCACAAACACACTTAACTGCCAAAATCCAGTTTTAAGTATCTAGTTGTAAAGGGTCCCTCCTCCTAAACCCATGTTGGTTAAACTGTAAACCAGTTAACAGCCAAAATCCAGTTTTAAGTATCAAGTTGTAAAGGGGTCCCTCCTTCCTAAACCCATGTTGGTGAAGGTGAAAGTAGTGGTTCCTAATAACACTGCTTGCTTTGTCAAGCACAGGTGTTCCTGTCCACCTGTTGGTGGGCACTGAGGACATGGTGCCACACAGGACTGGATGACCCCCTGTCCATCCATCCACCTTCCCCCTCATTATTCAATTTGCAGCCTGCTTACATCACAGCACAAGGTTTTTCTGCCTTGTTTCAACGGTTTCATTTTAAACAAACATGAACTGGATCATATAATCTTTCATCAGCCAGATCTGAGCAACTGGTGTGACGGGGAGAAACTCTTGGTTTAAAGATGGCGCTTGTCAAAAATGAAGTGTATGAAAAAAAAGTTAACCAGTTCAGTGGCTTTGTACAAGTCATCATTCCCCAGCAACAGCTCTAGTTATCCATAACCTCAACCTTGAATGACATGAGTACCAGCTCTGGATAGCCAGACATGTGACTTTGAGGTCAAACCCCCAGGACAGCTGACAAGGCACATAACTGCTGTGTGAGATTCCCCAATGGGGACATCCACACCCCAAGGGGACATCCACACTCCATGGGGAAATCCACACCCTAAGAGGAAATCCATTGGGGCTCCAACACCAGTCAGAGAGTATTTGTCTAAAGGCTTGTAATTGATGGTTTCGTTTTGTTTTTGTTTTATTTTTTTAGCCACTTCAAAAGGATCATTGTATTTACACTGTAAGGTCGTAATACTTTGCTGCCAACGCCTATAATACAATAACATAACACACAGCCCAACCCCACCCACAAAAAAACATCTAAAAAACAGGAAACAACCTCATATGGTTCAGAGAAATTGTGTCACAGTGGTTTTTTTTTGTTTTCTTTGTTCCTTTATAAAAAAAAAAAAATTTAAAATGAAACTACTGTACAAAGAAAACAGACTTTTGTTATCAATTTCACAGGCTGATACTGTGATAGATTTCACACAGTGTAGGAATGTGTTTGGAAACAGGTAAAATTTTGCACGGCAGTTCTGCAAATGAGCACTGATCTTGTATGTTCCATAGTTTTTACTGGAAATAACACAAAAAGGACATTTACTTCAGAAATGATTATCAGGAAGCAAATTTATGCATAAGGAAATCTGTTTTGGTGTCTGGGTACTTTCATCTACTGCTTCAAATGGGCAGATGACAGTCACCTAAACTATGTCTCACCTCCATGGCTGGATATTTTTATATATAAAAAAAAAAACCCACTGATCACTTGAAAAAGGATTTGCTATGGCCATCTCCATTTTTTTTTTCTTGGGTACAGACAAGAAAACCACCACCATCACCACCAACCAAGAAAGTATTACCAGTAATCTTTCTCTGTTTCTTCTCACCAAAACTTTATGGATCAGTAAATGACAGTGTGGCAAACCACCAACCAAAAAAGTATTGCCGGTAATCTTTCTCTATTTCTTCTCACCAAAACTTTATGGATCAGTAAATGACAGAGTGGCAAAAATGTATTCTCAACAGAAAGCCGGTGGTAGTCAAGTAAAAATACCAACAATACAACAACTGAAATTCTGAATAGACTCATTCATGATTTCAAACGGACTATTGAGCAACTGCTTAACAGCAAAAAAACCCAAACAAACAAACTGAATGTTGAGCACAGAGAACCTGTAAACTCAGTCAACCGTTAAACAATACAAACAAACATTTAAACAGTTTACCATTCATAACACAGTTAACAAAAACTGGAGAAATATGCCCCTTATTCTTGTTGCTTACCATCCAGCCAACCACAAAGGGCCTTATCAGAACAGTCAAACCATACAAATTCTCATCCATGTCAACACAAAACTGTCACATATACAAAAAAAACACCACCAATACAAACCCCAAAACACAGTTCTTGACACAGTATCCCAACCATTTAGCTCCTTATGGCAAATAATACTAGGCCATGATGAGGACACCAGCCATACCGCTTAATTTATCATCCCAAAATTACAAAAAAATCGTAAAAAAGGAAAAAAAACAATACTTCAAAGTAAAATAAACCCAAAACATATAGGCAAATAACACTGCAGAATAGGCAGCTAGTTCCCATCTCAGTGTTTACATGTCACTTCCTAATCGCCAGAGCAAAACAGCACAGATAGTACATCATAGACTGTGGAAAAGGGAAAAAAGTGTCAGGCTTGCTTGAAAAAAGAAAGGGGAATGGACTGGGAAGGCAGAAAAAGGAGACAACAGTGAAGAAAGAAAAAAGGCAGATACAAAGACAGTGACCGAAAAGAGGAAATTTCTAGCACAAAATTTCCAGAAGGCGGGGATGCTATTTATACTGAGAGACCCCCAGCATCCCCATGGGGTAAATATGCCCCTGTCCATAATATTTCATGGCAAAGCTGAAAAATCATAACCCATCCCTTTGATTCTGCATCTTATCATCCACAAGCATATACAAATTAGATACAAAATCATAACCTTTTCCCTGTCATTTTGAGTATATAATAATCTAAATCAGCTATAGGCATATGCAAAAACCAGATACAAAATCATACACCTTCCGCTTTCACTATGTGTACATAATGGAACAGCCAAAGGCATGTGCAAAAATCAGATGCTAATTCCTTTTTGGCAAATTATCAGTGCAATACCAATTCACTTTGCTCAACCTCACAAAACAGATGCTACATTGTTAGTCCATAGGCAAGCAGTCATTCCGGATTGTAGATCCACGTTCACCTGTGGGTTTCTCAATTGTCGGAGTCCAGAAACGGTTCCACCAGATTCTTAAACTCTTCAGGGTACCTCAGATGCAGGTTGTGTTTAGCTTCTGGCCAGTTCACCAGCCTGAATAAAAAGAAAAAAAAGAAAAAAATTGGCAATGTAATTAAGTAAAGCATGGTTATTTTTTTTTAAACAAAACCTGAAAAAATGAACAGAAATGGACAACGCAAGTAAAGCATGATTTAACTCAGTACTGCCAGTCAACTTTCCCCACAACTGATCCATTTGTATTAGTAAGACATAACATCAACAACAAAAATTGTTAGAATTTATGAACTGGAAACTTCCAAACTGATCAGTAACATAACGAGTTAAATGAGGACCAAAAAAAAAAAAAAAAAAAAAAATTGCTATCATACAGTGAGATGATAAGTATCCATACTTTTTGTTTGAAATTTGCACACTAAGGACTTGTAAACTAATCCAGGAAAGCACACAGTGTTTGAAACAGATTAAATTCAGAACCTTACAATTATAGCCTCGATAGGGCTGCTTTGTTAAATTCGTTGTCTGCCTTGTGACTGAGAAGAAACTGGATCAGACGACGTTGACAACATGCACTGTTCACGTGAACCAGTCACCGTGAAAATAACTCTCCTGCTCTGTACATACTAATGTACCTCTGTACATGACAAAACAATTCATTTCTATATACACCAAAACAATACTACAGTACAAAACACACACACACACACACACACACACACACGCTCATGCAGACACACAATAACAGGGGTTAGTTAACAGCTCTGTGACTCTTGCTGATAAAGCTCACTTGGCTCCAGGGATGTTGGCAGCAAGGAAGTCGGGATGTTCCTGAGGGACAAGCGGATCTTTCTGTCCATGGATGATCAGCGTTGGACACTTCACATTCTTCGTCTCCTGTATGCAAATGTCCCCTGTGTCACACACACACACCACACCATAGTAACTGTTGTCATCAGATTAAAGGTTAAGGCCAGACACGGTAGTACAAAAACGTATGAAATAAACTTGAAGTTTATGGCTTTCTGTGACATAGTATGCAAAGATATTGGACTACACATGTCTAAAAAGGTCATTTTGTGCAATTTGTCGTGACAGTTTCCATGGAAACGAATCCAAAATGGCCGACAAACAAAAAAAAATTAAAAGCTTAAAACTTCGGTACCTTTACAGATATGTTATTTCTGTTTGTTTTATTTGATTTATTTGTATTTGTTCTTTATTATAGTGCAGTGGTATTTTGGAATTTGAATAAATACATTTGTTATTATTTTTTTGTTGAAATGTGTATAAATTCCTTGACATAATGTTTTTCAAATGAGTGTATATTCATTCTTTTATTAGTACTATACAAACCACTGCACTATAATAAAGATGAATACATAAAGAAAGAAAGTACCAAGTTTGAACATGCTATCTTTTAAAGTTTTTGAGCATTAGCATTTTGAAAAATGGTATTACAAAGACAAAACACAAAACTGAGAAAACAGGAAAAGAAAGAGATGTGCTTGTACTCACAAGAAATCACACATGTTGATGCTGTTTGAAGCTTTATTTAAGTGAATATAGTACCCAGGTGAAATGGACTATAAAGATTAGATGTTGAAGAAGCAAATTATGTGAAAAAACGAAAATCACAAAAAGTCATGATTTTGGTCAAAATTTCACTACCGTGCCTGGCCTTAAAGATCCCATAGCCTAGTTTGGCCATCGGGGCAGTGAATTCATATCCACTGTGTCTTGGGCTCGGCATAGGAGGGGCGGGGCCTGTTCTCTCCTTCCTGCCGTTTTAACACAACCAAAGTCAGGTACATGTGTGTAAAAAAGAGCCACAGGACGGAAATTTCCATCTACAGCACTGTAGGTATATTCCTATCACAAAATCATCAAATTCATGTCAAATTGTCATAATTGGACAGTGTGCTCATTTCCCTTTCAGAAAGGTATAAGTTATAGTGGTATAAATGCTAGGATATGTTTCTTAATTATTACCCTCTATGACCAAAATCCCTTGGCAAACAGTTGTTACTGAGCATAAAACAGGCTTGGCACTGAAATGGTTAAAAAAAAAAAAAAAAAAAAAAAAGAAAAGAAAAAAAGACAGCAATTGGATTTCCCACCTTTTCGTTTCTCCATGTATCTCTCATAGGCATTGATCCAAAGACTCCAGTTTCTCTGAAAATACTCCTTCCCGTACAGTACCATGAAAGGCCTCTTCATTTTCTCACTCCATTTGCTGACGTCCTGATATTCTGAAAGTTACAACAAAAATCTTTTTTTTTAATCATGGTATATAAATTCTTTCTAACATTTCCTGCCTTGAGCCATATAGCTGAATGGTTTGTTACTGAATAGGACTTTCAACCTGAGGGTCTAAGGTTTGATCCTCGTACTGGTGTGGTGGGTTAAGGGTGAAGTTCTTTTGTTTTTTCCAAGTCTCCCAGGTCAACAAACATGCAAATCAGCTTGTGCCTCAAATTCCTTCATGCTTATACACATGCAGAAGATCAAATATACACATCAAAACACTGTGGAAATATGAATGTGGTTGCCTATATGGCAGGGTGAAACATGGTCATGCACATAAGTTTCAAGTGAACATGGGAGTTATTGCCCATGAATGAAGAAAGAAAGAGAGAAAAGGAAGGAAGGAAACAAATACACACTCACACAAACATTCACACACCAGGAACCCACCCACCTACAAACCATTACATTATAATGATACCCCTATCTCTGCTCTTTCGCAAAATCACCATATGCAGATATTTAAATAAAGAAATCTGAACTCGCACACATACACACATGCACATACACACACATGTGCATACACACACACACAAAGTTTGATGGCTTATAACTGAATGTCATAAAAAAAAATTATGTAAACTATTGTTTGTACACCTTTTTAGAAACTGCTCCACCTAAGAATAAACTGTTGCGCACAATGCTTCGTTACTATGGTGCGCTACAGTGTATCTCGAGTTTACAAATTTGTAGTTCATAGGTTAATGTCTAATGCAAAACTAAGTTGCACAGCTCTGTTCTTCAGTCATCCAAACATGCTCCTGTACTTTTAGTGTGGCTGAGAATACCATTGCATGAGTACAATACATGTGAGCATACAGTCACCCAGCTCTACCATCTCCTCAAACTTCTTCAAGTACTGAGGCTCAAAATCAGTTGCAAACTCTGTGTGTTTTCCTTGGGAAGCGATAGAAGCTGCCATGACTGCTAGCTCTGATGTTGATGAAGATGATGATGAATTTTAGACATTGGTAAGTGGTCCCAAAACAGTACTAGCGAGGATGAAAGTGATGTAAGTGTTGGCAGTGAGAAACATGGTTTCAGAGACAGTGACTCAGCAGCAGATTGTGGCTCTTGCTGATGTCGCTAAAGGCCAAGACTTAAATGAGAAACACTTTTTTGAGTTTCTCATGCAAGACTGGCACAAAGACTTCTCTTTTTTCTGATTTTTTAGCACTCCATGATAAAATCCAGCACAGCATGAGCATGTGTGTGAGTGTGTATGTGTATCTGTACGTGTCCAGGCAACATTGATACTGATTCTATAGTGGATATCCACTGTACATACACATCTGCTCAATTCACTGCAACAATCAGGGAGTGTCTATGGTTACAAAAGACCACATTTGTGAAATTTCTGTTACATGAGAAAAAATCAAACCATTTATCATTTTATGTCAGTTGTGAAAAACATGGATTTTTTTCCAAAAATTTGATAAATCAGTCAATAATACATTATGTGCTTTGAAACTTTGCCACATGTTAGTGAACTTAGTCCATTCTGTTCTTTATATTACTACAACATTTCACAGCTGTATGTGCTTGCATTCTTAAAAAAAATAAATAAATAAAATCTTGTAACATACACAAACAGCCAGCAGAGAAAGTATAATGAAGGAAGTCATCGGGCAGTATAGAATGCATTAACCATCTTCTGTACCACTGTGAAAAAGTCTGTACACTGCCGGAGAAAAGAAAGACATTTAGTCATTTTATGCACAAACATTTATCATCTTTATAAAAAGTGTATTTCTATGAAAATGTCCAGGAGTGATTCCCCCCCAACCCCACCCTCCCCATCATAAAAACTGAAAGAAACATTTGGAAATATATAATGGCAACAACCAGGAAAACCCCCCACTCATGATGGATACTGAGTCACTGACACAATATAACAATTAACAAACCAACAGAAACAAACTAAAAAATGAAATAAAATAAACAAACAAGCAAGCAACACCATCAACATTACAGCAAAACAAAACAGATTAGAACAGAACACACCTCTATAGACAGCTATGTCTGCAGGCGAAACGTAGGCATTGGCGCCCCAGACCACCAACCGTTTCATCAGGTGGGGGTACCTGCCGGCTATTATCAGTCCTGTGATGCCACCATCACTCCACCCAAGGATGGAGAACTGAGTCTGGTCTAGAGACTACACACACACACACACACACACACACACACACACACACACAGAAATAACAAATAAATACAGAAAAATTCCAGGAACCGGCCATGACAGTAATTAGCTGTACTGATGTTCATCCATTTCACGACCAATATCAATTTTGCTCATGAATCTGTCCTGGCTGGTGATTGCTGGGTATTTTGCTGTTTCCATAGCCCACCTAACACTGATATGGATTACATGATCTCTAAGAGTCTGATATATCCGTGGGATCTTCTGCATGCATATACACACGGAAGGGCTCAGGCGCTAGTGGGTTTGCATGTATGCTGACCAGGGAGATCAGAAAAATCTCCACCCTTCACTCACTACATTTGCCAAAACCAGGGACTGAATTCATAGCATGAATTCATAGCACGCAAAGTGAAAATCCAGTGCTCTAACAATACAGACACTGCACTTCACTGTGTGAATGTCTATATGCATGTGAATTTGTGAGTGTGCAAGCATGCATGAATGCATGTGTGTGTAAGTGTGTGTGCATGTATGTGTAAGTGTGTGTGTGTGTGTGTGTGTGTGAACATACATGCATGTGTGTATGCAAACCTGCTGGAATGATACCAAGCACATGAAACACTGACTGTAAATAAAACCAAAATGACAACCCTCTCACTCCTTCCTTCCCCATGTCTGGGTGAAACAAAAGCACATATTCTGCTCATCTCCTTACCCTGGTAAATAAGCATTTTGTTTCGTTTTCCTTCATTCTGCTTCCTAAAGCATTCTAGTTTTGTTTCATTTCATTCAGCTTCCTAATTTAATTTTCTTTCATTTCACTGGGCTTCCTCTCCGTTCTCTGCACTGACCTCCATCAGGGCCACAGCATCGTCAGCATCTCGCTGGAAGAAGCCCAGAGGCCAGTCCCGCTCTGGCGGAATGCTGCGTCCGTAGCCGCGGGGGTCCATGGCGATGATGGTGTACTTCTCCTTGCTCAGGGTCTCCAGCTGTGGGCTAAAATCAGTGCGAGAGGAACCTGGAGTCACAACACACACATGCATGGGATAAGTATATCAACCACCTCTTTGACGCACCATACAACATGCACATGCACGGAATACGTATATCAACTAGCTCTTTGACATACCATAAGACATGCACATGCACAGAATATCAACCAGCTCTTTGACGCACTGTTCCACAGAAAATGAGAAAATCATTCAGCTCTCTGACGCACACACACATAAAAAGTAAATATTTCACCCAGCAATTCACACACACACACACACACACACACACACACACACACACACACACACACTAAGTAAATCAACCAGCACTCTGATATTTGGACATACACAAAATAAGAATATCACCCCGCTTTTACCCAGCAAATCTATATATTCCATACAACATGCACAAATTAAGTATATCGTTAAGCACTTTGAAATACCATACAACATGCACACATGCAAAATAATTGTATCATCCAGACTCTTTGATATACCATGCGATATGCACACACACAAAATATATACACATGTACAAAATAAATTTATCACCCAGCTCTTGGACATTCCATATAATATGCAAACACACAAAATGAGTATATCACCCAACTCTTTGATATACCATACAATATGCACACACACAAAATATATAAACATGTACAAAATCTATTTAATACCCAGTTCTTTGATATACTGTACAACATACACACACACAAAATATATAAACATGTACAAAATAGATATATCACCCAGCTCTGATATACCACACAACATGCACACACACACACAACACAAAATAAATATATCACCAAGCTCTTTGATACACTGTGCAACATGCACACACACAAAATAA
The DNA here is from genome assembly GCF_041734735.1 of Babylonia areolata. NCBI lineage: Eukaryota > Metazoa > Mollusca > Gastropoda > Neogastropoda > Buccinidae > Babylonia > Babylonia areolata. Next base: position 22,898,654 of record NC_134884.1, read on the forward strand.
ATATATCACCCAGCACTTTAATATACCGTACAACATGCGCACACACAAAAATAAATATATCACCATGCAACCTCTTTGATACACCATACAGCACGCACATGCACAGATTAAGTACATCACCCACCACTTTGATTTACATCCTACAATACATACACACACAAAATAAACATATCACCCAGCACTCTGATACACTGTACACAAGCACAAAGATGAGTACATCATCCACCACTTTGACATACCACAGAAAATGTACATGGACAAAATAAATATATCACTCAGCCCTTTAACATAACATAATTGTTTAACTTTTAGGCAATATTTTTCCCTCAACCCTATTGTACATGAGTGCATATTATTTGTGAATAAAATTTGTAGCAGAACAAGTGGGCTCTAGCATACATCACAAAATTGAAAATAACACAAGCTCAAAAAACAAGAATGATGAAAGGGGGAAAAAAAGGCGGGGGCGGTATATTTGTTTTAATAGCAATAAACATCGCGGAGCCAACAACTGGTAAATGTTTTTCAAGCTTTCAATTGTCATTATCATTTAACCACTGTACATAAATATATAAAAGTCATAAAGGCTGTACACAGTTAAACACACACACACACACACACACACACACAGAACATATCATGCGTGCATGTGGGACTGAGCGGGTGAGCACGGGCAAGCAAGCATTTCTGTGTGTGTGTGATCGGAAGTGATTTTTAAATATTTTCTTATTTTACTTGGATTTCATGTATCTTCATGTTAATGTTCTAATCTTATTGGCGTGACATATGTTATGTGCATGCATACGTTGTTTGTGTGTGTGTGTGAGTGTGTGTGTGATTGAGTGTGTGTGTGTGTGTGTGTGTGTGTGTGTGTGTGTGTGTGTGTGCATTTTACTTATATATACGATTTATTCCCTTGATGTTTTTATTTATGCATTGTTGTACAATACCTTATGGTCTTAATGTGTGTGTGTGTGTGTGCATGTGTGTGTGTGTGTGGGTGTGTGTGCGTGCGTGCGCGCATGTCATTTTTAGTAATCTTATACCCTTTTTTTGTTGGATGTTTTCATTTGTTAATATTTTTGTGCAATACCCTATTGTCTTAACATGAGTATGTGTGTGTGTGTGTGTGGGGGGGGGTGGGGGTTAGTATATCATCAGCTATTGGGAATTCTTATTTGACTAGTTTTAATCTCTTCTTATGTTGCACATGATTTTATGCCAGTGTTTACAATGAGCCTGTGATTGCACAACTTAATTTCCATGTGGATTAATAAAGTGTTTTTGATTGTTTGATTGACTGATTGATAGAACAAGAGTAATTTTCCGGCTTTGCAAATTGCATGAACATCTCCAGCTTTGGTGCTTGATCATAAATGAAAATGCAGAAGGCTATTGGGAATAGAACTGGGTATTTCTGTGTGAATGAGCAAAGTCAGTGGACCGGCATGGAAGGTGAGGGGAGGGAGCTGGGGGTGATGGGGAGGGAGTGACATGGGAGTTTGAAACATGATCATGATACATCAAAGGAATGGATGAAGCTCTATCATTACCCAATGCACCAGGCAGCAGCAGCAGTGTATGGTTTCCGGTGCCCGTCTTTTCATAATGAATCCGGACCCCATTCACAACTGGGAAGTAGGATGTGATGGCAGAGCTGCTGAAAACAAACATCCACACTGAAAAGTGAACGTCACTTGAATTGTTTGTATGTGTACTCATATCTTAATAATTTGCTGCTCTGATTCTGATTTTTAGAATGTAAGGCCTGCAGCATGGACTGGGCATCAATCAGGGAAACTATGTTATGGGTAGCATAAGCGCTAACCTCGATGTGGGCTGCTGTTGTTTTCAGGGCTTTTCCCTCAGCCTTATAGTTGGTGGAGTGAAGGCCAGTAGCAAAGCAGATCTTTTCTTCCCTCCCACCTAGGTACTGAATGTAGATTTCCGACCCACTGTTTCATACAACTTTCTCAGCAGAACCGTCATTGTAAACTTGAGTCCAGGATTCTTTTGTATCGTGGGTTTGGAGGTGCTGAAGGGTATAGGACTTTTTCTCAGCACCACTCTGAGAGTCTCTGGGGCCAACACCAGGGATGCTGAAATGAGTGTGGCTGAGTATTCCCTCTCCCCATGCAGGGACAGCCAGACACCGAAGGATCTCTTTGGGGTCATAGTCAAGGATGTCTCGGTGTTGTTATTCAAGGGTCCTGCTGTGGTGGGCAAAGTGGCTTCTCTTCAGTCGTCCCTTGGTATATTTCTTATCATGCATATTTATTTTCAAATGTGCGTAAATGTTTTATGTTTTACGTACAGCTGAAAGACTTCTCCAATTTTCAAGGGCAATTAATGTATCTTGTATCTTGAAGCCACATTTCAACCCCAGACACTGACACACAATAACATTTACTTATCGATTAACTCTTTCACCATCATATGCAACTACAGCCGATTAGTACTGGTGGACTAGACGATTCACTGCCATTGGCAACTTCAGTCAAAATTGAGTGTTCATTTTAAAATGACTGTTTTTCACATTGTAACAATGCTTGACAGCTGCTGCCAACTTTCCTGCCCAAAGGAAATTGATTAATCTTTGTCCTTTGATCAAGTTTGGAGCAAACAGGTCTAATGTGTTGTTCTGACATGAACCAAATCGTGTGAAAGAGAACATCAAGTCCAAAATATCTGGCGCTGTGAAGTTTTTTCACATAAAAACTTGGCAGTGAAAGAGTTAATGCTTCATGTATTCTCGTTTTTATTCACATGCTTATATATGATTATCAACAGAGCTTTGCTTTGGTTTGGATGTGTTTTGTGTGTGTGTGTGTGTGTGTGTGTGTGTGTGTGTGTGTGTGTGATTCTCATGTATTCATTTTCTCTGCTATTTACTGGCAGTAGTTTAGGTCTTTTTGTGCCTTTAACTTTATAACTTGCCGGGCGAACACACTTAAATACGGTCACAGTGCAACAATTCATTGACGGACTTCGACCTCCACTCTGGTACCACTAGAAATCACTTTAACAACGCTCATTCCTGCATAGTTCAAGTCAACGACCTATTTACGGTACACTTTTAAGATCAACTTTTTCAGTGCTGGGGGTATTAGTGTTGTATTCGAGGAAGTGGAGTGCTCTCAGACGTAATTTATCGTATACTGCATAGATTACCATGCAATGTCATCGTCCTTTACCTTGTGCACAGCTGGCGACCCAGTCCGACGGCTTGGCCTACGTGGTCTTGAACCACCGACAGCCTGGCAGCACACCTTTGGCCGAGCCTGAGCGCACCGCAGACAGCAATATTAAGCATTGTTACTTTTTTATTCTTCTTTTTTGGTCAACGAAGTCTTGCTTATGATAAGTTGTCCTTGATATCATGAACACATTCGCTGCCACCAATGAAAGGTTAAAGGGACATAACTGTAATTATTGAGTTCAGGAAATGTGGCAAAATAATCAACGTGTTGATTGTGCCTACACAACAGAAGAAGAAGAAATAGTAGTAGTAGTTGTAGTAGTGTATATATATATATATATATATATATATATATATATATATATATATATATATATATACATATATATGATAGTCAGTCGTGTCCGACTATGACCATCAGAACAGCAGAGGAGACAACTGCTGTTCCGACTATTTGGGCTAGAATTTGATTATAGTGGAGAGTGTCTTGCCCAAGTACATCCCCACTCTCTCGGCCAAGAGTGTTTTAGGACAGTTGGCGTTGAGATGGTTCCCAAAGGCCAACTAGCCCACAAGGCTGCAGCACTAAGAGCCAGTGCAATTTTGCCTCCTCGTTTGAGAGTCATAGTCCTTCACAAAAGACTGAGCTGTAAATGGTTTCCCATTGACTGGAGAAACCATTGATAATACAGCTCTCAGTTGGGTCTGGCATTTGACTGCCTAGGCCTCACGGCCTTTTTTATGTCCCCTTCAATATCGGTCTCCTTTTATTTGTGGGATGCATATATGTTTTCTTTTACACGTACTATAAATCACTCGTCAAAGTCAATAATTTTTTTCTTTTAAATTGATGTTCATGTCAAGGAGATTTTTGAACACATTAGTATTTTGTGCAAGTTTAGTTTCGATAGGTAGTGCATTCCATATATGTGCAATTCTATTAGCTTATGAATTTTTCCTGCAACGTCCAGAATTTTCACCCCTCAAGACTGGACGCGTAATGTTCACAACTGAGGCGCGGACGTTCACACGGCCAGTTAATTGGGCCAGGAATTCTACAATATCTAACATCCTAAATTCTGGGACGAAAAGTTCCTGAAATTATAAACACATGTTGGATTCAGTTCTTGGCTGCCATGGAAACAACATCAATGTGTCTGCTAAACAGTACGCAAACAATCAAGATTCAAGATCGGATTATTGCCTACAAACGGGTTCAGAAATTCACGGTTCGACATGTGCAAAATACAAATACTAGTAAACACAAACTAAAGCTGACAATTTTATCATATTAGGTTTTTGGCAAATTTCCAAGATGAACATAATGTTTATGCTGCCAGGAGCTTTTCGTCCTTGAATCCAGGAAGCCGAGAAGGGGAACAAATATCAAACAGCAACAATAAAAAAAATAGAAGTAATGATAATAACAGCATGAATAACAATAATGAGTCCTACTTTAGTATATAAAATTCAGGGACCTATTTTTTAACGGCAATTTTCGTGCAAAGATGAAATGATATTACCATTAGTTGATACTGTAACCCATTTCAGTGGTTCAGTCAATAATAACGTTAATGATATTATAATGATGATGATAAAACTGAAGATTAATGTCGAATCTTGCGCAGCATCATTTGTAGTTTCACTACTCTTTAATCTAGACTGTGATGATCAACCGTTCGCCTTCTTCTTCAGTCTTCAAACTGAGTAGCCACAAGCAACATGTTTGAGTTTGTTGTAATCGCAATTACGAAAGTTTCGCAAAGTAGTGGGGTCACAATGGATTGGGGAGTATCAGTATCAGTAGCTCAAGGAGGCGTCACTGCGTTCGGTCAAATCCATATCCGCTACACCACATCTGCCGAGCAGATGCCTGACCAGCAGTGTAACCCAACTTGAACGCGCTTAGTCAGGCCTTGAGAAAAAAAAAGAATATATATATATATATTTTTTTTTTTTAATAAAAAAAAAAAAAAAAAAAAAGTATAAAAAAGAATAAAAAAACCCAAAAAAAACCAACAACAACAACAATAAAATAATAAATAAAATAACATAAAAATAAATAAATAAATAAATGAAATGAAATAAATAATAAAATAAATAACAATAAATAAAAAATAAATAAATAAAGTAAAAATAATAAACAAAAAAAATTGCTAAAAAAGAATACATAAGTAAATAAATATATATAAATAAATTTTTAAAAAATGCTAATAATAATGATAATAATAACATAAAGAGACAAATACATAAAAATGCTACCACTACTACTAATAATATTTAGATGGCTCAAAATCTTGAGTTAAGTCAACTCTAGGCGCACACACGCACGCGCGCGCGCACACACACACACCGTACACACACACACACCGTACATACACACACACTCACACACACACACATTCACACACACACACACACATGGATTGGGGGGCAGATGGAACGGGACGGGGCGATTTTGAAAACTAGCTTGCACGTTATTAAGAAGATGCTGTGTGAATAATCATTGTTACTTCCGGGAATCTGGAAACCGAAAGTCCACACATATTTCTGACGTTTTTCTTTCATGTTTACTCTGATGACTGTCGGTACCAAGTATCCTGTTTCGCTTGTGGAAGTTTTGTGCGCACTGAACAACTAAGTGGCTTCATGAAACGAACATTGCTGAAGGATGCTTTTCAATCGAGAAGCTTAAAAGCTGGGACAACACGGCATTGAAATCGCTGACAACAGCAGTCAGCCTCTCAAAATAATTATTGTTGCTACTTACTGATTCATGTTCAAGCAGAAACCACAACAGTGTTTTCAGGATCGTAATGTTATGTGCATTTTTGCGAGGAGTTGAATCGTTGGAAATATTTCAAGGTATTTAATGAGCACCGATGACAACGGTCTTTTGACTTTCAAGTCAGTGGCGGGTTTCAGCAGCAATATAATTGGTTGTGAAAGGAAGCCCGAACCAAGAAGTGACAAAATGCATTATACGCTTGGAGATTCCATAAATTTAGCGAGAAAAGCCATGCAGATCAGGAGGCTGAGCACCGTTGTCAAGCTACCCAGTTCAAGGCCCTTCACAGACTTCAGTCGACTAAAGGTTGACCAGTGCACCGAATCAGGAATGCCAGACACCTCTCACATAAGAGACAAGTTGTGTAGAAGCAGATTGGAAGTGGGGGCTTACCATAAAACCTGTCTTTCCAGAACAACCAGTGTAAATGTCAACAAGTTAACAGCAGCATCCTGTTGTGTTTCATATCTCACGAAAAGAAGATTAATCTCAACATCACAAAACACACAAAATTGCACAATTCTCAGAGCTCGTTCCGATTCACAGCCCATACTTCAAAGTCAGTGTGCATGTTTTCCTGTGCGGCATTACAGCCGAGGGAAGGAGACGGTGGAGAAACGACTGCTGCAGTTGATGGACATGTGGGAGGTGGAGGAGGCGGTGGCCTTGCTGAGGGAGAGTGTGGGGGACAACGTGATCCCTCACGCCAATGTGGTGCTCAACCTGCAGCAACAGCTGGCCAACCTAGGGGAGGTGGAGTGTTTGTTGGAACTGCATGACTTCCTCAAGGTGCATGTACAGCTCGTTTGTTTGTTTGTCAGGGGTCTGTGTACATGTTCACACTTTCAGTTTACTTAAGTTCTGCTAACTCTGAATATATAACTATTTTAGTTTTGGAACTATGTTGTGTAATTTATGGTTGGGGGGAGGGAGGGGGGGGGATCAGCTTTTTTATGATTATGAAATATAGATCTAAATATCTATCACCATTTTAGAAATAGAATTATTATGTGTGTGTTTGTTAGATTGTTATTATCATAATTGTTCTTAGGAAGTTCATAAAATCTTGACATTTTCAGTCATTACATACACTGGCAGTCACAGGCTATATATAGAACAGTTAAGGACAGTCATGATTTTCCTGACTACATGGATTTCTGTAACATACATACATAGACCTATATAATATCAAGACTAAGTTTGATTGAGTAAAATTGGTAATGTGGATTTGGTTTCTGTCAAGATTTTTTTTTTTTCTGGGAAAAGGATAATATTCTGTAAAATGTACTGGTTAATGATGTCTGCAAGTGAACTCAAATGTACTGCATTGTGTTTATTGAATTTGATGTGAAATTGCAGTCTGTTCATTTTACTGATATATCATTGTAATATGTGAATTTTAGTGCTGTTAAAAGTGCTTGTTTTATAAATCATAACAAAATGTCCATAACCTTCTTTTTTCAGGAACACAACCTGTCATCAGATACCAGATTCTTTCACTTTTTGCAAGAAGCATACTATAACAGTGGCCGCATATCAGAAGGAGTGTCGGTAAGCACAAATGTGTGTGTGTCACTGTGTGTGTGCGTGTGTGCATGCATGCGCTCATGTGTGTGTGTGTGTGTGTGTGTGTGTGACTTGAATAATAATAACAATAATAATGATATATATATATATGTATATAAAGAGAAAAAAGAAAAACAAGGACATCAATCTGTCAAATATTCCAAATTTACTGAACAGTCACGTTCCTTCCTCAAGTGTGTGTGTGTGTGTATATATATATATATATATATATATATATATAGTGTGTGTGTGTGTGTGTCTACATTTTGACAGTGAAATGCTGGTATTGGAACATTTCTTGCTAAACATCATACACCGTTCTAATGTTAGACTAGGTGTAATGCATCATGGGTCACTTTAGGATATCCTTAACAGAGCCGTAGTCATGCTTATTCTCTGGGTGTGGTGAAATTTATCTTGTTTATTTGTGTTGTTGATTGGGTGTTTATTCTCTGGGTGTGGTGAAATTTATCTTGTTTATTTGTGTTGTTGATTGGGTGTTTATTCTCTGGGTGTGGTGAAATTTATCTTGTTTATTTGTGTTGTTGATTGGGTGTTTATTCTCTGGGTGTGGTGAAATTTATCTTGTTTATTTGTGTTGTTGATTGGGTGTTTATTCTCTGGGTGTGGTGAAATTTATCTTGTTTATTTGTGTTGTTGATCGGGTGTTTATTCTCTGGGTGTGGTGAAATTTATCTTGTTTATTTGTGTTGTTGATTGGGTGTTTATTCTCTGGGTGTGGTGAAATTTATCTTGTTTATTTGTGTTGTTGATCGGGTGTTTATTCTCTGGGTGTGGTGAAATTTATCTTGTTTATTTGTGTTGTTGATTGGGTGGAACATATTGTTTTTCTCATTTGCAGATTTGTTCATTTCCTTGGGATTTTTTTGTTTGTTTGGTTTTGTTTAAAATCTATAAACAAATCGTCAAATGTGGTTGTAGACAAAAAGACAAATTGGCATTCTTGTGCAAATAGTTTTCTAAACTTAATTTTCATTTAGAGATGGTCAGTGGTAGGGCCAAATTTATAAACTGTCAGATCCAAACACTTTCTTGCCAGCAGTTTGCAAGGTTATGATGTGCTCTTGCTTTGCCTCTGGCCTGTCTGCATGGCGTGTGCCGCTTACATTCTGCCAAAGGTTTTACAGGTTGCTCAAAGCTCCTTCACATCAAGCCTGAAAGAATTACATCTTTCTTATGTTAACTTTGATAAGTTTTTGTTTATCTTTTTTAACCTGTTCATGTAAGCATTTATTTCTTCCCCCCCCCCCCCCCACCACCACCACCCCTTTTTTTTTGTTTTTTTGTTCTTTTCTTTAATTGTACTTTGTGAGCTGTTGTTGTGATGGTATACTTTGGGTTGTTCTGCATAAAAAGATTGAGTGCTTTTAGCTCTCTCTCTCTCTCTCTCTCTATCTCACACACACATACACACACACACACACACTCACACAGACACACATACACACTCACAGACACAGACACACACAGACACACAGAAAACAGTACCATCTTTGTTCACTGCTGAACATTCAGTTGCACACTTTAAGACATCTGAAATAATTGCAGGTGTTGAGGCTGTTGTACCATCGCACACGGGAGTTTGCTGATGTGGAAGTGTACTTCACTCTGCTGACTGTGATGGTGATGCGTCATTTCCCGGATCGTCTGGATCTCATTCTCAGCTTTGTGACAGATCTGAAGGATGCGGAGGTAAAGTCATGCTTGACTGCAAGTGTCCGTATCTCTCAGGCCTGTTTAACATGGTCTAACATCCTGATATGTCCTTCCCCACTTCCAGAAGTCCCCTGAGGGATGAATCAGTGTCCTAAATCATCCCCCTACCCCCATGCTGTTTCACCCACCCACTGATATTCGAAAGCATCATCCTCATCCCACGCCACCCTCGCCCCCTCTACACACACACAAACGTTTCTGCTGTTGTGTTATTTTTGACTCACTTGTGTAAACAAAGTGAGTCTATGTTTTAACCCAGTGTTTGGTTGTCTCTGTGTGTGTGTGTGTGTGTGTGTGTGTGTCTGTGTGTCCGTGGTAAACTTTAACATTGACATTTTCTCTGCAAATACTTTGTCAGTTGACACCAAATTAGGCATAAAATAGGAAAAATTCAGTTCTTTCCAGTCATCTTGTTTAAAACAATATTGCACCTCTGGGATGGGCACAAACAAATAAAAAATGAAGCCTGATTATATGCAAACTGCATTTACTGTTATATTTATATTTTTTGTATTCTCTAAACTTAGCTTTTTTATCTGATATTCTGACCCAACAACAAGAGCAGTCATTATTATCATTTTTTGTTCAAACAGGAACTTATTTTGCTAAGCATGGAAGTTTTATTTATTTTGCAAATGTTTTGGTACAGATAGTAAAAAAGGGAAATTACTCTGTAATTAATGCTAGGGGAATTAATTTGCTTTAAACTAATCTTTCTCATCTTAAACATTACATTTTGAAATTATACTCAATACATAAAAAGCTTGGATTTTTTTTTAAAAGTGTATCACAAGTGAGTCTTGAAGGCCTTGCCTCTCTTGTTATATTTTGATACATTCTGTGCATATGTTGACATGTGTGTGTTTTATTATGACTTCTTGGCAGATTTTAAATACTGGCCTCTGCTGATCAATACCCCATAGTTTTTCGAATTGCTTCTTGACAGGATTTGAACATTAACTGAGCACTTCTGACTAATGCTGACCATTACTGACCACCACTTGTCCATGCTGACAACTAACCACGACCCAAAAGTGTTCAGATTGCATTGCTCTCTCTCGTTTGTGCAATATTGTGACGATTGTCAGTGGGGGTTGGGGTGGGGGTCACTTTGGAATGGGTGCTAAAATGAGTGTTTCCATATCTGTTTATTTTTCACACACACACACACGCACACACATGCACACACACACACACAAACACACACACACACACAGGTGTGCATGTACCCACCCACACCCACATGTAGGTGGCACAAAGTGCACTAAAAAAGAAAAAAAATGCATCTCTTTAAAGCACTTTTAAACTAATATTATATCTTCCCCCACCCCAACTACCCTCATTCCATTTTTTGTTGAAAAGTGTGTGTGCTTGCTTTTCTGAGCCTGTAGTAAACTGACTAAAAAAGCAAACAAAAGACACTACACACACACACACACACACACATAATATTCACACACACACACACACACACACATACATTCACACAGACACAGACACGCACTCACTAATGCAAGTGATATAAAATCTACTGTTTAGATTAATTAACGTGTGAATAGAAAAAAAAAGGGAAAATGTATAAACCATGTTGTGAACATGTATATATGATAGTCAGTCATATCCAACTATGACCATCAGAACAGCAGAGGAGGCAACTGCTGTTCCAACTATTTGGGCTAGAATTTGATTATAGTGGAGAGTGTCTTGCCCAAATACATCCCCACTCTCTCGGCCAAGAGGGTTTTAGGACAGTCGGCGTTGGGATGGTTCCCAAAGGCCAACTAGCCCACAAGGCTGCAGCACTAAGAGCCAGTGCAATTTTGCCTCCTGGACCATGTATAAAGCCTATAAATAATACCTGTGAACAGATTCCTGTCCTGGAACCGGAAGCCTCGCTGTGGAAGTGCTACATGATGACGGGTCAGTGGTCCCAGGCTGATGAGCTGCTCCTGGGCAACGAAGAGTTACAGCCCCTTATCCCTCGCCAGGTGGCAAGGATCTGTCAGAGTGTGGACCAGGTCCAGATGGACCATGTGGCTGTTCTGACCCAGCTGCTTAACCTCCCATTTATCCGCCAGAAACTGCGGGTCTTTGTGGCGGAAACACTGATAGCCCAGCTTGGTGAGTGTCTGTGGATGCACAATAGTTTGTACATGGTATCCTTTTTTCCTTTATTATAATAATGGTTATCGTCATTGTTATTGTCATTTTGTTTCTGCTGATGTTATTGTCATTAAGTTTTTCAGGATTTTCTTTATCTGGAGTAATACTGGGTTTTTGTGTGTTTGTGTGTGCTCTTTCTCTCTCATTGTTGAATTCAACATACTCAGGAATGGTATCTGCTGTAGTTTTACTTTTGGAATCCAGTTCTGCCACTGATCACCATTCTGTTCCATACCACAGCCTGTCAGTGTGTATAGCCGCTGTGTCAGATTGTGACAGATTCCTTCTTCTTGTTGTTCACCGTCAGTCCACACCTGGTGATGAAAAAGCTGTCGTCTTCAGGTCCTGTCACCTGTTGCAAGACTTTGTCCTCAACGGAGATGCAACTGGCCATACTGTCTGTTGCTCTTCTTGATGAAGGCAGCACCTCTGAAGAACATGGTCACCTGTCTGGTCTTCTTGACTACAGGGGCAGATTGGTGAGGGCATCAACCTGAACCTTTTGCTCATGTGTGTGTAGATTTGGTTGTGGTTGGTTTGGAGCCTCACCAGGACCAACTGCTGTTCTCTGGACAGATGGTGGTAGACGTCTTCCCCCCCCACACACACACACCCTCCCCCCCCCATCCCTTGAGACGGCTGCAGTGGATTGTGAGATGCCTCCAATAGTTATTTGTGCACTTATTTTTCAGCCCAGTAATTTTTGTTGAGTTTTTGTTGTGATTGATTGGGCACATTGGAAACCATGTCTGCCACAGGTGGTGATCGTTATTTTTATCTTTAGTTTTGTGGGACAGTCATACACAAATAGGGACCCAAACAATGACAGTAAATATGTATGTGACAGTTATGTTTAGAAAGCTAATAGCGATTCCACTTCTTGCCATATCGAACTATCACATATGCAATGATACAGGTGAGAAAGCCATGAACCTAATCCTCTGTGTGTGTATGTGCGCGCACACGCATGTGTGTGTGTGTGTGTGTGTGTGCACGCACATGCATGTGTGTGGTTTTGTGTGCAGTCAGGGAGAAACAGTGGCCCAAGCTGTTGAAAACTTTGAAGAAGCTGAAATCCCTGAACCTCCCACTGCACTCTGACAAACTGTCCCCAGCGCTGGATGACCTGAGGCGTCACCTGACACCCCAGTACGATGACCAGCTTCAGGAGATGAGGCTCTGGTGCGACAGTCTGCAGGGCAAAGGTCAAGAATAGTGCCCTCTGCGCAATGTCTCTGCAAATCACTATCCAAGATTCATATTCGTTTTTTAGCCACAAAAATTCAAAAACTTTATAACACAAAGGCTAAAAATCTGAAACGTTTATGTCAGGAGCAGAAAAAGAAACACTGTATTATGAATGCCAACTTATGCTCCTTGCATGATTTGCCACCTGCTACATAGATAACAGCAATCTGGTTTGGAAAGACCGGATCATTTGGGGTTTTTTAATGTACATTTTTTAAATTTAAAATCTGGTGTATGAGTTTGCTCCTGTACTTTATTGCTGACAGAAAAAAATGTGAATTTTTTTGTTTCAGCTGTCATTTGTTTTTATTAAAGACTTCAAAGGCATGTCATGTTTTAAAAGTTCTTGAAACTTTAAAAACCTGTACTGACACTGCTTCACATTGAAACCTGCCACAAAAATAGTACAGCAGAGATTACACTTGTCAAATGCTGTGCTTTTCCTGATGATTATTCTAAATTAAATCTAAAAAGCTTCATCTCAGACATAAACTGTGTGAAAGTGCAGAATCAATATTCAGTCTGATATCATTATCTTAGATGAACAGACTATAAATAAATGAACGAACGAAGAATCAATATAAGTCTGATTTGGATCATCTACTGGAATCAGTATTAGTTTGTTTTTTGTTGTTGCTGTTGTTTTTTACTGGTTTCAGTGTTATTGCTTTCTTTGCCTCTGTTTAGTTTCTTCCTGACAGTGTGAACAGATCTAAAAAATGAGCAAGAAAGACAAATGATCATCATTTACGTCACATGTTTTCGTCTTCCAAACCAAACAAAATATTGTTGAAAGCATATGTCAAGACAAATGTTAACGACCTGCTCCACACAGAATGAGTTGAATGGGAATCAAACCCAAATCATCTTGTTAAAGTTTCGAATCATTTCTGTGTCTTTGTAATGATAGTGGCCAGTATCTTTGAAACATGGGGGGCCTTCAGTCTGGGAAGATGTATGCCCTGTTGTTTGTTCGTGGGAAGGATCATCTGACTGAGCATGGAATATTTTGATTGATAGATATTGATATTTATATCCATATACTGTTAAGTTCACATGTGAAGTTATCTGGACTTGTTTACAGAAGCAAAATCTTTGTCAAGTTGACATCAAGGCATTTTCTGCAATTATGTGACAAAACATGTAACGTACGTGTGTGTGTGTGTGTGTGTGTTCACAAGGATGCAATCTGTTTTGTGTTTCACATCTTGCTGGTGAGACCTTGTTCTGAATATAAGAATGATCATCTCCATAAACAATGTACAGTTATTTCTATGAAAGATCATTGCTTAAACCCAAGGAAAATGGAACTGATGAATTTATTTGAAAATAAGTCATTAGAATTGTAAATGATTAAGAGTGATGTGTGCGTGTGGTTGCTATATGTGTTTTTTGTTTTGTTTTTGATACACTGTTAGTTTCTGTATTTCAATTGAAGGATGTGAACAGAAACTGGCATCAGCAGATTTTCAGCCCTGCTACTGTGGAACCTTCCAACAAAGAGAGAAAATAAAGTGGAAACTATATACTGATATGTGTGATGGCTGTGTGTGAAAATGTGTGTGTGTGTGTGTACACACCTTTGGTACAACATATATGAGTGGAAAGTGGGCTGTTGTTTGAATATTACCTTTTCTATTAAAGAAGGCTTCAGATGTGTGGGGATAATGTCTCATAAACATAGCAAGGAAGAAGAGTACTGATAAGACACCTTGCTACTTGTAGCAAAATGTGAACAGGAATGCACAGGGCATTAGGTCATGCACTGGTGGTGCAATCCACTGTCAGGGGGTAGACAAGAGAAGGAACTGTGGTTTGACTTTGCTGCTGCTGTGTTTAAAATTGATGGATAAACCATCTACATGCTGCAAATGTGGGGGATGGGTAAATGAAAGATTATTACTTTTATCAGCATTCCGAAAGAAGGACACTGTTCGAGCTCATCACGATTTATTTATTTCAGACTGTTCAAAAACTGCGCTATAGAATCACCGGCGCTCAAGTTGCCCTTTTTCTTCTGGTCCAGCACTCTCCTAAGCTGCTGTTTGCCCACTGTTTGACCCCCCGTCCTTTGTGACCCCAACGCTCGGCCAGCGGAACGGACTTTGTCCGAATGTGGGGCCGGTCTGTCAGGCTTGCAGGCCGTCTTGGTGTACGACGGACTGGGTGTGTAAAAAGGCAGGGGTTTCTCTGCTTCAGTGATTACTTTTTTCGGCACTGATGAATTCTGTGCAGGGATGGGTGAAGCTGACTGGACATGTACTGGAGTTGATGCCATCAGCATTTCATCACGTCTTTCTGGTGTTCCTTTCACAAAAGAACTTGATAATCTGCAAGCCATTGACAAAACGGACAAATTTAACACAAGGAATTTATCTGTTGGTAATTAGAATGTAATTTCATAGACTGCAACGCAATACAATGTGCTACAACTAAATCTGATATGTAAAGTGATTCAAACCCCCCAAAAAAATCCAATAAGGATATGCAGAGCTTGATAGCCATTAACAAAACACACAGATTTAACACAGGGAATTTATGTTGTGACAGGAATGTTAGATCATGGAATGCAGTACAAAACCATATGCCACAACTCAGAATATACAAGGGAATTTTTTTTTATATGATATGCATGTGTGCGTGTGTGAGAAAACAGGCATGGCTAGTGCATGTATATAATATCTGCATATGACTGAGAACAGAGGGCTCCAGTTTTGTCAACTGCATAACAGACTGGTTCTGAGTATTTCTGTTCTGGGCACCAGGGAGAAATACGAAGTCTGTGTGACAAAAAGAATACTATGTCAGCAAGTATTTTCAGCATTGATGTAATCCTGTTTTAGTGCAGTTGATATTTTATCTTGATGTATTTTAAGATGTGAAGTCAAATTTCTGTTCTGCGAGTGTGTGTGTGTGTGTGTATGTGTGTGTGTGGTGCATTGTTTCCTTTATGATATGTATTTCACTTTAGACTAAGCATTATCTACTTGACAATTTTTATTGCTTGATGGGTTTGCAAATGTGCTGTTTCAGCTGCATAACGCACATGACCTTTGATTTGCATGTGTGAAGACAATGGGTGTTTTTCTGTAAACAGAGACTCTGCAATGTCTTTATGTCATGTTTGCTTTTATCTGGACAATGCCAGGTGCCTTGAACAGCTACAGGACACCATACAAAAGAAAAGTTATACATTTTTATCAAGTGATAACTAAGCGTAAGCACAAAGTATAAAGTAATGTAAATCTCACAATGCCTTAAATAAAAGCAAAATCACTTGTTTCAAAATGACTATGTACAAACCATCCTCTTCTATCTTTATTTAGCTGACTGCTTACCTTTTAAACTGCAGGATATCTTGCATCTTGGTTTCAAGAGATCTTTTTCTTCTTTCTTTCTTCTTCATCTTTTTCTGTGCCTTTTTGTCCAAATCAGCGCTGGTCACCAGCTCTGACTGTTGTTTTTTTTCTGCTTCTGATTGAAAAAAAAAAAGAAAAAAAAGTTTGTTAACAGGATTACAATTTAAACGCTGATGGTGGAGTGGTGGGGCATTGGATGAAGCAGGCATTAGTAGGAGGAGTTTGTATTATACTCCATGTTTGGTGTTAAATATACTTACCATGTCAAACTGATGCAAACTAGGCCTATTGGTTTGCTCTGCTTGGCCAAATTTCGCGCGGCTAACAGTGAAAAGACGGGCCCACCCACTCTCAGCCAATCAAACGCCTCTAAAATTATTACCAATCAATGTGTTGTGTTACATTGTAGTGTATTGAGTTACTTTTTGTCATAACAGATTTCTCTGTATGAAATTTGGGTTGCTCTCCCATCAGAGAATATTTTTGCCACACTGCAGCGGCACCCATATTTTTTTTCTGTTTTTTCCCGCCCCCGTCTCAAACGTGTATTTGTTTTATTATCAAACTGGACTTTTCTACAGGATTTTGCAAGTGACATCCCTTCTGTTGTCATGGGTTCTTTTACATGCTTGCAGGACTCACTCAGTCTGAGACGGGTTTTGTGATGATGCAAGGCCTCTCTGCTCTGCAGCTGGATCTTTGTCTGCCACTGACAGGGACTGCATTTCAGCACCTGTTCACAGACAGTCAGTCATTTCATGACATCCTATTCCAACAATCACTCTCACTTCATCCTAAGTCTCACACACACAGACACACATGTATTCAAACACCAGTCTCAGTGCTGGCAGTCCAAAGGGAAGATATCTAACAATCTCTGAAGCAACAGTTAAGTAAATCACTTATATTTCAGTATTTATAGATATATATATGTAAATGATTACATATAACGTTTTTTTGTCTTCTTTTTAAGTAACAAGAACAAACTCATCTGTCATCAATATTTCTAAAAAGTAATATCTATCTATGATTTAATAGTAATACCACTTATGTATATATTGATTATTAGGTGTTGTGTCCCAAGAAAATGAATCAACACAATTCATCACAAAAATTGCAGTGCATGTTTATATGCAAAACAAAGTAGATTCTAAAACAGAAAGTCAACTGCTTAAACACAAACCTTTATTAGTTTATTATACTACTGATCTTGGCAAATGTGCATCATTAATTTCTTATAATTGCAATTAAATGTGAATAATATCTATGCTTTTCACTTTCTTGAATACACATTTCTCATTGATCATTGCAATGGAAAAACACTTCTGACAAATAATAACAACTATACTTTCCACTTTCTTGAATATACATTTCTCACTGATCACTGCAGTGGAAGAAGCTTGTAACAAATAATGTCTCAACAAGGCAAGAACCCCAAATAAATGAAACCAAGTCCAGATGTCTTCAGTTGTTGTTTTATATTTAAAAAAAAATAAATTAAAATTAAAATTAAAAAAAAGAAGTAGATAAAGCATCAGCAAACAGTCCTGGTTTAACTATTAACCTTAAAAACTGATCTGCAGCTTAGGTAAGGGTTAGGAGTGAAAGTGTGAGTTTGTGTATGTGGTTTTTGTTGTTGTTTTTTTAGTTATTTTTTTTGCTTCTTCCACTTCTCTATGGAAGATGAAGACATCTGGGCTTGGTGATACATATGTATATGTATATCTAGATATCCATCATAGTTCAATGTTGTTCCTACCCTACAAATTGGGAAGTGGTGGTAAAAATAAAGACTGGTTAAATACACTACAGTAAGATAAGTTGAGTGTCGTCAGTGAAGCTCTTGTGCGAAAGGAAATGACTGTTTTAATACATCAGACAGTGGGGTAGCATATAAAACAAACAGAATAGGGCCAAGGACTAATCCCTGTGGGACACCATGTGATAGCAGAGTTTCATTAGAGTATTGCCATTTACACTGCACAGTCTGGGCTTGATTCCATGAGTAGGACTGAAACCTGGAATGCGCAAGATTGTGGATGTCAAACGAATGTTTGATCTTTCCATGAGAAGTGTTTAATCAATTGTATCAAATGCTGCAGTATGATCTAAAAGAGCAAGAACAGAAATTTGCAATCCTCAGAAAGTACTATGTCCTATACATCTGTGTGTGTGTGTGTGTGTGTGTGTGTGTGTGTGTGTGTAACTTATAAGCACCAACAAATCATAAAATCTCAGCTGACCAGGTTATTATGGTGCTGCATTGCTCTATGCAGAAGCTGTTGCTGACGAGCTGTCAAATTGTTTTCCTTTTTTTTCCTTAAAATTCTCTGTAACTGTTTTGTCATATTTGGTCTTGACTGAAGCCGGACTGCAAGGAACTGCTGGCATTTTGGACATATCAAGGACTCTCTGAAACCAAACGAAAAAAAATCAAAGTTCATTGATTAATTGGTATGCTCATTCTGACAAAGCAAAAAAAAACAACCCCCAAACAAAAAAAAACAACCCACAAAACAAAACAATGACAAATAAAAATCAAAACAACAACAAAAAACAAATAATCAACCTTGAGATCATGCTAGACATAAGCATAGATTTATACCCAAGACAGTACCCAAAAGAGACACATACTGGCTAAAAGTAAAACTGGCAACAATAAATCTCATAGGTGTATATATATATACATGTATATATATATATATATATATATATATATATATATATATATATATATATATATCCATCATTTCTATGTCAATTAATTAAAAAAACATGATAGTGGTGGAAAACAAGTGCTGGGAAACAATGATTCTAGCACAAATGGACTTCAACACAAAGATGTTTTATGTTATTATATTTCTTAAAATGACTTCAACACAAAGATGCTTTTGTTTATTCTATTTCTTTACATTTCTGGTGCATTGTGCTTATGGATAAGTAAAATATATGAACACATAATCATTATCAAACTTATATCCTGTTAATAATTTTTCATATGAATAGTGTTTAATGTTTACGACAGAAAATGAAAAAGATGGGCAAAAAGAGAGACAGACAGTTGGATGGATGGCTTATTTATACTACAGGCTACTGCCCCTTATGAAAGGGTATCATAAAGCCACACTTTACCTTTGCATCTTTAAAACAGTCACAGTAATTAATTTTATTACATGGGTGATCGACTGAAGCTTTAAAAAAAAAAAAAAAATCAATGTTGTTGCATTCATCCCAAGTATCCAAAATGATTTTACACAATGTTGACAAAGTCACAAACCAAACTGGTGTGGATGCAAAGTTATCACTATCAAAACCCTTCTTTACGTTTTTTTAAGCAAATTTGCTTTGAATATCAAAAAAGAAAAAAAAAGGTATTTATTAAAATTATGTGTGTCTATTTGTCACAAGCCAACAGTGGGCATTTTTTTCTTCACAATAAAATTAATGGACTTTTTATTTTCACTGAAAACAACAAAAAAAGAAATGTGACATTCTTAACATATGAAGGACAGCCTGAAAATAGAATACAGGTTTGAACGCGTACAACTTGTTCAGTGTTTAATTAAATCATTCCTTTTTGTAAAATGTGTCACATCACAAGCTATGTACATCCTTTCAGATATATTGCCCAATAAATCCGAGAATATAAGTTTGTGTTACAAGATAACCACTGTATTTCTTTCATCAGATTCAGATGCATGACAAAGTATTATTTAATTTCAAAAAAGTTCTGCTGGAATGCTGAGAAAAAAATACTTATTAATATTATTCATAATGACAATGTAACATGTGTTACATCTAATTTCCATGTAAATATAATTATACATACATACATATGCACATACATACATACATGTATACATACATATGTGTGTGTGTGTGTGTGTGTGTGTGTGTGTGTGAGAGAGAGAGAGAGAGAGAGAGAGAGAGAGAGAGAGAGAATTCTGAACTCAGAACTGTTTAAATGTACATCGGCCTTGGGCCACAATACAAAAGGACTGTGGTTTGTAAGGCGTCAAAACAAGTTTGTCACGCGCACCGTGCATTCTAAGGCGTTGACATACAAAGTACATTGGACAATATGTAAAACAATGAGATGATCAACTTACATTGATTCACGTCTGGATAGTCTGGCTGCACTCTGGATTGACGTTGGAGTAGCTTTCAACGTTGCCATTTCAAGTAGAATTTCCTCTTCGCCGCAACGTCAAAAAGTCGTCGTTCCTCAACACACATGTTGGGGACAAATTAGGGGACGTTACTCCAAATAAACGGAAATCATGGGTTTTTGTTACAGTATCAAGGAAGAGTCAAAGCGTGCAAACTGTTCCACGACGTCTACTTTGAAGATAAATAAATGAATAAGTAAATAGATAAATACTAAATAAATTTAATACAACGGGTAAGGTAGGAGCAAATGCATGACCTTCGCATAAACCCAACGAGCTTTTAATGCCATATGAAGGCCTACCGGTGTATCGTTGTAAAACCAACGCGGCGCTGGTGAGGCCTTGGAGATCATGATCAATTCTACCACAGGTATGGTGAATAAACCAAACCTGAATTTACCCCCACTGGTAAGTAATGTTGTAGAAAGCCAGGTCTATGCCGGCTGGGTGCATTCCCGGGGACTGCTACGAAAGCCGGATTGGTCAAGTTGGGAGATGCGAACACACCCATTGACTGCGCCCAATCGCCCCTATCAACAGCAACCTCCTTCAGTATCAACATACTGCTGTTGGTCGTCAAGAAGAAGAACAAGAAGTAGAAGCTTGATAGCCTGAGAAACAATGAAATAAATAAATACACTGACATAGAAATTCTTGAAGAAGAAAGAATAAACTGGAAAAAGAAAAACAAAAGAGAAAAACTATTGCCAAAATGCAATCGTCCCTGGGTGGGCTCGAACCACCAACCTTTCGGTTAACAGCCGAACGCGCTAACCGATTGCGCCACAGAGACTTCCTGACAGGTGTAAAAACATTATACAGGTCACGGCAATGGATGTGTCAGTCTCCACGAACTAAAAATAGACCGACCCTTCCTGTACTGATCTGACCCCAGCGCAGTACCGTTTGATAGCTTGAGGCGAGCGTGTGGCGCGCGGCAGCCATTGTAGTCCACACCTTCGGTAAACGAGAAAGTCGAAAGAACAGGCTGTTTTGATAAGCACTGTGATAGGCCTTGCATCTCTTTCTTAACACACCCTAGGAAAAGTTGGGATGCATTCGCACCTTACATCCTTCTTGCCATCCAGCCAGCTACAAATACTTGAAAAGAAAATTAATTGAATTCAATTGCAATGCAATCTGCTATGGCTTCATCTTATTATATGCAATCATGGCACAAATCATAATAATATTATGTCCTCTGCTCTTGTTGCTGTATGTACGTGTCAAGGGAAAAGTATATCAACGGACTTTTTTTTTTAATCATGTGCACGGTCCCAAAGTTAGTCCTTAATTGTGTGATGACTGATTGGTGGCAGTTAATGTTTTATGTATTTTGCCGTACCTAAAAAACCAGGTGCAAGGCCATCATACAATTGATCGCCTCACAGAAAGTGTGTGTGCGCGCGTGCGTGTAAAATAGCCGTGCTAAGGACATACCAGACAAGCATGTTTGTTCTTTCTTAGTGTTGAACCAGAACAATAAAAAAAAAAAAATATAAAAAAGTCAGTTGAAGTGCATGCATCCATTGTGTTCCTATGACTTGCAATAGAAAGAAGGAAAGTATTCTGTAAAGTTATAAATGGAGTGATGGAGTGTGGGAATGACAAAGAGTCACTGTATGTGAATGGAGACTCTTCATTTGTTGTAGTAAGTTATGTGTTTAGTAATATGTACATTCACTCACTGTCTACCCCCGTTCAGTAATACATATTTTCACACACTTTCGTCTGATTTTCGTGGAGATTCAACGGTTATTGTTTTAGCGAGAACCACGTGCGCATGCGCGTCTCCATTTCCTCATTTTTCCAGGTCACTAAAAGCCTAAGATTTCGTCGTGGAAATCGCTGTTCTGACGAAAGGATTTTGAACATTTAGGTGACTATTTTTGCAAGTTTACAGGATATATTTGGTTTTATAATTACACCCATTATTTGCTTAAGTCTGCTATGTTTACTGACTTTGAGCGTGCTTCTTTTCATATATCTGCCATTACGTATTCGAACTGATCCACTTTTTAACTCTGCCAAAAAGTTGTCCGAACAAAGGCAGTGCAAACTCAGAGAAGACAGTTATGGTGGTGGGCTGCGAGCGACGAAAAGTCCACCACGAAAGCAGGCCTGCACACCCTCCCACATGTCTATACCCGTTGTGTTACGTACTTTCACACACTCAGTGTCTACCCTAGCTTTGCTCCCCCTGTGGCTGTCTTCTGTTTCCCCGTTTTCGTCCCAGTGTCCCGTTTCTTCATCACCCTCCCTTTCTCTGTATTTGTTTCCATCCAGCTCAGTCTTTCTCCGTCTGCCCTTAGTCACACGTTTGTCTATCGCGCTTTGTCAGTCCTCATGAACTGTGCTCCGCGAAACTTGCATTCACTCAAAACTTCAGTGCATTCACTGAAACCATGCCACAAAGAAAAGGAAGAAGACAACGAAATATGATCAAATCAAATCAATTTATGGTGCTTAGAGCCTCGTCGACCACTAAGGCCATCACTGAGTCTCAAGGCTATCGCACTACTACTACTATTGCATCTACTTCAAATCAGGGGGGCGGGGGCGAATACACAATAAAAAAGAAAAAAAAGAAACAGTCACCGCTTCAAGCTTTCCACTCAAAGTTGAAAAACCTTCCATATTTAAAACCTTCAAATCCGATTAAAAATGTTCACTTCTTTGAAGTCCTATCAGCGTCCACGGAGGGACATCACGAAACAAAGTCCTCAAATAATCCGCCGTGTGATGTCTTTGTCTGACGTCAAACAGATCCTAGCAGTCAATGAGCACGTGTTTCACAGTTAGAGGCTCATCACAGGGACTACATCGAGGGGCCTCCTCCCCCTTCAACAAATAAGAATGAGTGCCGAGAAAAGTGTGCCCCTTTCGATTCTTCACCACCGATGGGATGATCTCTTTCAGGTCTGGACGAATTTGGAACAGCTTGTTGTCCGTCTGGGTGTTCCACTCCTCTTGCCAAAGATCCTGAAGGTAAGTGTCCACCTTCTGCTTAAGGTCTGTGTACGGTATGTACTCAGTGAAGATCTCGATAGTTTTTCTTTTGCAGCGTTCTTCGCCTGCTGATACGCCCTCATTACCACAAATGTCAACATGGCCAGGAGTCCGGGCCAAAACAACACATACCCTTTCTTTGTTACCAGAGTGAAAGTTCTGTAAAATTCTAAAAGTTTAGGATGTTTCAGATTCCTGCAGGCGATCGCTTCCAGGACTGATGTTTAACTCACTCAGTACGGCCAGTCCTCTCTTCTCCTCTATACAGCCACCTCGGATGTCCAGTGGGTGTCTCAATGACCCAACCTTTAGCTTCCGTCGTCAGAATTGTGGTATCTTTGTCAACATTCACCTCTTCAGTATAAGAGCCTTCCGCTTGCAATATTTTGATGGTGGTAATTGGGGTGAAACGCTGTTAACGTCATCTCTTTCGCCGTTCGTATGGAGAGAGTTAAAACGAGAGAGAAGAGAGAAAGAGTTTAGAGAGACTGTTCAGAAAAAGAAGAGGTGAATGACGATAGAGAAAGAAAAATATGATTGAGAGACATATCTGGAAAGGGAGATTAGGGTCCGGTGAAGAACGGGGAAATACAGGAATAGAAAAGAAATAAACAGGTCAAGAATGAAAGAAAAGAAACTGAAATGAGAGAAAGAAAACGATATCCGAGGTCATGTTGATTAATGAGGATATAGTCACCCGTCCGTCCCCCACCCACTCATCACCCTCGTCCCCTCCTCCACACGAACACACACACACACACACACACACACACACACACACACACACACACACACACACAGAGAAAACTCAGAACTGTTTAAAAGTGTAAGGCCACCGACCAGTATACATGGTTGCACTTGTTGTACACTCAACACATGAAAAACAAACTTTTTTTTTCCTTCTGTTTATCACAACAGATTTCTCTGTGTGAAATTCGGGCTGCTCTCCCCAGAGAGAGCGCGTCGCAACACTACAGCGCCACCCATTTTCTTGCATTTTTTCCTACGTGCAGTTTAATTTATTTTCCCTATCGAAGTGGATTTATCTCCAGAATTTTGCCAGGGACAACCCTTTTGTTGCCGTGGGTTCTTTTACGTGCGCTAAGTGCATGCTGCACACGGGACCTCGGTTTATCGTCTCATCCGAATGACTAATGTCCGCCGGTGTTGGATGAACAACAAAATTTAGAAAGAATAAACTGATAAACTAAAGAACAAGCTAAGAGTAATTTAGAAGCATGTCTTTCCGAGTCATCTAAGACTGAGAGCTTAAATTCTGCTCCATGTTTTAACGCATAAAAAAAAAAAAAAAATCCGACATCTCTTGTCAGTGTTGACATTTTGAAGCAAGTGGGGTAATAGGGGAATCCTTAAATTGTGCATGTGCATGGATATGTATTTTTCTCTCAGAATATCATATTGTGGACAAATTGCCAGTATGCCTGCATGAATTTCGTCTTCGTTCAAGTTGGGTTTTTTTTGTTTTTTTTTCAAGCAATCCGTATAACGCTCATTAACTTTAAGTTCGTTTACTGACTCCAAATCTGAATCAAATGAAAGACGACCTAAATTTAGAAATGGTAAGATCAAATAGATATTTTTTCTGGTTGCAACACTGATTTAAAGGAACGGTATGTTTCATAACAATTACTACTATATTATTTAGTTTGCTTGACCAGTCTTGCTCATAACAGTCCACCATACGTTGTTAAATGTTTTGAGGAAAGCTTTCTCGTCTCCTACACAACCATTTAACCAAACTTCAGAAAATCCATAAACATCGTTTGCATTGATTGTTCTTTTTTCTTTCTTTTTTCTTGTTTTCACTCTGCACACAACACACACACACACACACACACACACACACACACACACACACACACACACACACACACGTGCGCATACACTATTATCTCTCACATTTCTTCTTCTTCTTCTTTCTGTTACACGACCAACATCGACTTGCCGATGACTCTGTCGTGGTTCATGCATGGGTATTTTCGTGTCTCCATAACCCACCGAACACCGACATGGGTAACAGGATCTTTAACTGACGTGCGTATTTGATCTTCTGCAATACACACGAAGGAGGTTCAGGCTCTGGCAGGTCTGCACATATGTTGACCTGGGAGATGGGAAAAATCTCCACCCTTTACCCACCAGGCGCCGTTATCGTGATTTGAACCTGGGACCCTCAGATTGAAAGTCCAACGCTTAAACCACTCGTCGCTGCGTTGATGGATTACAGTGGTCTGAGCCGGTTGTTTGAGTGCACGTGACATGATGTTGTTTTACTGACGTGTGAGAAAGACAGAGATCGAGATGGATGGGGAAGTGAGTGTCCTACAATGTGCGTACAATGTCCCTCTATCATTAGGTGAGCAGTGGTGGCTACTGTTGACGATTACTGACCACTGCTAGACTAAGTTTGATTTTGTGAGGGAGGCGTGACCGCGTGACTGCTGGGCATGAATGGATAACGGCTTCAGAACGCGTGATTCAAGTTATGAGCAGCGTGATTGAAACGTTAGGTGGTTAGTATGGCCTTGTGAAGGTGTGAGTTCTTGTTACGGTGTTCACTTGCATTTGTGCAATATTTAATATAATGATAGTTGTTGTTTTTTTGCGTGGTAAGATATGTTTGCAGACAATTATAATCTATCCCCCCAACCTCCTTTGTATTCCCACTATGCTCCTCCCTGAACCTCCTTTTCCAACCCATCCGCCCCACCTTTCCTCCCTCCCCAGCTGCCCACTCCCACGACCCCACCTTGTCCTCAAGGCCGAGGGGGGTTACCATGAACCCTCCCTCCCCACCACTTCCAGGAATGAAGTAGACACGTCTTAAAATGTTCTTCGGGGTCTGCTGAACTCATTTTTACATGTTCCCAAGAAAAAAACTGGGACGCACTCAGAGTTACTGCCCTTGGCACAAAGGTATCCCGCCCCGGGCAATGAAATTTAGACAAGCTCAACTTCAAACCCTCATAAATCATACCTTAAAAAGAAAAGAAAAAAAGAAACCACCGCTTATTATATGTTTGCTTTTTTCAATAGGGTCTTTTCTATCAGAATAAATATCAGATTTGAAATATGTGTCACCCGGATGCTCCAGGAGCTGGGTTTGTCCACACTACAAGAGCAAAAAGCAACAAATTAAGGCTTGTCACACTCTTTAAAGTGATATAAGGCCAGGTTCAAGCTTTATCACCTGAGGAATTCCAAAACCAAGAGGAAGATCAAAATGAAAACTTTCACAGACCACGTGGCAACCAACATCATCGCCAAGCATGTGCACAACAACAGCCGTGGCTACAAAGTCCCCCAGACAACTTGGGAGCAGTATAAACACTCATTCTTTGTCAGGACAGTAGCAGACAGGAACGAACTGGAGGAGGAGGAGGTTGTACACGCACACTCATTCGCCACATTTTCTGCAGCATTGGGCAGAGCGGCCTTGGCTGCCTCCCATGAGTAAATTACCCCGCCCCCCCCACACCCTCCTCCCCACCCCCACCTGGTTAGTGAGATGCAGCGTTGCAACAGGACATTTTTTAGCTCAACTCGGGGTGTCCATGGGAGCAGTAGAACCCCCACCCCCAGCCCACACTGCTAAGGAGACACATTGCTGAACCAGGACATCTTGGAGAACAACTTGAGATCAGCTGTGTCAGTTGGAGTAGAATATAAAGTTTTCTTCAATATAGTTTTTTTAATTTTTTTTTTTTATATATATATACAGTTAAGTGAACTTAAATATAGTTCAGTAAATACAGAGGACAATTTGAGTTTAAAACAAAAATAAATAAATTCATAGACTAATCAAGCCATGCGCTTCCATCACCGGTTGCGACAATAATCTGCAAAGGTTCCTGCAATGTATCATTCCAGATTCCAGATATCTTCATTCATTCTTTCACAACTGAGGCTTGTCTTGGCCTACTATCAAATCTTTGACGAATTAATGTAAAATTGTCCAATCGTTTTATTTCATCACTTCAGTATCACTCTTTTCAAAATCATTTTTATACAGAGACCTGCCGGGGTCTTCTAAAAATTATTTCAGTGCATTTGGATGAACATTTGACCCTTTGGGGAGTCACACTGGTCGAGTTACTTCCCCTACCCCCAAAATGCTGTTTTGCTAGGAATCGCCTTAAATCGCAAAATCGTGTGGTTTTTGTGGCTAAAGTTTACATATGTCATGTTCCCCTGCTTCATAACATAACAAATACTGATTAGAAGAATTTTCATTCAAAACACATTGTGTATATCATGCACATAAGCGATGTTAGTGTATGTGTGTGTTTGTGTGTGCGTGTGTGTTGTCTTTCTGAGAGAGCTTGTGCGTAGTCTTCTTCCGTCTCTATCTCACGGTGTGTGTGTGTGTGTGTGTACTTTGCTTTGAAATATTGGGGGGAAAAAAAGGTATGTTAAACATACATTTATTATTATGTCATTATTATTGATTTATTCATTTCTGCCCTCACTTTTGGTTGACAAGGGTCATGCAGTTCAATGACCTTTCTAACTAAATAATCTAAAGCTGTATTCATGTGCTTGTCTCATCAAACGCCACAGCACACACACACACACACACGTGCGCGCACACGGTACTCGCCCATATACAGCACTCATACACAACACACACAAATAGCACTCACTCACACACTCTGCACTTGCATACAACACAAACAGCATTCACACATACAGCACTCACTCACACACACTGCACTCACATACAACACACACACAAACAGCACTCACACATACAGCACTCACTCACACACACTGCACTCGCATACCACACACACACAAACAGCACTCACACATACAGCACTCACTCACTAACACACACTGCACTCACATACAACACTCATAATCAGCACTCACACATACAGCATTCACACACTTACACACTAGCTCTCACTCCCATACATAGAAAACACACACAGCACAAGCCAAGAACAAAAGATGTAAAAGCTTTAATTCAAACTTTCCTCAAAAACGACAAAAACTTTCACTTGTAAAACTGTAAAGAATGAAAG
The DNA here is from genome assembly GCF_041734735.1 of Babylonia areolata. NCBI lineage: Eukaryota > Metazoa > Mollusca > Gastropoda > Neogastropoda > Buccinidae > Babylonia > Babylonia areolata. Next base: position 22,926,940 of record NC_134884.1, read on the forward strand.
GTACAAGAAAATGTTATCACACAACCTCATGTTAATCCTTTTTTTTTCAACTATTTTTCACCTATTTTGTTTTCAAATAAAAGAAAACTGGCTTTAAAACCTGGTCAGATACCAAGATTTCTCAGCTTGTACTGATTACCAGGACAACAAAGCAGGCGGCTACTAATACTGAATCATTCAGTCCATTAAAAAAACCGAAACAACTACAGAATAAAACAGTGCAATCCACAACCTGCTCCTACAGTTATGTAAGATTCTAAAAAGACAAACGTCATTCTCTGATGAAAATCTACAACAGGTAACAATGGAACTGTTCACATGAGAGGAAAATGATGAGCAATGCTGCACACGTAAAATACTCCCTCTCTTCACGTTCTACAAAACAATGAAACAACAATCCAATGAAAAATATTGAATGTAGCAGGTATGCGATGTTGACTTCTAGCATTTTGGCAATTTTTACATTCTTATTTTAATCTCAGCAACTACAGCATTTCAAATATCACAGGCAAGACGTGGTGTTTTACAGGACGACAAAAAACTACAACCACCCCGCATGTCACACGTTCACGGAATACTGCATTTCAAAACACTGCCAGTAAAAATGGAATCAAACATTGTTGACGTTATCACTTTCTGCTCAAGACTTACAAGAGGTGTCAGGTACTTGGCAACAGAGAGGTATCTATCTATCTCTCTCTCTATATATATTTAGCTGTTCAGGTGACTTCTTTGGCTGTTAAAAAACCCAGCAACTTTTGTATTAGTGGAAACTTATTATTTCATTGAAAAAAAAAGTGTAAAAATATAAAAATTATATAAGGACAGGCCCGGTGCTTCCTTTTTAGGAAGTGTCTGGGTTTGTTCCAATGTGCCTTTTATTTACCAGTGTGCTAGTTGAATCGGTAGTGAAAGCAGCACTGACTTGAAGGTATGTACCCTGTGAATGGAGAGGGTCACCATTCTTCACTATTTGTAAAAATATAAAGTTGAAAAGTTTAAAGAGGGAAAGAGATGGGGAGAGAGGAGACAGGTAACAGACTATACATTTTGTACAGTTTATCCAGGAGGTTGGAAAAGAGAAGCAAAAACAAGATTAGATCTCCATAAAGAAAGTACAGATCATCATTTCTGCATCAAAAGATAGCAGAGAATAATATAAATGTCTCTCAGAAATTTCTTCAATACTACCACAGTCTTTGCAAACTTTCATACATGTAGAAATCCTACTTTTTGTTGTTTGTTTTACTGATCACAGTGCTGGGACAGAAGCCATGAGCCATAAGTACTGTACACCTTACAGTGCTTGGAGTTCAACATGTCAGTGGCCATCTGGATGGCTGGACGGATTAAGACTTGGACACAAGAACACACACACACACACACACTATACACACAATTTTGCTGTTAGCAAACTATCCTCACAATCATTCATAAGAGATCCAACACATTTCCAAAGAAAACACGCACAGAAAATAAACAAAACATTTCACAGTCGTTCAGAGCAAAAATGGTGCCAAGTCACAGATTTAGAGAGACATCCCTCAGCCAAGGAACCTCCAAAGATGATGACGACCCACCGGATCAACTCCAATGTAAAAACAAGACTATCTACTGGATCTGTTCTCAGTCTTCACATCATGTCATGTGGCACAAACGTCTGTCCATTGGTGCCAAGTGAAAAAAGCAGAAGACGCAATGCTGCCTCAGGGCCCCCCAAAACAGCCGTGGTTACCGGGGGTGGGTGGAGGAGAGGGAGGTGAGGGAGCGTGCTCGCTCCAGTTGTCCGGACAGACCGCGCACTTTGTCCGACCAATATTCGCTGCTCTGCTGCAGTTGTACAGACAACTGTGGGCAACAAACCATCATGCAGTGGTCAACATCAATGATGATGATGATGATAATAGTACATGCATATATATATAGCCCTTTCAAACTGGTCATTGTTAAACCTTTTAGAGCCATGCCTGTTTTATGCTCAGTGACATTTTCCAAAGTGATTTTTGGTCACAGAAGGTCAAAAAAAAAAAAAAAATCTAACATGCAAACAACTGAAGTATATTATATAATCTATATTTTTCTGAAAGGAAAATGAAAACACTATCAAGTTATGACAATTTCATAAGAATGTAATGACTATGCGGTGGAAAAATTCCAACAATGACAAAATATTTTCACCTGGGGCACTTTTTTGCACACCAGAAGGGAATGGAAATTTCCATCCCAAGACATTCAAACGGTAAATAATAATGATAATACTGGTAACAGTAAAAGCATACAGCCCTTTGAAACATCTCCAAGTGCTTTAAAACATGTCAGCCAGACACATACCACACAAGAACAAACATGCACATGCATCGAATGGACACACATGTATTGATGAAACAGATGTGGATCCATAGAATACAGAGCATGGAACAGAATGCCTTATTCATGCAAAGTAATGTGTCACACACATGGACACAAAGGATGAATAACAGCAGTAATAGCAATTCAAAATAAAAGGAAAAAAAAACATCAGTACATGTATCCCTAAATATGTCTGCTCCCAAGAAAATGTTATAAATGGAGTCAAGAGTTAAAAAAACGAAGAAAAGCATAAAAAGCAGAAGAAAATAATGTGCAGTTTTGTGAAATTTAAACACTGGGCGTAACATAATTTACTGGATGTTTACACCCTCCCCCCCCCCAACAAAAAAAACAACCAAACCACCACCCAAAAACCAACCAAATGTTTTACTACCATTTTACAACATTCTTTGTAAGATGAATTAACATTTCAGGTTATAATTTTACTGTAACACATAAACATACATTGCCATCATACAAGCATCAAAGCAAAACCAACATAAAACATGTTTTGTGTGTCATCGTCACACTGACAATGTCAAACATTTGCCTCAAACTAAAAAAACCTGGATAAATTACACTGATATGACTAATATGAATTTTCATCAGTTTCAGTGGACACTGGCAAATTCTCAAATCCTTTCCATACTCCTGTGTGTCTTTGTCAGTCTATCTGTCTGTCTTGCTGTGTCTAATCCTTTACTTATTTTCATGATGTACCCCCATGCCCCCAATGCTACACTGTAAATCAATATTTCTGTGAATTTTGGAAATTGGATATTAAACATTTTTTTAAAATCCATATTTTTGAACTAAAGAACAGGCTTAAACAAATTTCTATTCATTGTTAAATGAACACTTAGGTATGAGGAAAATCCCCTTATATGGAAACTCAGTCACCTCCTCTCCCCTCTCTCTCACCTAACACACACACACTCTCCCCTCTCCCTCACCTAACACACACACTCCCCTCTCTCTCACCTGACACACACACACTCTCCCCTCTCCCTCACCTAACACACACACACTCTCCCCTCTCCCTCACCTAACACACACACTCCCCTCTCTCTCACCTGACACACACACACTCTCCCCTCTCCCTCACCTAACACACACACACTCTCCCCTCTCTCTCACCTAACACACACACTCCCCTCTCTCTCACCTGACACACACACACTCTCCCCTCTCCCTCACCTAACACACACACACTCTCCCCTCTCCCTCACCTAACACACACACTCCCCTCTCTCTCACCTGACACACACACACTCTCCCCTCTCCCTCACCTAACACACACACACTCTCCCCTCTCTCTCACCTAACAAACACAAAACTATAAGAAATAGTTTGTTGTGACACAAAAAGTATCACAAACTAAAAAAAAAAAGTTTTATTCTGACCTCAAAAAATATAAAGTTTAAAAAATAAACACTAGGTTATGCTATTTTAAATGGGTACAACCGAGGAATGTTAATTTCCTTTCTGCAGATAAAACTAAAGAATGGAAGAGAAGAGACATCTGCTGTCACGTGAGGTTGACAGACAGGTGCAGTGGTCAAACGGTTAGAGTGCTAGAGTCTTGCCCGAGTTTCCTGAGTCTGATCCCCCCATCCCACCTGGTGACTTACAGGTGGAGATTTTTCCCATCTCCCAGGTCAACATATGGCAGAACTTCTGGTGCCTGAACCCCCTCCATGTGGATACGCATGTGGAAGATCAAATACACTAATTAAGGATCCTGTAATTCGTGTCAGTGTTTGGTGGGTTATGTAAACAAGAACATACCCAGCATGCACAGCCCTGAAAACAGAGTATGACTGCCTACATGGCAGGGTAAGTAAAAAAAAAAAAGAAAAAAGGTCATACACATAAAATGTTACATGTCTGTATGAGAAAGTGTGTGTGTGTGTGTGTGTGTGTGTGTGTGTGTGTGTGTGACAGAAACCTGACTGAATGAATGATACAAGAAAAGATTAATGAGCACCAAATGGCAGCTGTCAGTCAGTTCTACCCAGGTAGGCAGCCTGTTGTGCCAATGACTCTGTGCTTGTAAAGCGCTTAGAGAGTGGTCTCTGACTGAGAATATGCGCTATATCTGTATCGGCAGCAGCAGCAAAGCTTCAGCTCTTCCACTGGCCTACTGAGACACTGGGGCCACTTAACATTTCATTGTCATGTGGGTTAAAGAAAAAACTCTTTAATCATCTGAGAAAAAAAAATTAACAGTGCACAGATACAACTATTAGCAGTGCATAAATTATTTACCTCACCACAGGAATGTTCCCACAACCAGGTTACTCCCAATCTTCCCACACAAGAGCATGCACTGACCAAGGAAACGATACAACTGTTGCCAAAGAAAACCACCAGGTCAGAATGGAGGAGTGTGTGACTGTTTCAGTGATTACTAGTCCACAACGGTGGCTAGGTTGGGTGGAGTGGTGGCCTAGTGGTAAAATGTCCACCAAGGAGGCGAGAGAATCTGCGCGCACAGGTTCGAATCCCACATTCCCCAGTGTTTTCTCCCCCTCCACTGGACCTTGAGTGGTGGTCTGGATGCAATTCATTCAAATGAGATGTTAAACTGAGGTCCCATGCGTAGCATGTACTTAGTTCATTTAAAAGATATGCCAACAAAATAGGTTTTCCCTGGCAAAGTTCTGCAGAAACATCAGCACTTATAGGAAAATAAATACACCTGCAGGCAGAAGAACGACAAAATAACAAACAACAACAACAACAAACCAAAAACAAAATGGTGAAGCTGCACTGCAGCAATGCGCTCTCCCTGAGGAGAGAAATCTGTTGCGACAAACTAATATAAAAAAACAAACAAAACAATGTTGCTGCCCCATGCTGTTAGTCACCCATACCACTGTCAGAGTTACTGTATTTTACTGACTACAAGGCGATTTTGATGAAAAGGTGCACCCTTCAAATTTTACAGAATGACATACAAGGATCAGCATATAATAAAGCACACATCAAAATGCTAAACAAGAAGTTGAGAATTGTTGGGTCCATCGCTGTTGCAGCTGTGACTATGTTGAAGTTATGCTGAAGCCCTGATTTAATCACCAGAACTCTCTTTACATGTTGAATCACCTGCTCGCTTGTCTGCTCTGCAGACATCTGCCTTCTTGAATCTGTCTTGTCCACACTCCCCCTAATTAGCTGTCTGTGAGATGTTTTTATCCAGACTTGTGGTAAGGTTTCATACTTTTTCATCCCCACAGACATCACACTACTATGATTTGAATGTCAACTGTAATGCGACTCTGTTTCATGACAGTGTTTTGTCATATTTAAACATACATTTGGTGCCAGCACCATGTTATAAGGCAGGTGTTGAATTTGGGTGGGGAAAAAAAGTATCGCCTTATAGTTGGTAAAATACACTGCATACAAGATACGGAAAGCACCTTTGGAAAGGTGAGACAACAAACCCACCTATCTCTCGTTTGTTTTTTTTTCAGTGTGTCTGATCAGTGCATCTGTGTGAAGAGAAATCACTCATTGTATTGAGCTGCTGAAATCACTTCTTTTTCATCAGTTAAGACAACAACAACAGCAGTAATAAAGACAAACACACATGCATGCACACACACACACATGCATACACTGTACACATACACATATGCATGTGCACACACACACACATGCATACATTGTACACACACACACATGCATGCACACAAACATGCACATACACACTCTCCTCTCTCTCTCACACACAAATACACACACATGCACACACGCACAATGGCACACTCATACACATACATATGTACACAAATACGTGTGCTCAGCTTATGGGTTCAAATCTCATTAAACAAATCAAGATTCTCAGTTTGCATTGTCCATTAAGAAATGTTGACAACAGATGAAAGTATCGATCAAGTTTAGAAAGTGTAAAATTTCATCTAATATCTATTTTTTTTCTCTCCAGAACTGCTGCGTCAAATATAGAAAAACCAAACCACATTTATCAATTACAATAACTGTGTGTGTCTCTGTGTGTACGTTATTACTGTATTACATTACCTTAATGTGAAGACCCATTAAAAAAATTCTGTGTCAACCACCAATTAAAAAAATCTTTATTCAGATGACAGTGACTTAAGACTGTGTATGAATACTGTATGCTGGAGACAACAGTAATGACAATTATCTTGAATGTTCATGCTGACCAACACATGCTGGAAATTATAACATACTGTGTTGGACCTGTATCAGTCTTGGAAAATAATTTATCCTAAACATAACGCACGCACATGTGTGAACACCAACTCAGAATACCCATACACATGTACTCATGTGCTCACACACACATGCACACACACACACACACAGAAGCAACTTGAAAATGAATACTCCAAATTACTCTCACTATCCACCTCCCTCATCAACACACAGGGAACGCATCTCCAAACTCCACACACAGTGATGTCAAGCCAAAATGTGCCAGGCAAAATAACGCCCACAAATGGGCAAAATAACACTGACAAACTCTAGTCTCCAACAACAGAGTGAGTGCCGCTTACCTCTCCCACCCTCTGTATCCAGTAGGACTTGTCCAGGTTCTGTGGATCCGTCACCCCAGTGTCCTCCATGGCTTTGCTCAGAGCTGCTCGGGTCTGCAATCCAAATCCAAATCATGCTGTTTACAGCCCAGCTGACTGCAAAATGGGCCATGTCAGGGATGACCTGTCACTTCTTAAAACTTGTCAAACAGAAATCAAAGTGTAAGCACACACACACACACACACACGAACTGAATCTGAAATGATGTTAAAAAAGACCAGTCCATTCATGTCTTGTTCAGTCCATGTAAAATTTAAATCAAACTAAAATATGTATTTTCCTCAGGAGTTTAAAAACAGGGACCGGAGGAACATCTCAAAGAAAGTTCTGCTGTAGACAAAGCCACATATAAACCTGCAGATGGACTTTTTTTGTAAATGGCTGCACTGGATTCAGGTGAGGTGCTATTCCAGGCTAGAGCAGCCTGCATTACTACAGAATGAAGATGTAGCTAAAAGACAATAATACATAATACACCATCATTACACAACAGAAAACATTACAGTACACCATGATGACTCAACAAAACACGTAAGCAAAGCCAGAGAAGAAAAAGATACAGTCAGTCAGTTCACAGCAGCAGCACAATACATGACACAACCCCATACAAGTCAGAGAGAGAAACCACACAACACAATACGATCCAATTAGAAAGTCAAAAGAAAGAAACCACAAAATACAATCCAGTCAGAAAGCTAAAAAAGAAACAACACAACACAACACAACACAATCAAGTCAGAAAGCTGGATAAAGAAACCTTACAACACAATACAATCCAGTCAGAAAGTGACTTAAGAAACCACAGAGAAAGAAACCACACCACACAACACAACACAACGCAACCCCTTCAGAGAAAGAAACCACAACACAACACAACACAACACAACACAATCACTTCAGAGAAAGAAACCACACAACACAACACAATCCCTTCAGAGAAAGAACCACACAACACAACACAATTACTTCAGAGAAAGAAACCACACAACACAACACAATCCCTTCAGAGAAAGAAACCACACAACACAACACAACACAACACAACACAATCCCTTCAGAGAAAGAAACCACACAACACAACACAACACAACACAACACAACCCCTTCAGAGAAAGAAACCACACAACATAACACAACACAACCCCTTCAGAGAAAGAAACCACACAACACAACACAACACAATCCCTTCAGAGAAAGAAACCACACAACACAACACAACACAACACAACACAACACGATCCCTTCAGAGAAAGAAACCACACAGCACAACACAACACAACACGATCCCTTCAGAGAAAGAAACCACACAACACAACACAACACAACACAACACAATCCCTTCAGAGAAAGAAACCACACAACACAACACAACACAACACAACACGATCCCTTCAGAGAAAGAAACCACACAGCACAACACAACACAACACAACACAACACAACACAACCCCTTCAGAGAAAGAAACCACACAACACAACACCACACAACACAACCCCTTCAGAGAAAGAAACCACACAACACAACACAACACAACACAACCTCTTCAGAGAAAGAAACCACACAACACAACACAACACAACACGATCCCTTCAGAGAAAGAAACCACACAACACAACACAACACGATCCCTTCAGAGAAAGAAACCACAAAACACAACACAACACAAAACAATTACTTCAGAGAAAGAAACCACACAATACAACACAACACAACACAACACGATCCCTTCAGAGAAAGAAACCACACAACACAACACAACACAACACAACACAAAACAACACAATTACTTCAGAGAAAGAAACCACACAACACAACACGATCCCTTCAGAGAAAGAAACCACACAACACAACACAATCTCTTCAGACAAAAAAGACAAAGGACCACCACAGCTGTCCAGTTCATCACAACAGCCCCAACTAACCAGTCGCTCCGTGTCGGCCAGAGCCGGACTGGAGTCAGGCCGGAGACCCCTGGAGTCCAGCTGGCTACGGAGACTGACCAGCGTCTGGTCCCTCGTCTTCAGCTGCAGCTCCAGGTTCTGTCGGAGAGACACCTCGCGCTCCAGCTCACAGCGGAGCCGGTTGTTGTCCTGCTGGACGCTGCTCAGCTACGACACAGGACAACACGCACAGGACAACTTCATCATCATTATCGTCATCATCACACGTGCTGATGCAGTGAAAACTGTGTTCCTTTCTTTATCTAAAGATGACATACATGACTGATATGAGTTCCTTATCTAATGCACTACTGTATATGTATTGTCTCATGTGAGGCGCTTAGAGCCCATTATGTGGGGAGTTTGCACCATACAAACATTATTATTACTAAGATAAATGACAGATATGATTATCTTACCTCCTGAAGATATACGCAATAGATATTTCCTAACAAATATATTGATGACATATATATGACACATATAATGGATGTTAGTATCTTACCTAATGATGACATCCATGACTGAGCTTGAGTGGAATATTCTCATTCAACTATTTCTACGATTGATTTTTTGGTTTGGTTACTGAAACTCGTCCTCATATGGTCTGTTCACATGTCATGTTAGTACCATTTGCTTTTGCATTGATTTTTTTTTTTAGTCAATCGATCGACTGTATACATCATTGTGGCGAAAAGCTAACAACTGCAAACAACCATCACACAGGTTTGCAAGTGGATTATCATATATTTGATAGTCAGTCGTGTCCGACTATGACCATCAGAACAGCAGAGGAGGCAACTGCTGTTCCGACTATTTGGGCTAGAATTTGATTATAGTGGAGAGTGTCTTGCCCAAGTTACATACCCACTCTCTCGGCCAAAAGGGTTTTAGGACAGTTGGCGTTGGGATGGTTCCCAAAGACCAACTAGCCCACAAGGCTGCAGCACTAAGAGCCAGCGCAATTTTGCCTCCTGGTTTGAGAGTCATAGTCCTTCACAAAAGACTAAGCTGTAAATGGTTTCCCACTGACTGGAGAAACCACTGATAATACAGCTCTCACTTTACTGTTGGCCCAAATGTAAACTTACTACCACAGCGATGATCAAGAAGATTCTATCGAATCTGATGCTAGTATTAGCGGGTCACTGTCTTTCTTCACATGCACATGGCTGTACAGCTGAGCCAGGGGAGGGAACTCTCAGTTTCAGTTTCACTGCATTCCGACAAATCCATACATGCTACATCACATTTGCTAGGGAGATGCCTGACAGCAGTATAATCCAAAGTGCTTGTCAGGCCTTGAGTGCATGTTTATATATTTGTGTACCTATCAGAGTGATTTCTTTTTACATAATTTTGCCAGAGGACAACACTCTCGTTGCCATGGGTTCTATTTCAGTGTGCCAAGTGCATGCTAATAATAATAATAATACATAGTTTTTTTATGGCGCGATATCCAGCATCAATGCTGCTCAAAGCGCCTTACATCATCCAGTTGACTATAAACATGCATTAAAAAACAAATCAACCGCTATCTGACAATGGAAAACATCCAGTGTGTTCATATGAATGAAAAAGCACACTTAAGAGATGAATCAGAATATAAAAGCTATGAAGTAAATAAGGCTTAGATTAAAACAAAATGCATTTCATAGAACACACACACACACACACACACACACACATGCACACACACACATATATATATATAGAGAGAGATGTCCCTCCCTTACAGACACACACACACACACACTCACACACAGACCCGCAAACACACACACGCTGACATTAAATATAAACTGCACTAAAAACAAAATTGCATAAGCATTAAGATATTTCTTATTTTCTAACACAGAATTCTGTTCAGACATGCTAACATGCCTACACACTTACACACGCGTACCAGAGCACTGTGCCCTCACAAACACATGCACACACGTACACACGCACGCACCCCCCACACACACACACACACGCCCATTAAAAATAACCAGATAGAAAAAAATGCCACAACATAATCCCTTCAGAGAAGGCTGCACATGGGACCTCGGTTTATCGTCTCATCTGAATGACTAGGTGCTCAGTGTGATTTTCCAGTCCAGCTTGGGAGAAAGGGCGAGAGCGGGATTCAAACCCACACCCCCAAGGACTAAAATCTCAGCGCTCAAGGGGCATGAAGAGTTCAGAGAAACAGGTAAAGGAAAACGTGTGTGCATTACGAACTGTGATCAACATCACCACACACACACACACACACACACACACACCTGGGAGTTGAGCTGCTGAATGTTCTCCACGTTGGACTTGAGTCTCAGATGGAGATCTTCAATGGTGGCCACACTGTACTTCTTTTCCTGGTCCTGCTCCACTCTGTAATAATCATATTAATGATAACAATAATAACAATAATAATAATAAATGATAATAATGATAATGACAGTAGTACATTTATATAACGATGATGATGTAATAATAATAATGATATTAACAATTATCATAATAATCATAAAACAAAAATAATAAAGCATTTCTTCATTTATTTAATGATAATGATACTACTACTACTGACAATAATAATCATAATAATGATAGAATGATACTACTACTAACAATAGTACATCTGTATAGCACTATAAAACATCTCAAAACACTTTACAATAATACATCTGTCAGACACAAACCACCACAGAGGATGTAGGCGTACAGATCAAAGTTAGGGTAAAGATGTAGGCGTACAGATCAAAGTTAGGGTAAAGATGTAGGCGTACAGATCAAAGTTAGGGTAAAGATGTAGGCGTACAGATCAAAGTTAGGGTAAAGATGTAGGCGTACAGATCAAAGTTAGGGTAAAGATCTAGGAGTACAGATCAAAGTTCGCTTATAGATCTAGAAGCATAGATCAAAGTGTAAAGATCCAGGAGTTATAGATCAAAGATAGCTTAAAGATCTAGGAGTACAGAACAAACTGTAAAAGATCCAGGAGTTATAGATCAAAGATAGCTTAAAGATCTAGGAGTATAGAACAAACTGTAAAAGATCCAGGAGTTATAGATCAAAGATAGCTTAAAGATCTAGGAGTATAGAACAAAGTGTAAAAGATCCAGGAGTTATAGATCAAAGATAGCTTAAAGATCTAGGAGTATAGAACAAACTGTAAAAGATCCAGGAGTTATAGATCAAAGATAGCTTAAAGATCTAGGAGTACAGATCAAAGTGTAAAGATCCAGGAGTTATAGATCAAAGACAGCTTAAAGATCTACGAGTACAGAACAAAGTGTAAAAGATCCAGGAGTTATAGATCAAAGACAGCTTAAAGATCTAGGAGTACAGAACAAAGTGTAAAAGATCCAGGAGTTATAGATCAAAGATAGCTTAAAGATCTACGAGTACAGAACAAAGTGTAAAAGATCCAGGAGTTATAGATTAAAGACAGCTTAAAGATCTAGGAGTACAGAACAAAGTGTAAAAGATCCAGGAGTTATAGATCAAAGATAGCTTAAAGATCAACGAGTACAGATCAAAGTGTAAAGATCCAGAGTTACAGATCAAAGATAGCTAAGATCTAAGACTATAGATCAAAGCTAGTGTAAAGATCCAGAAGTACAGATCAAAGACAGCGCAAAGACCCAGAGAGAGTATACATCAAAGACGGCATTAAGATTCAGACGTACAGACCAAAGTTAGCATAAATATCATGAAGGAGGGTGTCTAAAACATGGAAAGGTAAGTCCCGAAGGAATACTCACACATTTTCAGACAGTCTCCCTTTCAGCTGGTTGAGCATCACCTGTTGGTGGGCTGAGTGACTCTGAAGGATCTGTGGAGACCGTACATAATAATTTGTCAGGCAGCTGATGTTTGATGTTGATAAATCACTTACCCCCCTTATCTCTATCTTTCCCTCTCACAGACATACACATTATCATTATTATTATATTTATATAGCGCTGAATCTTGTGCAGAGACAAATCACAGCGCTTTCGCACCAGTCATTCACACGCATGCATAACTCTAAAACTGGAGAAACTGAATACAAGGAAGAGGCAGGGAAGGGAGGCTATTTTGGGAAGAGGTGGGTTTTAAGGCCAGACTTGAAAGAGCTGAGTGCGGAGACCTGACGAAGAGAAAGAGGAAGTTCATACCAATTGCATGAACACATGAACAGAAACACACTCACGCACACAGACCCAAAAGCACACACAGATATACAGAGACACACAAGCACACATACACACACATTCACAGAGACACACGCACATACAACATACACACGCAAAAGGACATAAACACATACACATAAGCACACACAATATACACACACACAAAGACATACACATAAGCACACACATATGCATATACACACAAGCACACACACTTGTACACACAAACAAAAACACACACACTTGTACACAGACACACACACTTGTACACACATGCATATATATTCTCTCTCTCTCACACACACAAGCATACACTTATACACACATGCATACATACTCTATCCCTCACACACACATACACTCTCTCTCTCACACACACTGTCGCTGCGTGATCACCATATTGTGTACTTTTGACCTCTTTCTAGGAGCCGGAGGCCTGGAGATTAAAGTTTTTGTTCTTGTTCTTGTTCTCTCTCTCACACACACACCCACACTCACTCACACACACATGCATGTACACACACACGGAGGCAGCAGCGTACCCTCAGTTTATCGCCGTCAGCATGTCTGTCCTCCAGTTCCACCCTCATCTTGTTGTTCTGCTTCTGTAGCTGTTGGATCTGCTCCATCAGCAGCCTGCCCACACAGGAACACGCTGCTGTTACACACTGCCCCACTGCTGTCAGTGTGCGTTTTACACACAAGTGGTCAGTTTTTCAGTATCAGTTTCTCAAGGAGCTGTCACTGCATTCAGACAAATCCATATACGCTACACCACATGTGCCTTGCAGATGCCTGACAGCAGCATAACCCTAGTCAGGCCGTGAGTGCATGCATTTTTGTGTAGTTATCTGAGTGGCTTTCTTCAACACTGTTGTTGCCATGGGTTCTTTTTCAGTGCGCCAAGTACGTGCTGCATACGGGACCTTGGTTAATTGTCTCATCTGAGTGACTAGACGCTCAGTTTGATTTTCCAGTCAAACTTGGGAGAAAGGGTGGGAGTGGGATTCAAATCCAGACCCTCACGGACATTGAACTGGCAGATGAGTGTCTTATCCATTCTGCCACCTTCCTCCTAATGTACACGAAAAAACACATGCACACAAACATGACCACACAGGGACACACTGCTATTACACATTGTGTCAGTACTGTCTGTGTGCGTTTTACACGCAACCACACACACACACAAACATGACCACACAGGGACACACTGCTATTACACATTGTATCAGTACTGTCTGTGTACGTTTTACACACAACAACATACACACACAAACATGACCACACAGGGACACACTGCTATTACACACTGTATCAGTACTGTCTGTGTACGTTTTACACGCAACAACACACAAACATGACCACACAGGGACATGCTGCTATTACACACTGTGTCAATATTGCCGGTGTGCCTTTTATACACAACAACAACAACAACAACAACAACACACACACACACATACACACACACACATGATCACACTGGGACATGCTGCTATTACATACTGTGTCAATACTGTCAGTGTGTGTTTTATACACAAGAACACACACACACACACACACACACACACACACACACACACAAACATGACCACACAGGGACACGTTGCAATTACATACTGTGTCATTACTGTCAGTGTGCATTCAAGACATGAGCAAACACACACAAACATTCTGCTAATAAACAATTTCACTTCTACATGGACTGAGTGCATTCAGTTTTGCCACAGAATCATACACCCCCCTTATTTGGATTTTCTTTTCTATTAACAAACAACTGCACGTTTTTACAAAGATTAAGCGCATGTAGTTTTGCTGCAGAATTATTCACTTACTTTGGATTTTCTTTTCATCTAATATCACTTATAGTGAAAAGACGTTAAACTAAAGAACGATTTTCTTTTCTTTCTTTTTCTTTTTCAGTTTCTCATGATAACTGAAACATATAACCTTTGCCACAGGTAACTAATCGGCAGTCTTTTTGAAAGAGAAAGAGCTGACTTTCCAGATCTAAAATTGTCAACCTTTCTGTTTGTTTATTGTTTGAGACACAAGAAAGAGCACGATATAAGCTCAGGTTGTTGCTCCAGTTATCTTAACCGAACGCTGATTTTTGCCTTGGTTCTTGTTATTAAAAGATGTTTAAACGAAATGTCCACCTCATTTTGTCGACTTAATAAGAGACAAGAGTACCGTAAAGTTCGGTCTATAAGCCGTGACTTTATACCCCAGCTTCAACCTCTGCAGCTTATACAATGATGCGGCTTATTTGCGGATTTTAACGATCCCGGGAGTGTCACGTTCTCGTCTATTCTTAGCTGCCCTTCAACTCACCAAAATCATGATTTCTGTCCATGAATTTTTGGATGAGCTTCAGGATTTATAAATCAAATCCGCACACATTAAAGCCTTCAGATCAGCATTCAGTTCTACTTTGCTCAAGCGTACACCCTCATCACGCCGAAAACACAACGTTATGCCTATGATGCAGCCTTCAAACTGAAGGCGATCGACATAGCAGACGACAGTGCAAGCGACGAACCAGCAGCGACCTCCACCTTCATGTTCATGAAGTGAAAGCGAGGCTGAAGTTAGTGACAAGATGGCGGAGGAAGCTGTGATGGTTCTCTTCAATTCGGACACTGAAGACGAAGATTTTAGTGGATTCAGTGAGCAGGGTGACGTTGAATAAATGTGACTATCCCTAAATTATGGATCTTATTTTCGTTGTGTTTATTTATTTATTTATTTTTTTGTGGCACTAGCAGTATTTTCGCTTGCTTTTCTTTTTTTGTTGTTGTTTTTTTTTGTTTTTTTTTTGCTGCCCCATCATCTGCACCGTTTCAGTGGCATTACTCCGATGCCGCTCATTTAGATTCCCCCATATACGGCCACACCCGGGTTTGTCCGTCGCAGTTCCAGCGTCGGCATCGGTTGCTTTTCTTTGTGTTGTTCCCGCTTGTGTTTATTTCATAACCTACAGTATTGACAGCTTTTCTGTAATATCAGTATGTGTTCTGGTACCGGAAATAAGTGCGGCTTATAAACTGGTGCGGCTTATGTATGTATAAAGTTCAATTTTTTCCAAAATTTAGTGGGTGCGGCTTATATACCAGTGCGCTCAATAGACCAAACTTTACGGTATATGAGTCATACGGAGAGTTGAAACCAGAATGATCTTCCACATAATGGTGATCAGGTACTTACTCCTTTTCACTGGTCAGGCCCATGATCGCCTTGCTCTGCTCTCTGCAAACAAATAACAGCACATTTCTTATAATAATTATGATAATAATAGTAACAGCAATAATGATAATAATAATAAACACTTATTCATTGCTTTTTTTTTTTTTTTCCAGATACAGCTCACCGTGTTTTACCTGTACAAAAACTCATTAATCAGAAATGATGAAATAATAAAACAAATCAGTTTACAAAAACTTCAAACAAACATCATGATACAACCTGTTTAACAATCTCTCTCTCTCTCACTCTCACACACACACATGCATGCACGCACACACACTTAATACGAACAAAAAGCAGCTTCGAACTGTGATGCACAAAGCTATCAGTACTGCTGGAACAGATGGGTCTTCAGAGAAGATTTGAAGGAGGCTGTGGAAGTGGAGTGTCTGATGTTAAAATGAAAAAAAGCTATTACAGATGGGTAAGGGGAAAGGCTACACTGACTGAAGGATTTTTTTCTGACAGATGGAACACAAAAAAAATCTGATTATCAGTATGACGTCTGAACTTTCCCTGTCACATAGTTATACAGCTGGGATGCTCCACCCCTGACTCCCCCACTTCACACACTGTCCAGCGTCACAGAGCGAATGGATCTACAGCTGAGTGATGCCAAAGATGTCCACATATGTTGTTAGTTTGATTCAGTTTTGAAGAGGTGTCAAAGCAGATGGCCACATATGTTGTTAGTTTGATTCAGTTTTGAAGAGGTGTCAAAGCAGATGTCCACATATGTTGTTAGTTTGATTCAGTTTTGAAGAGGTGTCAAAGCATGCAGACTGATCCATATGCATTACACCACGTCTGCTTTAAAAAAAAGAAAAAGAAACAAAAAAAAGAGTGATATAGATAATGAAGGGATGAATGTGTGTGTGTGTGTGTGTGTGTGTGTGTGAACCTTAACATGCAAAGCTGATCAGCCGTTTGCTCAGTCTGACAAAAGTGCAGCATGCATGGACTGGATTCCCATTAAGCCTATAAGCTATCCTGCATGAAAGCTAGATTTAAGTTCAGGTTTTCAAGGAGTGACAAATTACAGTAACTGGCGTAAGTATTACACAACAACCCACTGCGTCACTGCAGATCCATGCAATATACAATCACATGGTCTGCATTCTGACATTTTCTCATGCTTGTGTGTGTGTAAGTAAGTATATATGAATGTATGTATGTATGTTTGTCCGTGTGTGTGTGTGTGTGTGTGTGTGTGTGTGTGTGTGTGTGTGTGTGTATCTACATCCTGATGAAGGTGTACTACAGCAAAAATTTGCAGCATTTTAATTACAAGTTTTAAAGACATGCAAAGACAAACTGTTGTTATCTTTATATTCTACCGCTTTCTGTAGTTACTGCAGTTAGTTCTACAAGGAGTGGAGCCCAGGACACCAAGAGAGTGTGATCTTGTGTGTGTGTGTGTGTGTGTGTGTGTGTGTGTGTGTAAAAGATCTATTTTTATTTTTATTCTATTTTCAAATACAAAAGCTGGCTGAAGATCAGGATGATGACAAAGCTTACACGTCAATCAGGTTCAGGCTTGTGGACTGTGCAACATGACTGTACTTTACACGTCTAAATGTCACACTTCATCCTGATGTCAAGGCACAGGCACCGGCAGTACCGGTGAGGAACTATCACTGACACTGCCCTGAAGACGTCTATAAAAGACTGTGGGGAATCTAACAAAGACTACAGCATCTATCTATCTATCAACTTACCTGATTTTGTTGCCCAGTTTTTCATTGGCCATCCTGAAAAAAAAAAAAAAAGAACGGGATGTATAAACTGGTCTGCCGAATTCAACTGTGTGGGGCACTCAGTCTTTCTGCCCATCCCTTCAAAAAGAACAATTCTGTGCGCATGTATCAAACTGCCAACACAAACACATACACATTCACACAAAACACAAATGTAACACCCCTTCACAAACATGCAGCAACAGATTGTAAACCAAATCAATAGAGCTGACCAATAATAAACGTAAGTGCCAAAGCCTTCATACAGTTTATTTGGAGGTAACAGACACACACACACACAACATTCACCAACCCCCACCCCCCCCAAAAAAGAAAACAGAACATATAAAAGACCATTTCATATCAGTGTAAGAATAAAAGATGTTTAGAATGTCAGAGCCTTCAGTAAATGATTCTTGACTGGTTAATAGTTAGCCTTGGAGTATCAAGCTTTGTACCAAAAAATTGTCTTTCCCCATTTTTTGAATGTTCTTGACACACGAATTACTCATCAAGTTTGAAACACCAACCAAATAGGCATGCTTCTTGCAATGCCATCCTGCACTCCTGTTTACAATTTGTTTCATTTTCATGCCAACATTAACAACAGAAAAAAAGGTACAACTAAATCTTTCAACAGCTGGTATCAGTAAGATCAAGATACAATTAAACTGTGATTTAAATCCATCATCCTGATGATCATTTTATTGCTGTATTGATTAGATTTATATTTGTCTGTTTGTTTGAATGTTTGCTGTTGTATATGTGTACACTTTATTACATAATTCTAATGCATGCTTGTCCATCTTTGTGTGCACATCCTTGCATGCGTAGTTGCATATATTGCTAAGAGCAGGTGTGCGAGCGTGCGTGTGTGCGTGCGTGTGTGAAAATATGTGTTCCTTCAAACCACCACAGCCAATCAAAAAGTAGCTAACCATCACAGAAATCACCAATCATGTCCAGTATCACAACTTATGTTGTCATATAGTTACAAAACAAAACACAACACTGTTTCTTCTAGCATAACTGTAGGGTGCTGTGTTAGTGAGGGTCATCATGATTATTTCCCATGTCCCAAAATGACAGTCACAGGAGGGGGAAAAGGAGAAAACTTGGACTGTTCCATTTGTTTATGTATACGAGATTAATTCTTTTTGCTGTGTGTTGAAACAAAGAAAAAAGTAACCACAACCGTTCTGTAATCATTTGATATTCAACAAGCACCACAACCAGATGAAACATGATGCTCTACAGGACAGTGCAGCCTTCAGAAACTGGTGATATTAATCGCCTTCAAACAGCTAAGATGTACAAAGAAAATCCACTTTCAAAAGCAATCAATGTGTCTTCTGGTATCATGGGTACAGCTAAGATGTACAAAGAAAATCCACTTTCAAAAGCAATCAATGTGTCTTCTGGTATCAAGGGTACAGCTAAGATGTACAAAAGAAAATCCACTTTCAAAAGCAATCAGTTTGTCTTCTGGTATCAAGGGTACAGCTAAGATGTACAAAAGAAAATCCACTTTCAAAAGCAATCAATGTGTCTTCTGGTATCATGGGTACAGCTAAGATGTACAAAGAAAATCCACTTTCAAAAGCAATCAATGTGTCTTCTGGTATCAAGGGTACAGCTAAGATGTACAAAGAAAATCCACTTTCAAAAGCAATCAATGTGTCTTCTGGTATCATGGGTTAATTGTCTCTCTGAAAGACTAGCACCCACACTGCCACTCAAGGTCTGGTGGTATGGAAGGCGGGGTGGGGGAGGGGAGCAAAAATCCTGGTCTGTGTACAGGGCTCCAACAAATGGACACATGCTTCCCAGTCAGACATATTCCTACGGAGCCACCACTCCACACTTCAAGTGACCAGTTCCACAATCCACACCTGTCGTGGTCAGACTGACCACTGTGCTTTGATTGAATGATATGGATACTCACATAGCATCTATCCTCGGTCAGAGACCAAGCTCTAAGCGCTTTACAAACTCGGGATCATTTTCACAACAGGCTGCCTACCTGGGTAGAGCCAACTGACTGCTGCCACTGGGCACTCATCATACATTTTCTGTGTCATTCAGTCAGGTTTAAGTCACGCACACACACACACACACACACACTTACATTGAGCTCCACCATGGCCCTGGTCTATGTGGGTACAAAGCTCCCCCCCATCAACCCCCCCCCCACCCCCCCCGCCTCCCATCTGGAGGAAAGAAAGCAGCATCTGTTCTCCCATCCTGCTTTATACCACACCCCTTACAAAACATCTGTGTAGCCCCCCACACCTCTACCCCTTACCCTTCTGCCCCCCCCCCTCTCCCTCCACCCCCCAAACCACCACCTTTTCTGCATGCAAATTTTGTTTAAGACATGTATTCACATAGGTCAGCACAGTCACAAGTGACGCTGCTATAGCTGAGTTAGCCAGCCAAAATGACAGATAGGATGCATCATCATCCATGGTCAAACATGACTGAGACACATCTCACACTGACACAGTGTAACATGTGTATTCCACATAACCTATACACATTTACTCACTCATAAATGGTGATCAGAACAACACACACACACACACACGCACGCACACACACACACAAATAATAATCTTTTAAAAAAAGATTAAAATATAAAAACTCATGCAGTACCAGATAAACCAAAAAAAAACCCAAAAAAACTGATATGGAAACTAAAGGGTCGTGCAGCTCTTCTCAAAAATTAGACTGACAATTCACCAGATGCAGATGTAAAAGTCTGACCAACAACCCATATCTCACAAAGATCCAGCAACATCTCAGAAACACATACAAGCACTTAGTGTTTGCAGACAAGGAAAGATGAAATAAAAAAAACAAACAAAAAACCCCAAAACACCAACACTTGCAAGGGTTGTTATATTACATGCCAAAGTTGCATTGCTACCCCAAAGTTGTTGTTTTTAAATAAAGAAAAAGAAACAGACAGAAATCACGTAAGTCAAATGGTACAAGAAAGAGAAGCAGTACTTATGTATTTCATCTTGGTGTTTAAGGTAAATCCTGTGGATGAAACATATGTAGGAATGATCAACAAACATGCAGCATCCTCTCTCTCTCCAAAAATATCAATAATTTTGACACTAAACCTTTGTATAAGATGCACACCGGATTGTAACACAGCAGCTCCTTGCAAAAGTTTCAAAACACTGAAAGAATCACAGAGAAGGGGGCAGACAGACAAACATAGACATAAACAGAGCACAAGAAAACAGACTTACATTTTCAGCAAGCCAGACACGTATAAACAGAGCACAGAAAACAGACTTACATTTTCAGCAAGCCAGACATGTATAAACAGAGCACAAGAAAACAGATTTACATCTTCAGGCAGCCAGACACGTATAAACAGAGCACAAGAAATCAGATTTACATCTTCAGGCAGCCAGACACGTATAAACAGAGCACAAGAAAACAGATTTACATCTTCAGGAAGTCAGACACGTATAAACAGAGCACAAGAAAACAGATTTACATCTTCAGGAAGTCAGACACGTATAAACAGAGCACAAGAAAACAGATTTACATCTTCAGGAAGTCAGACACGTATAAACAGAGCACAAGAAATCAGATTTACATCTTCAGGCAGCCAGACACTTATAAACAGAGCACAAGAAAACAGATTTACATTTTCAGGAAGTCAGACACAAACAGACAAACATAAACAGAGCACAAGAAAACAGATTTACATCTTCAGGCAGCCAGACACTTATAAACAGAGCACAAGAAAACAGATTTACATCTTCAGGCAGCCAGACACGTATAAACAGAGCACAAGAAAACAGATTTACATCTTCAGGCAGCCAGACACTTATAAACAGAGCACAAGAAATCAGTTTTAAATCTTCAGGCAGCCAGACACGTATAAACAGAGCACACGAAAACAGATTTACATTTTCAGGAACCGCCAGTCCAGCCATTCATCATCATCAACTGTTTTCCGGAAGCGCCGATCCAGATAGTCATCATCAAACAACATGACTGTCACTTAGTAAGCACCCACACCTCCTAAATCAAACACTGGTGCAAACAGAAATGGAGCACTGAAAAACCAACGAACTGTAGCACACTCACTACACAACTGAAAACAAGCTGTGTTTAGTGTAAAACCTGTCCACTGTGGCACGCAAAGGCAACGGTAAAGAAGCTGAGTCAGTTTAAAAAAAAGAAAAAAAAAGAAAAAAAGAAGTGTCAACTGTAGCACACTACACAACTGTCTGTAAAGAAGTTGTGTCAGTGTGAATAGATTTCCACTGCAGCACAAAACTTTAAAAAGAAACTTTGTCAGTGCAACCAGTTTTCCACTGTAGCACATGTGACACCTGCAAAGTAGCTGTGTCAATGTCAAAACTGCAGCGCACACCACAGCTGTTAATCTTTGCCAATGTCTGCTCCACTCTGACGGGATCTGCCCCCTTGGGACAGAAACCTTTGGGGCCAGAGCCAAGCAGGCAGGCAACATTTAACACCCTGGGAGCCCAAAACACGGCTGATGTGAGCTGTGAGGGATTATCATTATCAGGGCAGTGTAGGGATTAGCTGGTCACTGGATTAATGCTTTTGACTCACACAGGTGGAGAATGGTGTGTCCTTAATCAAATTTTATACAACAGCAGCCCAACCATCACACACAGAAACATCTGTTGTGACAAAAAAGGGATACAATACAATGCAATACAATACTGTGCCATACAATGCAACACAAAGCATTACAATGACCATGCAACGCAATACAATACCACACAAAGCAATACAACACAATGCAATACAATAAAACACAATAACACATATTGCAATACAACACAATGCAATACAACACAACACAATAACGGACAATACAATGTAACTCAGTATACTCAATGGAACATATTATAATGCAATATCATGCAGTACAACACGATACAATAAAACACAATGCAGCACAATACAATACAATAAAGCACAACACATAACATACAGCACAATACAACACAATAAAGCACAATACAACACGGCACAATACAACAGAGCACAACACAATATAACCCAACCCAACCCAACCCAATACCACAATACAACCCAACCCAATACAACCTAACCTAGCACAATGCAATATGTTACAACACAATACAATGCAATATAATAAAACACAACCCAACCCAATCCAACACAGCACAGCACAACACAGCACAACCCAACCTAACACAGCACAACCCAACCCAACCCAGCACAACCCAACGCAACACAGCACAACCAAACCCAACC
The DNA here is from genome assembly GCF_041734735.1 of Babylonia areolata. NCBI lineage: Eukaryota > Metazoa > Mollusca > Gastropoda > Neogastropoda > Buccinidae > Babylonia > Babylonia areolata. The sequence goes on from NC_134884.1 coordinate 22,950,251, forward strand.
CAACCCAACACAGCACAACCCAACCCAACCCAACACAACCCAGCACAACCAAACCCAACTCAACCCAACCCAACACAGCACAACCAAACCCAACCCAACCCAGCACAGCACAACCCAACCCAGCACAGCACAACCCAACCCAGCACAACCTGACTCAACTCAACCCAACCCAACCCAGTACAACCCAACCCAACCCAGCACAACCCAACCCAACCCAGCACATCACAACCCAATCCAACACAGCACAACCCAACCCAACCCAACCCAGCACAACCCAACCCAACCCAACCCAGCACAGCACAGCACATCACATCACCTCACAGCACAGCACAGCACAGCACAGCACAGCACAGTGGACCACTCACTTCTGCTCCTGCACCCAGGTGTTGACATTCTGCACCACCAATTCACTCTCGTGGTGCAGGCGATCTCCGTTGGCCCGAGATTCCTCCAGAGAGATCTTCAGGCCCTGGATCTCCTCGTTGGCGCTGCGGTTGTTGTGGCGCTGCTGCTCCAGCTCACCGTGCATTTTGTTTGTCTGCAGAATGAACAGAAGAAGGAAAAATGGACTTATGTACCATGAAGATGATGAGTTTATGGGGGAAAAAAAGTGTGAGAGTGTGGTGAGAGAGAGAGAGAGTGCGTGTGTGTGTGTGTGAGTGTGTGTGTGCGTGTAAGTGTGTGCGTGTATGTGTGTGTGTGTGTATGTGTGTGTGTGTGTGTGTGTGTGTGTGTGTGTGTGTGTGTGTGTGTGTGTTACGGAGTGGTGTGCTATGGTGTTTGCAGGTATACATTCATGCCTGTCTGCATGTGCATGTGTGTGTGCATGCTTGCATGAGCACTCCCACTCATTTTCAGCTGACACACATCCAGATCACCCACACCTTCCCAACCTCCCCTTATACACACACACACACAAACACACCCACCTGGACCCCCTACCTACCACTCGCCCCCCCACACACACATGCACACCACCCATCCACCTGAATACACACACACATCAACACTCGCACACACACACACAGACCCATACCCACACATAACACTCCAACTCACCCACACACACACATGTAACACCCCCATCAACCCACCTACCTACACACTCATAACACACACCTACTCTCACCCACCCACACCCTCAAACACACACACGCACACACACACACATACACACACACACAAACACCCTCAGACACACACACCAGCAGCCAGTGACACCACACTCACGTCATCCATGGAGTTGCGTAGCTTCTCCTGCAGGACGCCCAGCTCCTTGCGGACCAGAGTTGTCTCCTCCTCCTTGGAGCGCAGGTCCTCCAGCATCTCCTTCTGCTTCTCCTGGCTGCTCACCAGGTCCACCTGCAGGCTGCTGTAGCGCTCCTCAAAGTGACGCAGCTACACACACAATGACGTCAACCGTGTCAAGTGTTTGTTCCCTCAAAGTGACGCAGCTACACACACACACAGACGCCAACCTCTGTCAAGTGTTTGTTCCCTCAAAGTGACGCAGCTACACGCACACACAGACACCAACCCCTGTCAAGTGTTTGTTCACTCAAAGTGACGCAGCTACACACACACACAGACACCAACCCCTGTCAAGTGTTTGTTCACTCAAAGTGACGCAGCTACACACACACACAGACACCAACCCCTGTCAAGTGTTTGTTCACTCAAAGTGACGCAGCTACACACACAATGACGTCAACCGTGTCAAGTGTTTGTTCCCTCAAAGTGACACAGCTACACACACACACACAGAGACACCAACCACTGTCAAGTGTTTGTTCACTCAAAGTGACGCAGCTACACACACAGACATAGACGCCAACCCTTGTCAAGTGTTTGTTCCCTCAAAGTGACACAGCTACACACACACACAGAGACACCAACCTCTGTCAGTGTTTGTTCCCTCAAAGTGACGCAGCTACACACACACACACACACACAGACGTCAACCTCTGTCAAGTGTTTGTTCCCTCAAAGTGACACAGCTACACACACACACACACAGACGCCAACCACTGTCAAGTGTTTGTTCCCTCAAAGTGACACAGCTACACACACAGACACACACACAGACACCAACCTCTGTCAAATGTTTGTTCCCTCAAAGTGACACAGCTACACACACACACACACACACACACACACAGAGACACCAACCTCTGTCAAATGTTTGTTCCCTCAAAGTGACACAGCTACACACACACACACACAGACGCCAACCCCTGTCAAGTGTTTGTTCCCTCAAAGTGACACAGCTACACACACACACACACACACACAGACGCCAACCCCTGTCAAGTGTTTGTTCCCTCAAAGTGACACAGCTACACACACACACACACACACACAGAGACACCAACCTCTGTCAAATGTTTGTTCCCTCAAAGTGACACAGCTACACACACACACACACACACACACACAGAGACACCAACCTCTGTCAAATGTTTGTTCCCTCAAAGTGACACAGCTACACACACACACACACAGACGCCAACCCCTGTCAAGTGTTTGTTCCCTCAAAGTGACACAGCTACACACACACACACACACACACAGACACCAACCTCTGTCAAATGTTTGTTCCCTCAAAGTGACACAGCTACACACACACACACACAGACGCCAACCCCTGTCAAGTGTTTGTTCCCTCAAAGTGACACAACTACACACACACACACACACACAGACACCAACCTCTGTCAAGTGTTTGTTCCCTCAAAGTGACACAGCTACACACACACACACACACAGACGCCAACCCCTGTCAAGTGTTTGTTCCCTCAAAGTGACACAGCTACACACACACACACACACACACACAGACGTCAACCTCTGTCAAGTGTTTGTTCCCTCAAAGTGACGCAGCTACACACACAGACGTCAACCCCTGTCATGTGTTTGTTCACTCAAAGTGACACAGCTACACACACACACACAGACACCAACCCCTGTCAAGTGTTTGTTCACTCAAAGTGACACAGCTACACGCACACACACACACACACACCAACCTCTGTCAAGTATTTGCTCCCTCAAAGTGACGCAGCTACACACACACAATGACGTCAACCGTGTCAAGTGTTTATTCCCTCAAAGTGACACAGCTACACACACACACAGACACCAACCACTGTCAAGTGTTTGTTCCCTCAAAGTGACACTGCTACACACACACACACACACAGACGCCAACCACTGTCAAGTATTTGTTCCCTCAAAGTGACGCAGCTACACACACACAATGACGTCAACCGTGTCAAGTGTTTATTCCCTCAAAGTGACACAGCTACACGCACACACACACACACACAGACGTCAACCTCTGTCAACTGTTTGTTCCCTCAAAGTGACACAGCTACACACACACACAGACGTCAACCTCTGTCAAGTGTTTGTTCCCTCAAAGTGACACAGCTACACACACACACACACACAGACACAGACACCAACCCCTGTCAAGTGTTTGTTCCCTCAAAGTGACACAGCTACATGCACACACACACACACCAACCACTGTCAAGTGTTTGTTCCCTCAAAGTGATGCAGCTACACACACAGACGCCAACCACTGTCAAGTGTTTGTTCCCTCAAAGTGATGCAGCTACACACACAGACGTCAACCTCTGTCAAGTGTTTGTTCCCTCAAAGTGACGCAGCTACACACACAGACGTCAACCTCTGTCAAGTGTTTGTTCCCTCAAAGTGATGCAGCTACACACACACACACACACACACACACACACACACACACACGCACAGACGTCAACCTCTGTCAAGTGTTTGTTCCCTCAAAGTGACACAGCTAAACACACACACACACACAGACGCCAACCTCTGTCAAGTGTTTGTTCCCTCAGAGTGACGCAGCTACACACACACACACACACACACACAGACACCAACCTCTGTCAAGTGTTTGTTCCCTCAAACTGACGCAGCTACACACGCACACACACACACGCCAACCTCTGTCAAGTGTTTGTTCCCTCAAAGTGACGCAGCTACACACACACACACACAGACACACACACAGAGACACCAACCTCTGTCAAGTGTTTGTTCCCTCAAAGTGACGCAGCTACACACACACACACACACACGCCAACCCCTGTCAAGTGTTTGTTCCCTCAAAGTGACGCAGCTACACACACACACACACACAGACACACACACAGAGACACCAACCTCTGTCAAGTGTTTGTTCCCTCAAAGTGACGCAGCTACACACACACACACACACACACACACAGACACCAACCTCTGTCAAGTGTTTGTTCCCTCAAAGTGACGCAGTTACACACACACACCCACACAGAGACACCAACCCCTGTCAATACAACACAATACTGTACAACACAATACAATACAATACCACACAACACAACATGCTACACAATACTGTACAACACAATACAATAAAATAGAACACAATACCATACAACACAAATCCATACAACACAACACAACAAAACACAATACCATAATAATAATAATAATGGTATTTATATAGCTCTGAATCTTGTGCATAGGCAAATCAAAGCGCTTTTGCACCAGTCATTCACACGCATGCATAACTCTAAAACTGGAGAAACTGAAGATAAGGAAGAGGCAGGGAAGGGAGGCTATTTTGGGAAGAGGTGGGTTTTAAGGCCAGACTTGAAAGAGCTGAGTGTGGAGACTTGATGAAGCGAAAGAGGAAGTTCATTCCAACTGCTAGGTCCAGAGACAGAGAAAGAACGGCAGCCAACAGCTGAGAGTTTGAATCTGAGCATGCGTAAACACAACACATGTGTATGGGTATCCATACAACACAACACAATACCACACAACACAACACAACACAATACAACACTCACCTCCTCCTCTGTCGTCTTGTTCAGTTCCTGCATGTTCTTCAGTTCCAGCTGCAGTTTTCGCACCTTCTCTTCATACAGCTGCACCTGTTTACCGATCATTCCAATCAGTCACGCCTGTTTACCGATCATTCACACCTGTTTACTGTTTACCGTTCATTCACACCTGTTTACCGTTCATTCACACCTGTTTACTGATCATTCACACCTGTTTATTGTTCATTCACACCTGTTTACCGATCATTCACACCTGTTTACCATTTATTCATACCTGTTTACTGATCATTCACATGTGTTTACTGATCATTCACACCGATCATTCACACCTGTTTACCTATTCATCCACTTGAAAACCAAGCCTTCAATAATAATAATAATAATGGCTTCAGACATGCATAAACATGCATCTCTGACGCCTTGAAAACAGAAAAGACGCAGTGCGTGTTTACCGAGCCAGTCCTTGGGACATAAATTTTCCAAGAATTAACACGGAAGAAGAGTGAAAATCATGGTGTGGAGCTTCAACATGACAAGAGGATCATCTACTTCAAAGAAAAGTTGTTTCCCTTCCCCACTTCTTGGCCCAAGATAAACGTAGACAACAATAACAAGAAGGTATGCCCGCCTCTGTGTGCTGCAATGAGGGTGTGACTGGAGTGTGCAGAACCAGAGTGACCCTCTGGAGGTAGTCTGGAACCTCACATAATTATGGTAAGCGTCCTTGGGGCCCCTGATTTTTGTAACTTATCAGATGTCCAGATGATGATACTACTAATAATGTGAATTTCTAAAGCACCTACCCTGTCGCCTCTAAGCGCATCTAACAATACGTGTGGCATGAATGAGGAGCAGGAGGAAAAAAGGTACAAACTCAGTAGAAATGCTATTTTGAAACAAACAACAATCACACCACACATACCTCTCCTATACCTAACCCTCCTCACTCAAACACACCAACATGTACATACACAGACACATGCACACACACACACCAAGACCTTCCCTTGCCACACACACAATACCAACAACCTGTAACACACACACCCACACACATCAACACTTTGCCTTGCTGCACACACACAAACACACAAACATGCACACTCACTCATCTCAACATTCTTTCTCCCCCACCTTCCCACACCACACCCCCACCCACCTCATCCCTCAAGGCGGCATTCTGTTGATGCAGACGAGTGAGGTCAGCCTTGAGGGCGGCCAGTTGCCGCGACCTCTCCGACAGCTGCTCCATGGTCTCCTTGTGGTGACCTTGAACTGTGGTCAGCTGCACGCGCAGCTCATGGTTCATGTGCTCTGACTCCATCAGCTGACCACAGGGAGAAAGACATGTGAAGCAAGTCCCTCGGTACAGTTTCAGTTACTCAAGGAGGCGTTGCTGCGTTCAACAAATCCACATACACTACACCACATCTGCTAGGCAGATGCCTGACCAGCAGCATAACCCAACGTGCTTTTTTTTAATTTGTATTTGTATTTGTATTTCTTTTTATCACAACAGATTTCTCTGTGTGAAATTCGGGCTGCTCTCCCCAGGGAGAGCGCGTCGCTACACTACAGTGCCACCCATTTTTTTGTATTTTTTCTTGCGTGCAGTTTTATTTGTTTTTCCTATCGAAGTGGATTTTTCTGCAGAATTTTGCCAGGAACAACCCTTTTGTTGCTGTGGGTTCTTTTACGTGCGCTAAGTGCATGCTGCACACGGGACCTCGATTTATCGTCTCATCCGAATGACTAGCGTCCAGACCACCACTCAAGGTCTAGTGGAGGGGGAGAAAATATCGGCGGCTGATCGATCCGTGATTTGAACCAGCGCGCTCAGATTCTCTTGCTTCCTAGGCGGACGCGTTACCTCTAGGCCATCACTCCACATGTAATGTGTGTAAATGTTTTTATATCATATGTGCAGCTGAAAGACACATGTCCATGTTTATGGACAGTTAAAGTCGTATCTTGTATCTTGTGACATTGGCCTGAACTCCCGCCAATTCATGACAGTCAACTGCAATACCACACTTGGACGTCTGGTTGTGCGACATTATTGCAATACATCTTTATTCATCCATTTGGAAATTAAATGTGCAGCCATAGGCTCCTCACTCACCCCACACAATATCTCAGCCCATAGCCAAGTCCGGTACTCTCTCTGTCTCTGTCTGTCTCTCTGTCTGTCTGTCTGTCTGTCTGTCTGTCTCTCTCTCTCTCACACACACAATATGACAAAGGTTGGGCTAAAGGTATCAAAAAGCTACAAATATAAAGCAAAATACATACAAACAAGTAACACACGACAGCGGCTTCATTTCCACACACATCCCTTATCACCCTCCCCTCCACACCCACACATATAATATGTATATTAAGAAACATGTTTCCATAACAGGTTTTGCTTAAAAAAAAAATCATAATATGCAGCTGTGAACTCAGTTCAACCACATCATAACAACCACCCAAAACATTCCTGCGCCAGCAGTGCTGAAGAAGGTGGCGAAAACCATTGACCACTGAAATGCACAATTGATTCGGAGTTGGGAAATTTCTTCTACATAGGTGAATCATCTTGCTCCACACCACACACTTGCAGCTACAGGCACTACGTCTTCAAAGTGGAGCGGTGGCTTTGTGGTTATGTGAGTGACTGTGGGTTTGAGTTCTGTTTCTGGACCAGGGATTCTACTCTCTTCTTCACTGGACTTTGAGTGGTGATCTGATGCTTTGTCATTTGGATGAGACGATAAACTGAAGTCATTTTCACAACATGCCCTCAATGCCTGTAAAAGAACCCATGGCAACAGAAGGATGCTGTGTGGTGGTTGAAACCGTTTTCCTTGTCATTACAATACTTGATTAATATAACGGCTTCTTTTACTCATTCTTACTACTACTACTATTACAGCTACTGGTCTGCTACCACCACCACTACCACCATTACAACTACAACTGCTGTTGCTGCTGCTGTTGTTGCTTCCATGATCACTGTCACCACTAGACTGCAAGGGATGGAAATAAGGAAGAAGAGAAAGCTGTCCAATACTTCCTACCTCAGCCTGACTCTTTCTGAACTGTTCTTGCAGTCGCTCCTGGTCAGACCTCATGTGGGCCAGCATGTCTTCATTCTTGGCCATCTGCAACACGCACACACACACACACACACACACATACACATATACACACACACATACACAGACAAACATGCAAGCACACACACACACACACACACACAAACACACACAAACATGCAAGCACACATACACACACATACACAGACAAACATGCAAGCACACACATACACACACACACACACACATACACATGCACACACACACACACACACACACAGATCCTGTCACATCACTGAACATGTGTCCACACACTTTTAGCTTCCCCCCCCCAACTAAAATCTATGTCAGGAAAACAATACACAAGCTGTTTATAATGCATCATTGGAATCCGTGGCCAAACAACAGTAAATAATTCTTCCACCCAAACCTGTGTTTTAAAAAGCAACACAATCTACTGTTCGTGTCAAATCATTGAAACATGTGACCAAACAAAGGCAAGCTTTTCTTCCATGACCACCTGAGCATGGTGTGATGGTGGCCTAGTGATGATGTTTCTACCCAGGAAGCGAGAGAATCTGGGGTTATGGGATCGAATCCAACACTCGACAGCATTTTCTCCCCCTCCACTAGACCTTGACTGCTGGTCTGGACGCCAGTCATTCAGATGAGAAGATAAACCCAAGTCCCACATGTCGTATGCACAAGAACCCATGGCAAAAAAAAAAGGGTTGTCCCTGGCAAAATTTTGTAGAGGATTCCACTTTAATGGACAAACAAATACACTTGCAGGCCCTGCAGACTGCCGACGCTGGAACTGTGACGGATGAACCCGGGTGTGGCCATGTATGGGGGAATCTAAATGAGCGGTGTGGGAGTAATGCCACTGAAACAATGCAGATGATGGGGCAGCAAAAAAATACCCCCCCCACCCCAAAAAAAAACCCAACTCAACAACACTTGCAGGCAGATGGCAAAAAGAAAGGAGGGGTGGCACTGCACTGTAGGGACGTGCTCTCCTTGGGGAGAGCAGCCCAAATTTCACCCGAAGACATTTGCTGTGACAAAAGAGTGACAGAATACAATACACAATACAATGCAAAATAATGCAATGTAATACTATGCAATAAAAATAGAACGCAAACCAATGCAATGCAAACCAATGCAATGCAATACAATGCAATGAAATACAATACACTACAAAGCCAAACAACGCACAATGCAATAAATTGCGATACAACACAATGCAAAACAACACACCATGCCCGCCACACACAGCCCACCTCCTGTGCCTGTTGCTGCAGCTGTTTCTTGCAGCCCTGCAGCTCCACATGGGCTGACCTGAGCTGCCCCTCCCTGTCGCCCACCTCCTCCCTCAGGCCCCGCACCGTCTTCTGCAGCTCGTCATGCTCCGCACGCTGCCGCACCATGGAGTCGTCACGACTCTTCACCTGTACACCATGTCAGAGACAAGGCATCGTGTCATTCGCTGCATCAAGGAGTCAACATGACATTACCTGTATACCACCTCAGAGACAAGGCAACATGTCATCTGCTGCATCGAGGAGTCAACATGACATTACCTGTACACCACCTCAGAGACAAGGCATCGAGTCATTCGCTGCATCGAGGAGTCAACATGACATTACCTGTACACCACCTCAGAGACAAGGCAACATGTCATTTGCTGCATCAAGGAGTCAACATGACATTACCTGTATACCACCTCAGAGACAAGGCATCATGTCATTTGCTGCATCAAGGAGTCAACATGACATTACCTGTATACCACCTCAGAGACAAGGCATCATGTCATTTGCTGCATCAAGGAGTCAACATGACATCACCTGTACACCATGTCAGAGACAAGGCATCGTGTCATTCACTGCATCAAGAAGTCAACATGACATTACCTGTACACCACCTCAGAGACAAGGCATCATGTCATTTGCTGCATCAAGGAGTCAACATGACATCACCTGTATACCACCTCAGAGAGAAGGCAACATTATTCCGGTGGCATAATGGTTCAGATGCTTCTCTGCCAGTACAGTGTCTGTGAGGGTCTGGGTTTGAATCCCGGCCTCGCCCTTTCTCCAAAGTCTGACTGAGCATTTAGTCATTCAGATGAAACATTAAACTGAAGGTTCCATGTGTAGCACACACTTGGAGCACAGAAAAAAGAACCTATGGCAACATAAGTGTTGTCACCTGGCAAACTTCTGTAGAAGAAATCCATTCTGATAGATAAACAAATACACAAGCATGCACTCAGGCCTGACTAGTGCAGTGAGTTGGTTAAGCTGTTATCAGGCGAACGCCTAGCAGATAAGGCGTAGCGTATATATGGATTTGTCCAAACGCAGCAACGCGTCTTTAAGAAACTGCACCTGAAATGCAAGCGCACAGTCTCTGCCGCACAGCATGTATCAGACAGCCTCACCTTGTCAGCGTATTCGCGGAGCTGCCTCTGGTATGCGGTGACGTCCTCCTCCAGAGAGATGCAGGTCTTCCTGCTGGTCTGCAGCTGTTTGCCTGTCTCCTGGTGCCGGCCACGCTCCGCACGCAGCTCCGTCTGCAGCTGGTCCAACACCTGGTCCTGCTGTGACACCTGACCACAGGTACAGGTGTTAGGATCATTATTAGTACCATTATCATTTATGTATGTGAATGATAGTCAGTCATGTCCAACAATGACCATCAGAACAGCAGAGAAGGCAGCTGCTGTCCTGACTACCTGGGCTAGAATTTGATTATAGTGGAGAGTGTCTTGCCCACTTGATCACTTCTCCTGTGGACCAGGTACGAGTATTCTCCTACAAACACACTATTCTAATTTTGTTTATTCTTGGTAAAGTTGAAATTCTAAACTTAACCGTTTATGGATTCCAGAAGCATGAAAATGAAGCTTTGTTCGACAAATTACATCAACAATTCCCCATTGATTTTCGTTATTTTAGTGAACCACCCTGTTGTTTTTTTTTTTTTTTTTTTTACTGCAGTGGTCTCATGCAGTGCTGGTCCAGTGGAGTTGTAGCATTCATGTTGCTATGGGGTAGAATGAGTTAAAAGGACCGATTTACGCACATCTCGCTCGGTCCATGTAAAATTGAAATGAAAAGTTAAAAATACTTATTTCCATGCAGTCGTTTACTAGCCCCTCCAGTTAACTCACTCGCTGCCATTGTCCGCATATGCGGACATCGTCGGAGAAAGCGTTGGATGCCAATGTCCGCATATGCGGACTTGGATTTTAAAAAGTCGTGCTGTCGGAGTGACGCGTCGGATGCGAAAATCAAAAGCAGATGTGATATCTTATGTCACCTCTGGTCAGCTTTTCATTCACACACGCTGCGTGTGTGTCGCGATAAGCTCAACCGCAGTTGATAACAAAGCGTGCCCCCTGTCAGCTTTGTAAGTTGTTTGACAAGATGGCGTCACGGCGAAGTGTTCGACACAGTCGGAGAGGTGAAATGTTACTCAGCGTCGAAGATGCTTTGGAAATGATCCAAACTGAAGGCTCTGATGTCAAAGGAGATCATGTTGATTCTTCGGACAGTGAATTTGAACCAGATCCCAATGAACTAGAAATAGATTCGGCCGCTGAAGAGAGTGTTTACAATGGAGAGGAAAGTGAGGAATATGTGCCAGCAGAGAGACAGACACAGACGACGAAACCACTGAGGAAACGGACGATTTTGCAAGTGTTTTCACCAGTGATTGGACTGACAATTTTTCCTTTTTCCCTCTTGCACATCCCTTCACTGGCATACCAGGTTTGTCAGCTGACTGGCCAGTCAACACCCAGCTGGTTGAGTTTTTTTCTTTGTTCTTTGATTTTCATTATGTAGAGACAATTTTTTTTTGAATGTGTGAATTTCAACTTTCTTCACCACCTGTTCATACTTCATTGCATGCACTAGGTCTTCAGTTCCTCAAATAGTGTTAGAATGTGATGTGGAACACGTTGGTGTACCTTTCTGATGGGTGCAAAAATGCTAAAAAATACACAAAATATGGACACCACGATCAACATCAAGATGGTGAGTAAATACTTTGATTTTTTGCACACATATGGAACAACATTCCTTGCATACATATACTAAATATCAATTGTCTGGGTGTTTATTTGTTTTTTTTACAATTTTTTCCCCATCCTATACAAACCCTGGGTTTTCAGGGATTGGCAAGGGCAAAAACTCTTGGCATGGAGTGAGTTAATGTCACAGAACAAACACATTGTAACCAACTCTGCATCAAAACTACAACTGACCCCAGATCAACACGATAAACATGATAACTTACAATATGCTGGATTTGTTCTTGGCATCGCTGGTTATTGAAACATTACATATCATCTTGAATCATTTTGCAAGTCTTTTATTACAGCAAGTTATCACCAAAACCAATGCAAGTCAAAACTGTTCACTCTTGAGACTGCATTCATACTGAACCCATCTCATCACTTTTCAAACGATTTTCTAGCAACACCAACTGATGGTTTTTTTTTCTCCTTCATTGGTAACATTTTTTTTTGCCTGGCGTATTCTATAAAGTGCTAGAAAATCCCCACCTGTTCTGTTACTAATGCTATGCACAGGTATGTATTGTGCATAAAGCGTAGGGATCAAGGCTAGGGAAAAACAACACCCTATAGCCTGAAGATGAACAGAAGTTCCTTGTGTGTTCTTCTCTTGTTACTGTAGTTCCTTGCATATTCATTTGTACTTCCCTTATCACAGTAGTTACATATTTGTTTGTATGTATGTTTCTTCTCTCATTAACGTAATTACTTGTGTATTTGTACTTTTCTTCTCCTATAATGGCGTTTTCTTGTTTGCATATTAGTACTTGTCTTCTCTTACAATAGAATTTCCTAGCTACTTTTCTTTTTGATTCTACTTTTCTTCTCTTGTTATCATATTTCCTTGTTTCCTTACACACATACTACTACTACTACTAATGATAAACATAGGTCATGGCCCCTTATGAAGGGTTATGTGAACATGCATAATGAAAGCATAAACAAATAAATGCACCCTATGAATCACAGTACAGAGAACAAGGTTAAAATGCTACTATTGGAGGCGTGACAGTCACCTGGTTGGTCAGCATCCTCTCCTGCTCCCGGGAGCCGTCCAGCTCGACACGCAGTTTCTGGGCCTGCTGCTTGAAGGTCTGCACCTCCTGCACCGCGCTGTGGAACTCGTCCCGGATGCTGGACAGGTCCCGGTGCGTCCTCTCCAGCACCATCGCCTTCTCTCGCAGCTCCTCCTCCACACTCCCTGCCCGCTCCTGGGCCACCTTCATGTCACTCTGAGGGGGTGGGGTGGGGGTGGGCACAGGAAGAGAGAGTGAGTGAGAAGGTTTGTTCATATACATAGGCCATGGCCTCTTGTGAAGAGGTTTGTGAACATGTATAAAGAAAGTATGAAGGGTTGGGTGTGGGAAGAGAGAAAGAGAGAGAGAGATGGTTTATTTATATAATACATAGAGCATGGCCTCTCATGAAGGGGTACGTAAACATGTATAAAGAAAGTATGAAGAAAATAAAAGCTCAGTTCAGTTTAGCTGCTCATGGAGGCATCACTGCGTTTGGACAAATCCATGAACATGCTACATCTACCTCATCTGCTATGCAGATGCCTGACCAGAAACATAACCTAACGGAAAATAAAGGCATGCTATTCGTCAAAGTACTGACTAAACACCAACACAAACAGTCACATGAAATAGCAGTTTCCGTATGTGAACTTGTGAAACAAAAGCATGAATAAATAAAGGCATGTTAAAGTTCAGAGACCAGAGTAAACATCAATGTAAACATTCTCATGAAAATACAGCAGCTTCACTATTTTGATATCATTGTGAACAGAAACAAAGAAACATTTCTGAAAGCCTCAGTAGAAGCTGATGACATTAGTAAACAAGGCCTAACTGATTCTGTCATGACACCCCTTGTAAGTGAGTAAGAAAATATTTAAAGAGCTAAAATACTGTTAAAAAATAATAGATAAGAAGTCAGGCAGTGCCACAGCAGAACTGGTTATGTGCTGGACTTCTGATATACATGGTTGCTTTTTCTTTCTCAAGGCCTGACTAAGCGCGTTGGGTTGCGCTGCTGGTCAGGCATCTGCTTGGCAGATGTGGTGTAGCGTATATGGATTTGTCCGAATGCAGTGACGCCGAATGCAGTGACGCCTCCTTGAGCTACTGATACTGATACTGATACAGTCTTTACCAGTGATCAGGGTTTGAAGCCCCATTTTAGCAGGGAGTTATGTCCTTGGGGAAAAACACCTTACTCTGACTTTCCTCACCCAACCCAGGTGTGAATGGAAACCTGACTTCCGTAGGGGACGGTTAAAACTGCTGAAGGAGAGGACTGGGCCCTGCCTTCCTATGCTCAGCCCTAGACACAGTGGGTATAGATTCACTGCCCAAATGGTCATATAAGGCTACAAGACCTTTAACCCTGAAAAGAAATAATCGACCACAAGTTTCCTGTTGGTGTGTTCAAGGCGCACCAGCCTGGTGACCCTCTGACTCAGCTTGTCCTGTGACCTTGAACCTTAACCAATGTACCACGAGTTTCCTGCTGGTGTGCTCCAGGCGGCCCAGCTCAGTGATCTCATCCTGTGACCTTGAACCTTTAACCTATGTACCACAAGTTTCCTGTTGGTGTGCTACAGGCGGACCAGCTCGGTGACCCTCATCCTGTTACCTTTCACCTTTAACCTATGTACCATGAGTTTCCTGTTGGTGTGCTCAAGGTGGACCAGCTTGGTGACCCTCGTCCTGTGACCTTCAACCTTTAATCTACATACCATTAGTTTCCTGTTGGTGTGCTCCAGGCGGACCAGCTCCGTGACCCTCTGACTCAGCTCGTCCTGTGTGGTCTGCAGGTTCTTCTCCATCAGCATCAGCTTCTCCTCGTGGTGCGCCAGCTGCTCCGTGAACATACACACACACACATACATATAAATGCATACACACACATAGGTATATATATACACATAAACACACACACAAATACATACACACATGTATGTGCATACACACATAAACACATACATACACAAATACAGATATGTATGTGCATAAACACACACACATTTCCATATAATACACATGCACACAAATACAGACATGTGTGTGCATACACACACACATACATGTATGTACATTCACACACACACATACACACACACATGTATGTGTGCACACACATGTACACATACACCCATACAAGCATGTGCACACACACACATACACATCTGTGCAAAACACACACACACACACACTTACATATGAACACACCCATTCATGTATGTGCACACACACTTACATACACACACACATCCATACACAACCATGTATGTGCATGCACACACACACATGTAAGTTCACACACACACACACACACACTCACACATGCATGTACACAAACGCGTGTATGCATATGAACACACACACACATACAGACACACACACACGCTCATCCACAAAGCAGACACACATGCGCAGAGCTTAATACAATCACATACATATATGTCCGTCAGTAGACACAGAGAAAAACGCATAAATACACACCACCACACAAACAGACACACACACACACTCATACACTCATCTAATACACAGGTAGAATGAGTTGAAAACAACGTTTACAACTATGCACACACAGACATGTGAGTGAATGCAACTAAGCAAGGTAAGCATGCACGAAAGCACACAAAAACACACACATACATACAAACACACACACACACTCACAAGAGCATTTATATCCATACACATAACATAATTATAAATTAAGCTCATTCTAAGCTCAAGTGTTCAATTGTTTCCTCACCTAATCTAGGGCAGACACCTGCTCCTCGTAGCGAACAGAGTCCGTCTTG
Source organism: Babylonia areolata (assembly GCF_041734735.1). Classification (NCBI taxonomy): domain Eukaryota; kingdom Metazoa; phylum Mollusca; class Gastropoda; order Neogastropoda; family Buccinidae; genus Babylonia; species Babylonia areolata. Next base: position 22,966,097 of record NC_134884.1, read on the forward strand.
TGGCGCTGGTGGGCCGCCGTCAGGTTCACCTGTAGCTGCTGCATGCCCTGCTCCAGGCGCTTGATCTGCACAACGTTCATTGACTGATTGATATGGATATCTATATAGCACCTGTCAGGTTCGCCTGTAGCTGCTGCATGCCCTGCTCCAGGCGCTTGATCTGCACAACGTTCATTGACTGATGGATATGGATATCTATATAGCACCTGTCAGGTTCACGTTTAGCTGCTGTGTGCTCTGCTCCAGGCGCTTGATCTGCACAATGTTCATTGACTGATTGATATGGATATCTATATAGCACCTGTCAGGTTCATCTTTAGCTGCTGTGTGCTCTGCTCCAGGCGCTTGATCTGCACAACGTTCATTCAATCTTTTAAAACTGATCTGAAAACACATCTTTTTGAAAACGCCTATGAATAGACCTTCCATGTCTTTCCAATGACATTCAGCTATAAGCCATGCAAAATGTGTGTGTGTGTGTGTGTGTGTGTGTGTGTGTGTGTGTGCGTGTGTGTGTGTGTGTGTGTGTGCGTGTGAGTGTGTGTGTGTGTATGTGTGTAATTAAGTGATGTAATGTGTGTAGTCTTTGAATCTGTTTTATGCTTCTGTGCATTATTTTTTTCTTCTTGTAAGTTGTTGCATGTGTATGTATATTTGTTTCTTGTAAAGAGCTTTGAGCTCCCTTTATGGGAGGAAAGCACTCAACAAGTATTCATTATCATTGTATGGATACCCATATAGCACCTGTCAGGTTCACCTGTAGTTATGCTCTGCTCAAGACACTTGATCTGCACAACAACAGGCGCAATAGCCAAGTGGTTAAAGCGTTGGACTTTCAATCTGAGGGTCCCAGGTTCGAATTTCGGTGACAGCACCTGGTGGGTAAAGGGTGGAGATTTTTCTGATCTTCCAGGTCAACATATGTGCTGACCTGCTTGTGCCTGAACCCCCTTCAAGTGTATATGCAAGCAGAAGATCAAATACACATTTTAAAGATCCTGTAATCCATGTCAATGTTTGTTGAGTTATGGAAACAAGATCACACCCAGCATGCACACCCCAGAAAACATAATAGGGCTGCCTAAATGGCGGGGTAAATATAAAAAATGGTCATGCATGTAAAATGTTACATATCTGTCTGAGTGTGTATGTGTGTGTGTCTGAAATCTGATTGAATGACACAGGAAACGAATGATGAGTGCCCAGTGGCAGCCATCAGTCAGCTCTACCCAGGTAGGCCGCCTGTAGTGCAAATGACTCTGTGTTTGTAAAGCAATTGGAGCTTGGTATCTGACTGAAGATAGGTGCAAGATGAGTATCAATAACAGTAATAATGATGATAATGACAATAACAATAATGACAATCAAATTCCACACGGGTAGCTGTGGTCTAGTGGTAATCCGTCCGACTAGGGAGCGAGTGTCCTTGGGTCCAAATCCCTTGCACAGACCGGGATTTTTACTCCCATCCTCTCCCCAAACCAGACCGCTCAAGTGATGGTCTGGGTGATAGTCTTTTGGATGAGATGATAGAAATGAGGTCCTGAGTGCAGCATGGACTTGGAAGAAATAAAAGATTCAATGGCAACAAAATGGTTGTCTCTGGCAAAATTATGTAGAAAAATACATGATAATAAAACAAGTACAACTGCAGACAAAAACAAAAAATGATGGCGCTGCATTACCATGGCAACATGCTCTCCCTGGGGAAGGGGGAGCCTGAATTTCGCACAGGGAAATCTTTTCTTACAAAATGTAATATCATGCTGCTAGAAATATGCCATACACACACACAAAAATGCATGCACACATACAACACACACACATATAAACGCATATAAACGCATACAACACACACACACACACAAACGCATGTACACAAACAACACACACACTTGTAAACACATACAACACACACACACACAAACACATGCTCACAGACAACACACACATACACATGAACACGCAAAAACACAACAAATACCCAGCACTGAACAAGCCCCAGAATTGCCCAAGAGCACCGCTCACCTCATCCACAGCAGCAGCCTTCTGGTCCCGTGTCTGACCCAGCTCTTTGCGGGCGTCACTCAGGGAATCCTCCAGCTGTGAGATCTGTCGCAGCTTGTTGTCCAGGTCACCCTGACCTCTTTCCACGTCGCACTCCAGTCGCCTGATGCGCTCTTCTTTGCTCTGGAACTGAAGAGAGAAATTACATGATGAATGTCTGTGTAACCTGGCAGAAATGAAGACAGAAATCACATGACGCATGTCTGTGTAACCTGGCAGAAATGAAGACAGAAATAACATGACGCATGTCTGTGTAACCTGGCAGAAATGAAGACAGAAATCACATGACGCATGTCTGTGTAACCTGGCAGAAATGAAGACAGAAATCAACATGACGCATGTCTGTGTAACCTAGCAGAACTGAAGACAGAAATCACATGACGCATGTGTGTCAACCTGTCTGCCTGTTTATAATTATCTATGTTCTCACTGGTGTGCATTTTTTTCCCCTTCTGTTTGTTTCTTTCTGATGAACTCAGGTGTACTGGAATCAGACTCATTCCAAGTAAGGAGCATTTTTTGTGTGTATATTTTTCATTGCTTTTTAAGTTCATCACTGCTTTGTAAAATGTTACGGTCACCAAATGGCAATGGTCCAATGAAGAAACAAATATCCAGGGGTCACCAAGTGGCAATGGTCCAATGAAGAAACAAATATCCAGGGGTCGCCAAGTGGCAATGGCCCAATGAAGAAACAAATATCCAGGGGTCACCAAGTGGCAATGGTCCAATGAAGAAACAAATATCCAGGGGTCACCAAGTGGCAATGGTCCAATGAAGAAACAAATATCCAGGGGTTTCAGCCCCATATATGGACCAGGATTTCTGCTTCCTCATCCAGTAGACCTTGAGTGGTGGTCTGAATGCTAGTCCTTTGGATGAGACGATGAACCAAGGTCACGTATGCAGCATGCACTTATCGCATGTAAAGGAACCAATGGCAACAAAAGTGTTGTCATGGTCAAAAATTATGTGGAAAAGTCCACTTTGATAGTAAAACACGCCGACAGACAAAAGGGAGACCAACCCAAATTTCACACAGAGAAATCTGTTGCAACACTGTTGAAACCTTTGCTGACGCCATCATCATAATCATGATCATAATTGTCACTGCCCCCCAAATTCTCTCTTCTTTTTTTCTCTTATATTTCTCCTCCATTTGTTTCTGGAAAAGACCAGAAACCCACCCTGTTGACAAAAAACAACTACAAATTTTGAATGAATTTTCTCACAGAAAGGAGGAGTTTGTATTATACTCCATGTTTGGTGATACATATACTTACCATGTCAAACTGATGCAAACTAGGCCTATTGGTTTGCTCTGCTTGGCCATATTTCACGCGGTTAATGGTGAAAGGAAACCCCGTCTGCTCTTAGCCAATGAAATGCCTCTAAAAGCTACAAGCGCTGAATCATTCCTTTGGCAAAGGCTCTCCACGCCATCTTGTCAGGTTTACACTCTGTCTCGTCTAATGCTTTTTTTTTTTGGCTATTAAGCATGTTCCTTTGGCCTTATTTTGTTGCATGCGGCTTGATTTTATTGTATTCTTACATTTTGTGCACTCGATTCGACTCTGCCCCCTCGAATCGTACTTTTTCTCTACCTCTCAGGAGACTGCATGAGGGTGGGGGAACGAAAACGCTTTCTCTTAATATCCATGCTTTTTAGTTTTTTTTTCTAAAATGCAAGAAAGCATGGGATCATGAAAAAGAGTGGACCAACATGTGGAGTGGCGACCTAGAAGTAATGTAACTGACTAGGAGTGAGCATACAAAGGTCTTAATCCCCCCCCCTCCACTAGACACAGAGTGGTGACCTGTATTTAGTCTTTCAAATGAGACAATAAACCAGTGTTCTGTGTGCAACATGCACTTACTAGACATCAAAGAATAACAACCAGCAACAAAAAGAATAGTCCCTGGCAAAAATCTGTAGAAAAAACAATTCTGATTGTAAACCTAATATAACTGCAGAAAGAAAAAAGAAAAGAAAAATCTATGGGTGGTGTTGCATTGTGGTGACACACACTTTCCCTGGGAAAGAGCAGCCTGTTTTCACACAGTGAGAAATCTGTTTTGAAAAACAACAACAACGACAAACAAAAACACAATATAATACAAAACAATAACAGCCCACGATAACAACTGACCTCCTGGTTGCTGTGGCAGTGGTCATTCTTGTAAGCCAGGAACTGGCTGTCTGTCTCACGGGCCTTCTGGTCATTCTGCATCGCCTGGAAAAGGGGAGAGAGGGGAAGGGGGGAGAGGGTTATGGGGGTCGGGAACAGACAGTCACTGAGGTGTCTCACATAAGGTGGGGGGCAGCTTTCCTTTTTAAGTTTTTTCTCTCTCTTTTTTTGGAGGGGTGTGGGGGCGTGGGGATGAGGTGGTGCAAGATGTTGTCAGAGTGCTACATGAATAAGAGAGATACAGAGACTGAGAAAGAGATAGTCAGATAGATTGATGGGAAGAGACAGAGAGACAGGCAGAGACAGAGGAGGAGGAGGAGGAGAGAGAGAGAGAGAGAGAGAGAGAGAGGGAGACACAGACAGACAGACAGACAAATGGGGAGAGAAGGAGGGGTGAGACAGAGAAAGAGACAGACAAAGACAGAGAGACAAACAGACATATCTGGATGGACAGAGAGAGGGGAGAGAGAGAGACGGGATGTGAAAGACAGAGACAAGGAGAGAGATATGTAGAGAGGGAAAGCAGAAAGCAGACAAACCAAAAGGAATGCAGCAAAAAACGTCAGTGGTTATAACTTTTTTTTCACACAAATATGCATCACTGCAAAACATACACACACACACACACACACACACACACACTCATCACACATACAATCTGAAGGACAAAAAATTCCAATCCATGCTCTGACGTACGTGTGCGTGCGTGCATGTGTGTGTGTGCATGTGCTGTGTGTGCATATTGTGTGTGTGTGTGTGTGCACATGTATAGGCATGCGTACAAGAGCACATGTGTGTGAACATGCGTGCGTTTCTCCACATCCAAGCAGCAGCACAATTCACAACAATAACATAACAGCACAACTACCCCCCTCACATCCCCCACCCTCCAACCCACCCCCAACAAATCAAACATCCACAAAACCACCACCACCACCACCACAACAACAAAACCCCTCCCAAACCATTCTGAAACCAAGTTCTTATACTGATATGCAAATATATGTGTCCAAACTTCTAATGTACCTGTGTTTGTATCTGATTTTCAATTTATGTTTGTATTTGATTTTCAATTGATGTTTGTACCTTTTTATGTACTATCCCCCCCACCCCCTCCACCCACCCCTATTCCTTATGACCCTGGTAAACATGGCAATAAAGACATGTTCTATTCTATTCTTTGCTGATAAAGACCACCAGTCCCTCCTCCTTCCCACCGCCCCAACTCCAACTACAACTGCGATTCCTGGAGCTTCTGTTTGAGGTTGGCGATGTCTTTCTTGCAAAAAAAAACAAAACCCAACCCCAACCCAAACAAATCCTCCTCAAACCATTCTCACACCAAGCTGTTAAAGACCCCCCCACCACAGCCTCTTCTCTTCCACCCCTACCTCCAACGGCGATTTCTGGAGCTTCTGTTTGAATTTGGCGACGTCTTTCTCACAAAAAAAAAACCAAAACCAAAACAAACCCAACCCAACCCTGCTCAAACCATTCCCACACCAAGCCGTTAAAGACCCCCCACTACACCCTCATCCCTCCCTCCAACACCCAACTCCAACTGCGATTTCTGGAGCTTTTGTTTGAGATTGGTTATGTCTTTTTCACACACACACAAAAAAACAACAACAAAAAAATTCTTCCCCAACCATTCACACACCAAACTGCTAAAGACCTCCCCCACCACCATCCACCCCCTCCTCCCTCCCACCCCCCCACCTCCATCTGCGACTCCTGGAGCTTCTGCTTGAGGCCGGCGATGTCCTTCTCGCAGTCCCTGATGCGTGAGTTGGAGGAGTTGAGGTCGCCCTGGCTGTTGTTGAGCTCCCGCGTCAGCTGAGCGATGACGTCCTCGCACTTGGACACCTGGGTCTGGGCGTCACGGTGGGCGCAGTCCAGGCTCTCCAGCTCCTTACGCAGCCGCTCGATGCGCTGGTCCTTGTCCTGCTCCTGTCAGTGGAGAATGGTGTTATGGGGGTGACATGCTACACAGAATACAAACACACACCCCACAGAACACACAAACACTACACAGAACGCACACATCACCCAGAACACACAGACCAACACCCTCACCCCACCCTATCCACACACACCAACACCCACCCACCTCAAACCCTCCACAACGCCCCGCTGCCCCACCTTTGCGCGGCTGTCCTGCAGTTTGTCCTGCAGGTTGTTGAGGGCCGCCTCCAGGCTCTGCACGCCCTGGCTGCTCTCCTCGAACTTGTGCCGGTACATGCTGACCGTGGCCTGTAACCGCTCGGCCTCGTCCTTCCCAGACTCCACCTGCTCCTCCAGCTTGCCCACCTGCTGACGAGTCTCCGCCAGCACCTTCTCCGTGTCCCTCAGTGTGTCCGTCTGGCGGCTGATCTGTCAAACCCATTCAGCCCCAAGGGAATTAAGAGAAGGTAGGCCTAATTGTGAACGATCCATTCGAAGCGACCACCTCGATGTGTGTATTGTACAGATAATAGGTCTTACAATCATCAAATATAGCTCTTCTGTTTTTGAAGGCTTTCTCAGATAGATTGCATCAGGAAAAGTTCCTCTGCTCCTTTTCGACATTGTTTTCAATGGCTGAAATAGCAGGGGTGTCTGAGGGTTAATGCAAACTGGCAAGTCTAATTGTGGACAATGAGTTTGGGTGGATGTGGACAATGAAAAGAGAAACAGGTCTTAAATTCATTAGATATAACATATTATTGGAATATCATACAAGACTGTTTTATTGTTGGTTTTTATCACGCATGCACACATACACACACACACAAACACACATTTACCACCACCCCCCATCCCCCCTTATGCACATACAAAAGCTCACACTTTTGAGAGCATTCATTAACTGTGCAACATTGTTCATGAATACACACGTCAAAATACCCCATGGTCTACTTGCAAATGACACTATTTGGAGATTCCTGTGAAAACTGATAATATGATCTGCTACCAACACGCTTTTTAAATTCTCCCAGCACTGGTAATGCACAATTCATACTACACATCCAGTTAAATCAGCTATTTTTAACTATGTCAAATTTCAAGTCCTATTTGCTTGCTTCCCTTGATTTTTGGACTGTGCGAGCATGTTTGCGGACTTGGTTGGCAGTGGTACGTGAAGAGAAGAAAGAGCGTGGAAATAGCCAGAAATAACTGATGTTTGACTGGTTCTTGGAAATGAATATTCATTAAGGTATCAGAACGAGAACGAAGCAGATGTTTAATTGTAAAATATGTGTGGTGAGGACGTTTCAAAGTGGGGCGGTACACACTGTTTGCAGTTAGGCCTACCTACCCTAACAGCCTTAGCTGTTTGCCACACTGACGGGGAAAACATGGAGAAAGTATACTGAAATTAACCATTAAATAAAACAAAAAAAACCAGCTGACAGGTGTACACAGCTGAAATTACAGTGGAAAGTAGTTTCCTTTCTTTGCAATTTATACATATGTAGAAACATGAAAACCATTTCAATGAGACAAATTTTGATGCATGCGAGAGAGAGAGAGAGAGAGTGAGGAGGGGAGCAGTGGGGGGAGGGGGGCGGGGGCGGGGGAAACAGAGGTGGGGATAGATGCAGAAAGAGAAAGAGAGAGCAGAGAGAAACAGAGAAGAAAGAGGGAGAGAAGGAAGAAACAGAGACACAGAGATGCATAAAACGTGATACACACACACACAATTATATATATATATATATATATATATATATATATATAGAGAGAGAGAGAGAGAGAGAGAGAGAGATGAGAACTAGAGAGAAACACAGTCACAAAGGACAGGAGTCACAGACATAGGTAAAACAACAAGAAAAAAGCACACACAAAAAACACAAACACATGCACAGAAAATACACACAAAACATACACACACAGAAAAAACAACAACACAAAAAAAACACACCCCCAAAACAAACAAAAAAACACACACAAGCATGCAACAGTCAAAAAATACACACAAACACAAATTCACACACACACAAAAACAACCCAACAAAGCCAACAAATCCACCCCACCACCCCCAGCCCATAACCACATAACCACCCCTCCCCTCCCCCATCCACCCACATCCCGTAACCACCCCCTTCCCCCATCCACCCCCACCCACCCCCCTACCCCAATCCCGTAACCACCCTCCCCTCCCCCATCCACCCCCACACCACCCCTCCCCCCCAACAACCCCTCCCCACCCCCATCCACCCACACCCATCCCCTCCCCCAACCACCCCTTTCCCCCCACATCCACCCACACCCCCCTGCCCTCCCCCAACAACCCCTCCCCACCCCCATCCACCCCTCCCCTCCCCCATCCACCCACACCCCCCAACCACCCCTTTCCCCCCACATCCACCAACACCCTGTACCTCCATGGCGCTCTCCTCCTGCAGCTTCTTGTATCGCTCCAGGTCCTTGTTGAGGCTGGCGATGGTGCTCCTCCCGTCCCCCACCCGCTTCTGCGCCTCCCCCAGCTCCTCCCGGGTCATCTTCAGGTCGTCCCGCACCAGATCAAGGTCGCACTGGAGCTGCTTGGCCTCCTGCTCGTGGCTGCTCTTCGTCAGGGCCAGCTCCCCCTTCAGCTGCTCGTTGGAGCGCTGCACGTTCTTCATCTGGATGGGTGGTGGAGGGGGGGCAGGGCAGTCACAGAGAGTGGGTTTTTTTTTTAGGTTCAAGTCTTTGGTGTGTGTTATGTGTGTGTGGGTGTGTGTTTGTGTGTGTGTGTGTGTGTGTGTGTGTATGTGTGTGTTTGTGTATATGTTTTGGGGAGGGAGGGCAGGGAAGTCACACAGGTTTATTTTTTCAGGTTCAAGTCTTCGGTTTGTGAGTGTTTGTTTGTCTGTACTATGGTGGGATACAGGGAATTTTGCTTGTTTGACATGTTTTCAAAAGAACAACAACAACAACAACAAAAAACATGAATGAGCTAAAGGGGTTCAAGCCTTGGCAGTCACACAGGGGTTTTTTAGATTCAAGTCTTTGGTTTGTGTTTGTGTTTGATTGTCTATACTTCGGTGGGTGCAGGGAATTTTGGTTAGTTTGATATATTTGTAAGAAAAAAATGTTACAGAATAAAATGTGAATGAGCTAAAGAGGTTCCAGCCCTGGTTTGTTTGTCTGGGGAGGGGGTGGGGGTGGGGGGGAGCAGTCACACAGAGGTTTTATGGGTTCAAGTCTTTGGTTTGTGTTTGCACTTGTCTGTATTATGGAGGGGTACCAGGAATTTTGCTAGTTCAATATGTTTTGCCAAAACAATGTTATAGAATTAAAATGTGAATGAGCTAAAGGGGTTCAAGTCTTGGTTTGTTTGTCGGTGGGGGGAAGGGGTGGGGGAGCAGTTGGTCAGGGTTTTTTTTAGGTAAAAGTCTTTGTGTTTGTGTTTGTCTGTACTATGGTGGGGTACAGGGAATTTTGCTAGTTTGACATGTTTTGCAAAACAACATTATAGAATAAAATGTGAATGAGCTAAAAGGTGAGTTAATTTATTATTAAGTTGAGAAAGTATGTATGCTGATATACAATCACAGTTTCACACAAATGTGCACACAGACACACACACACACATTATTCTCCTCCTCCAATATCTAACCCATAAATTCATCCCCCCATCCCATTCCACATAAATCAGAAGCCTCCTCCTCTGCCTCCTGACCATCCCTCCACAAACTCCCTTCGTTGCACAACATGCCTTCATAGGCTGTTGCCCTTTCTCTTAATGTTTTCATTGTCTCATACAGACACTCATACACTTGCATGCACACACACACACACACACACACACACACACACACATGCACACTCCACCTCTCTCTTTTACTTCCACACACACCTCTCGCCTTACCGCACACTTAACAGGCACATGCACAAAGTTCAGACATGCAAGAGCACACACACTGGCACATTACACCACACATAATTTCATGCAAGTGCATCTGACAATGCTTGTGGACACACACACACACACACACACTGAATGACCAGCCACAAAACTGCAGCACAGTCATAACAACAATGAAAACCAAACCAAAAGAGGGACATAAAACCAGGATCAAAAGACAAAATGCGGTGTAAAACAGAACTGAACAACTGAAAATCACAGTGAAAAAAAACACCCAAACCAACCGAATGAAGCTAAATAATAATAATAATAATAATTCATAACTTTTTTATGGCGCGATATCCAGTACTGATGCTGCTAAAAGCGCCTTACATCATCGAGCCAGATATAAACATAGAATAAAACATTACAACAGCTCAATCCAATGCGTTCACAGAATGAATGAAAAAGCATGATCCACCAAACAATAAAAATATCAAGTAAATAATGCTTAGATTAGAAAGAAATACATTCCTTAAAAACACACATTTTTTAGACACACATACATGATGACTTTAACCCCATGACTGCCGAACCTGATGAAACGAAATCAATGCAGCATGGATGTGAAACACAAGTACTGCTTGAGTACTAAAGTGACTGATTTTACTGAACAAAAGTATTGCAGTCACAAGGGGAGAAAGGAAGAATGGTGACTGACCTGTGACATCTGACTTATCTCAGTTATTTGTATTTATTTTTATCACGACACATTTCTCGGTGTGAAATTTGGGCTGCTCTCCCCAGGGAGAGCGTGTCACTATCCTACAGCACCACCCATTTTTGCGGTATTTTTTCCTGCGTGCAGTTTTATTTGTTTTTCCTATCGAAGTGGATTTTTCTACAGAATTCTGCCAGGAACAACCCTTTTGTTGCCGTGGGTTCTTTTACGTGTGCTAAGTGAATGATGCACACGGGACCTAAGTTTGTCGTCTTATCCGAATGACTAGCATCCAGACCACCACTCAAGGTCTAGCGGAGGGGGAGAAAATATCGGTGGCTGAGCCGTGATTCGAACCAGCACGCTCAGATTCTCTCGCTTCCTAGGCGGACGCGTTACCTCTAGGCCATCACTCCGCTAAAGCCCTTCAGTGATGAGCATTGTCATTATCGTCAACAGCAGTCATGGGGTTAAAGACAGATCACCCACACCAGAGGACAAAAAAGAGAAACACTTTGATGTCTTGGGGTTGAGAGAGAGAGAGAGAGAGAGAGAGAGAGAGAGAGAGAGAGAGAGAGAGAGAGAACAAGAACAAAAACTTTAATCTCCAGGCCTTCCGGCCCCTAGAAAGAGGTCAAAAGTACACAATATGGTGATCACGTAATGACAACACAATGTAAAATACATACTAACTAAAACCTGTAGAACAAAAGTGCTTCTTGTGCATTGTGAGTTAATGAGAGAGAGAGAGAATATGTGCATGCATGTGTGTGTATGTGTGCATGTCTGCATGTATATGTACAAAAATGTATGTACACATGCATGCATGCAATGTGTATGTGTGTGTGATAATGTTTGCATGCATATGTGTGAGTGAGCATGCATTCATGTGTGCATACATGCATGTGAAAATGAATGATATAAGCTTGCGCGATCATGTGGACAAGCATGCAAGAGCATTTGCTTTGTCAAACTGAAAAAAACAACAACAAAAAAACATAAGAAAAAAATATACTCTTAAATCAACCACCTAGTGAACAACATGTTTAAAATGAATAAATAAATGAATAAACAAATAAACAGATAAACAAGTCACACACTCTGAGAACAATACCCACACCAAAGAACACCCAAAATCTGCACACACACATGGACACCACAAAACAGCCCAGTGGTTGAAGTACTGGACTCTCAATCTGAGGGTACCAGGTTCCAATCCCAGTTGTGGTGCCTGGTGACTATGAGGGTGCATATTTTTCCTGACTTCTCCGAGACATAAGATGTCCAAACCTGCTTAGTGCCTCAACCACATTCCTGCGATTATATGCATGCTGAAGATCAAACGTACAGGTTGGAGTTCCCGGAATCCATATCAGCATATGGTGAGGCAATTGAAACAAGAACATACACAGCACACACACACCCTGGAAAACTGAATATGGCTGTCTACTGGAAAATGGAGTATGGCTCTATATATGGTGGGGAAAAAAATGATCACGCACGAAAAATCCCACTTATACATGAGTGAACATGGATATCTGCTTAGCAGATGTGGTGCAGGGTATATGGATTTGTCTGAACTCAGTAAGACCTGCTTGAACAACTGATATGAACATGGGAGTTGCAGAAGAAGAAGAAGTAGATGAAGAAGAGGACGACGAAGAAGAA